>NC_052542.1:10175137-10485803 GCF_016699485.2 Gallus gallus | reverse complement strand
CCTCACTACTCTCTTCTGCTGTTTATAGTTTTCACCTTCTGATTTGGGAGCCCTGGTTTCTGCTGATGGAACACTTACCTGTCTGTTCCCCAGCTCATTTTTATTCTCTACTTTTACATCTCATTTGAAAATGTGTGTATATATGTATGCATATGTGTATTATATGTATACATTTCTCCTTTCTTTTGCTCTGTAGCATACTTTGAAGTCAGAGATTTGGTCTTTCATTGTTCAGTTAAATAATTGCATATGCTTTGTAAGAGTAACACCCAGAGATGCTAAATAAAGATGTGTTGTTTCCTGTTCACTTCATGTGGTGGTACATGACACTGCATATTGTCGTCTTGGAGGTAATAATGGTGGAAGAGAGCAGCTTGTAATTCAGAGATGGGATGTATTGTGCTATGGGACTAACATAGTTGTGACTGTGAAGAGCGCATGACTTCCAAGGTTTTCAGGCCTGAGTTGTGGTTGTAATTTATTTGCAGCTATCTGCCTGTGTTTTGTTTTCAAAGTTTATGGATTTTTTTTCCCACTCTGCAGCATCCATGTGTGCACTGAATCTGCTGTTCATTATGTCTATGCATACCTTGTCCCTGATTTCTTTTAGCTGTCCTTAGAAATGACCTTTGCAGGTGTTTTTCTTTTTTTCTTTTAATTTATTTGTGAGCCGAATTCCAAGTTTCTGATCCAGTTTCTGTTTTGGGTAAGGACCTCAGAATTTGAGTAAACAAGACCGTGAGAATATCCAGTTAACATTGCAAAGATAAATAATAATCCCAAAACATTACTTTTCCTTCCTGTGCACGTCTGACTTCAGAACTCATAATATTTTGGATTTTACTTCTAGTGTGTATTTTCTTTAAAAAGCATAGGTTTACAGTGAGACACCTAACAGCTGTAGATGTATACCAATAAAATTATTGCAGCGTTTTCTTCTGCAAATACTTTTCTTCCTAGTAAAGTTTGTGAAGACAAAAGTCTGAACTTTGATGTTTACCTCACATTTTTTATGAAGGCTGTGACATACAACATTTGTGTCAAATATTATTTTATATTTTTTAACATAACAGCAAAATATGTATATATACATACACACACAACCACATGCATTACATGAATATGACTTTTGTCACTAGCTGGTTGTGCTTGTAGAGATCCATATGCTTATACTAGTAACTGCAGGTATTAGTATGTTTACGTTGTGTGTGTTTGTGTATAAAGAGTATAATATAAGTATACTTTTTTTCAATAATAGCAGATTATCCAGTCAACATCTGCTCAAACTGTGAAACGAAACCCTGCTTGCCAGACTACCCAGATTAGGATGCCAGTGGTAATAACTCAGACCATTAGACCACAAGGTATGGGTTTAAATGTTTTAGTGAGATTGTTACCTGTGTATGAATTTCATTGTAATTACGAACTAGTAGCATGGGAAAAACTTACAGTGCTGACGTTAGCAGGCTTGACACTTTTTTTTTTACATCATACTGGCTGAGGAGTGCATGTTTTCACTGTGCAGTTTCAACATTTCAGACCTACACAGTTAACTGTTTTGAAGTTACCTTAGAACTCAACTTGCACGTGCTCAGTTCCTTACTCCGCTGTAAGGAACGTGACTTTTACTGTTGCACACTGTAGCTTTGGGCCAAGAAAGAAACGTTTTGTTTTTCCTGAAGCTTCTAGAATTCCTCAATTTGATCATCCTACTTTAACTCTTGCTCTTGAGGCAGAACATTATAGCTCCAGAGATCAAAGTAGGAGTCAGAGAAATTTCTCAACTCGCATGCTTTTTTCTGCCAGTATGTTTACTCTTTGGTGAGGTCAGAGACAGTTTACAGCAGCCTGACATGCCAGGGGAGAAAGAGGTCTGGTGGTATACACAACTTTCTCATGGGTTTGTACACAGGTGGGTGAATGTCTGGCTGATGCGTCCCACTTTTTAAGAGGGTTTTTGAACCCTTCTTTTCTTAACAAATATCCTTTTGTTCCTTTCTACCACCACTAGACCTTTTAGCTTTGGTGTATAATTACATGGAATAGTATCATTTTGGATATGGGGATTTAGATGATTGAGGATTTGTAATGGAATACAGAGTTTATCATCTTGGGGTACTGAATCAGAAATCGAAGTAATTTAAATGCACATGGAAGCTATTGCTGCCTGTTTTGGCTTGATTGTTTTGTCTTTTTTGTTTGTCTTGGGAAAAGGAAGCATTGAAAAAAAACAAAACAACAAACAGCACACACAATAGCAGGTGATATCTTGTTCAGTTCACTTTAGAGAATCCAAAGGCTGACTGGACATGGAGACCAAGCTGTCAGTGTAATCCTTTTGTAGGCTGTTTTTTCAGGTTAGAAAGATATGCATTTTCTTTTCATAAAAGTTGTTTCCTTGATAGCTCTGACACTCATGTCCTGAGTTTATTAACAGGAAGAGTATTCAGTGTCTTAGAGTGCAGACTTTCACTTCTGACTAATGTCTGAGAGTGAAGGCTGATTTAATTTCTGTTCTTAGTATACAGTCTCTTAAGTTGTAAATGAGAACAGTATGCAAAAAATTTGCATGTTATTGGCATCACCCTCTCTTAAACAGAGAATTCAGATCACAGATTTATTTGTGATAGCCAGTGACTGGCCAGTGAAATACAACTTAACTGGCAGTTTATGTTAAGGAAGACAAAAATTCATAAAGGCCACTTCATGCAAAGCTGTGCTTTCAAATGAGCTTATTCATATTTACAAGCTTGTTTTTAAGCTTACCACTACAGTGTTTTAATTACACATACAAAGCATTCAGAAGGGAAACTTAAAAAATGTCCCGTTGTGAAGGCTATATATTTTGCAGCCCATGTCTGGAGAAAAATCAGCCTATGTGTTCACAGCTCTAAGAAATGCCTATGGCGTACTGCCAGATAACTGTGTTTTGATTGTGATGTATGGTTAAAATTTTGTACTGTAAACACCAGTATAATTGTGTTTTATCCTGGTTTAACTATTCCTGTAGAAGAAGGTAAGATACTGGAATAGAACATTGTCTTTGTAGAAAATTACAGTAGTAAAATTCTGTGGAGTGTGTTTTCAAGGATGGTTATGCCAGAATTGATCTCACTTCCACAGAGTGCTGCATTTTACAGTAATATTAATGCATCCATGTGAACAAACTAATGCTTTCACTAAGCTATAGTATAGATAGATGGCAGACTCTAATAAGTGTACAAAATATCTGTGAATTGAATCTTTTGGATGGAGGAATGGAGTCAAAGGGTAAAATAGTCAGCCAAAGTATTCACTGCAGATATTTAACCTATGCAAAGAGAGAAATAGGAACTTAGGAGCTCCCAAATGTGGGTTTATTTCTCAGAATCATGCCACTTGAAATTTGAAGCAAGGACCCAGTGTTGAAAGACTCTGTATGTCATTACCAACCTCATGAAAAATCCAGACCCACAGGTGATTTTAATTTTCAAAATATGCTATAGCGTAAATTGGTAGTTGAGCCATAATTTTTGTCTAACTCCTTAATCTCACACGGCTGTGATTTAAACTGGAAGACTTGTATGTCATCTCCAAACTTACATTTATTTTGTCAGATCCATTTGAGCAGAATTACGTAATAGGATGAAAGTGAGACGTTTTTTAGATTTCCAATGTAGACATACAGTTTTCCTCCAACCAACACGTTAACTACTCTGCTGTTGTACGTTTTCCTTAATTTTGGGGTCAAAAGTTATCATTTGTGGAAAAGAAAACTGATATTAGCTGTGAAGGAATATAATGTTTATTCTGGAGTAGTACCACTGTTCCCTTACTTCAGCCATTGCAATAATTTTCAAGGCTAACACACTTAATTTCCTAAAAACTTGCTGCTGAAAGCAGAGATCTGCTCATTTTTATTATTATATAATCTCTTTCCTTTCAATTCACTTAGTAGAAGCCTTTCAATTAGTTAATCTGAAATATATAAATGGACTGGGCCGTAAAATTATGCTATCTGTGACATCTCACAGACCTTGAATTTTCTGATGACAAAATAGTTTTATTCCCCAGGCTTAGAACTCAAAGTCCTGAATCTTGTTTTGTATTTGCTAATGTTGAGGGATCAAGCAAAAATGTTTTTATCGAGATGGAATAACTGAATGAACACTGTCAATTAAGTTTTGCTCTCGCAGCGTATGTTACGCTAGGCGAAGACTTGAAAAGAAAAAGAGGAATGCTGGGCTCATGTAAAGCTAGCACTTCTGTTTCAGCTAAGAAGTGTTAAAAGGATTTATTGTGATAGAAGTGATTTAGGTTTTCAGAATTCATCATAGAAGAATAGCTTATTTCTGCTGAGGTTCATACCATGCCTTTTTAGGGCAATTGATCCATAGATGTGCAGGAAGAACTTTCAAGTACTTCTCAGTCTTAAATACTGTAGTTTGTAACTCAACACAATTGAATGATATACAAAAAAAAAAAAGTAAAATCTCTTCAAGTCAAGTAGACACGTGACTTAAATACTTGCAGATGCCAACATGCAAGTGGGGTTAAAAGAAATGGACAAAACATAACCAAACTAAGCATGTCTTAAAATATTAAGTATTAAAGGAAGACTTACTATGTCTTTTTCATTTGTCAGTATTTTTTGAGTCAAATGCTGTTTTAGTGTTTTCTAATGACAATTAATACATGTTCATTGATTTACCAATTAACAACGTAAACATATAATTATTTTTTATTAGATTTTCCAAATGTCAGGGAGGAATTAATATCTTTTTATTTAGTTTCACAAGAAGCTGAATGTACACCACAATTAGCCTCAGTTAGAAATCCCATTTTTTATACATAGAGACTTGTAAAGTCTAGAAACAGACATATATTAGTTATAAAAAACTTTTTCAAAATAAGGAAATAAAAGAAAACCTTTATGAGGGAGGGTATGTCAAATTTTGAAATGGTGTGGGGTCTTTTACATACAGTATAAACATCTAAAAATACTTAAAGTAACATTTTGAACTCAGCAACACATCAGAAATGACTGTATAAGAAAATGTAAAAGGCACAGTTAATATCTTGAGTGACCAACTTAAAACATCTATATTAAGAACATTTGAAATTGTTTGTATATGATGTGCAGAACATAAAAAGAAATGGTTCACTGGCAATTGCAAACACACAACCTTTGTGTGTATTGTGACCAACATTGGCCAACGGTTTTCATGTATGGAATCTTCAGTATTGTGTAAATATAGAACAAACTGTAATGTTAATATAAATTTTGTGTCTAAAGTTGTTCTTCTTCAGCAGTGCAATCTTTAAAAATAATAACTTCCTTTGTTTGCAATTTACAGACAGTTAAATTTAGTTCCTGGACAGAAGGTTCTTTGATGTAAATTGTCTAAGACAGCTCATAATAACATCGCTTGGTGTTTTTCAGGCACAGTAGGGAAGGCACCAACAATACAAGCCAGCAAAAGTCCTGGGGGCTTTGGTGTTCAGGTCTCTGCAAATCAGAAAAACAAGCTGAATGACCCTGGAGGTGGTTCTTTCAGGTAAAAAAAAAAAAAAAAAAAAGAAAGAAAGAAAAAGGAAAAAAAAAAAAAAAGAAAAAAGAATGCAGGGGGGGTGGCTGGAGGGAGGGGGGGGGGGTCTTAAACGTGAAATTCGGAATTGGTTTAACACCAGAGGGCAGTGTTCTACAATAATTCCTGGCTTTCTTACTGTGATTGGATGATTATTTTCTTATTTAGTTGTATTAGAAAAAGAGAAAAGAAAGGAGTGATGGGGTATGTCTTGAGGATTTTTCTCTAAATACACTTTGGAATGTTTAATAAAGCCTTCACTTCTGTGGATTCCAATAAACATTCTGGTAAATGAAATTATGTATATGAAGCTTTAAGAAATACACCACTGCTTTTATGTATGAGATTGGAATGTTCATATGGAATATATCTTGCTGAGAAGATGCTAATTGTAATGACAAGGCATCCTGTTGATAGATGACTGCTAAGCTGCAGCCATCTCCACATAAGCATACCGCAAACACTGTATGTTCTTGCGAGTGTGTTTCTATGCTTGTGTGTACTTTTAGGAGAAGTGAAAACATTGCTTTATCTTTTCTTCATGTGCCTACTTTTGTGGCAGAGATTGGGGTGTTCTGTGAGTTTCTATGGTAATCTGGTGCTGCAAAGTTCATCACAGGAGCACTGGTGCATTGAGCTGCTATTTGCAGTTCTTTTGTACGGCAAACTTCTGTGTTTGGTTGTTTTTTTTAATATTTTGGATATGTTAACTGTTTGTAGTGGAAAAACTGGTCTTCCATGTATTGCATTCTGATAGGAGTACATTTAATGTGTATGTAATGGTTGAGCAGTTTCTTTTTCTTCCCGTTTCTTTGCTAAATGACAAAGTAGTCCAGAAGGAAATGAAAATCCAGGAATTCTTATGCTGCTCTGATGTCATCAAACCAGTAATTAATTTTGCAGGCTTAGACTTTTTCAGGTGCAATAAAAGAGGTTTTGTAGCTCTTTGTGAAATATCTCTGCTTTGAGGCATGTCAGTATTGCAACTAATAGTGTTAGTACTTAGTATTAATCCAGAAGCAAAATCATTCAATTTTTTATTTTCCAATGCTTTTGCCTCCCACTGAGTATTTAAATGATTTAAAATGTCTTATGGGTTCAATTGTACTGTCTTAATAAGTATTTTTTATGTTTGTAAGCAACATGAGCATTTATTCTTCGTTAGTATAGCTTTCAATTTTACATACACCAAAAGGGACAGCATTTTTTAACTGGATGTTGTAAACTGTGCCAGGATTGATTCTTGCATTCACTTAGTTTATACATAGAATATATTAGGTTAGTTGGAATTGTTAATTTTCCCTTGGGGAGAAGCAAATGCTCAAGGCACTGATTGATAAATCAATAAATCTTTAGTGAGTTTGGTAAATAAGCTGTCAAGGGTGTATGTCATTTTTCCTCTAGAGAACAAATTTTAGTCAGAATGAATGTGTTTGTTTCCTTGCATTGTTTTTTCCTTCAAAATAGTAAGACACAATACTGCATTTAAATAAGTCCATAAAATTGCAGGGATTTATTAAACAGCAGCAAAGATCAAGCTTTTCCTTGATATCTTAACAAAGAATTCAGTTGTTTGCATATTTGCATTTCAACCCCTAACCTTTCCTGAGGACAAATAGATGTCTGACTATTAAGCCTAAAGGCACAGAGCTGGAAATCTGTATTAATCCTCTGAATGCTGACTAGTTTTCCTCAACATTCCCAGCGTGTGTGAAGAATGTGTTTTTAGCCAGAAGGCAAACTGGCATCTAAAGCAAAGCAAGAATTTTGAAAAATAGTTGTGTTATGTATAAATTTATTTTGCCCTTAGTGTTTCATTATTGCATATTTGTTTCATTATTCTATATTCTATTTTTTAAAAAATAACTTACTCTAGCTTTTTACTCTTGTGAGGAAGGTGTTGGTCACTGGAAATGGAAATGTGAACTTGGCTATTTTTGGTTTCTCGTAGTCATACACATTCTTAAACTTATGGTATCGTTCTCGGCTGAGAAACAGTGGAAGGAATATGAGAGTTGTAGCATTTAGGAATGTCACAAATTACAGCTCAGCCTCTAATGTCAGCATTAATTAATTAACTGTAAGACTGCTTACATGAGTTCACCGGATATTGTGGTAGCTGCTCTATGACATACAGTCTTCAGCCCTGAGGCTTCTGCACTGCAAAGATGTAAATCTGAAATCTTACGTCACACTTTTTGATGTTAAAATTTATTGTTGCTACATTAAGTTGAAAATACAGACCATTCAATGTAGTCGACTTTTCTGCTACATAAATGAATGGAAATTGGAATTCCATTCTTTCTAATATTTTTTTCTCTTATAGTAAATATCCAGTCTTATATTTGTACCATAATAAAGTGCAAGTAGAGGTTTCTGTGGTCAGGAGAAACAAAGCAGACAGCCCCTTGAAGTCTGCATGGGGCCTGCATATTGTGCTGCAGCTGCTGTGTACATCTCCGGTCTCGTTTAGAAACATTAGAGCTTCCACCAATGTTACGTACTACTGAAGACAATGAAAATAGCATGCTCTTGAAGTAATTATTACCTGCAGTTCAGATTGTGGCCAATATAAAGAAAAAGTGGAAGCATTTGTTTCCCCTGAAATCAAGTCAAAATCATTTTAGTTGGAAGGGACGTTGGGTGGTCAGCTACTCCAGCTTCTGAGTCAGAGCAGTTTGGTTAAACCAGGAACTTGCTCAGTTCTGCCTGTCTGCAAGGACAGAGGTATGCATTTTTACTCCTGTATTGTCCTATCACTTCCTAACAGAACTGAGTAAAGCTCAGAGGCGTTGTACTTAAAATTGGGCAAGAAGTGGGCACAACCATTCCCTTAATGTGTGTGATGATCGTTTGCCTGAGTGTACCGGCTAGGCTAGGCTGATGCTCCTTCCTTTTCACAGGAACCTTGCTATTTCTGAGACAGTAATATGAAGTTGTATATGACCTTTTGGAGCCCATAATTATCAAGTTCTCTGCAACCTCAGTCATGTGGGGTTTTTTTGTTTGTTAGTTTTTTTTTTTTTAAGAATTTGTGCCATGAAATGACTGATACCATTTGAACCGTATTCATATTTTATACTGCTCAGTGACCATGTTTTGAAATAGAGTATACCCTGGAATAAATAATCAACTGTATTTCAATTGTCTTTTGTCTGCCCAAAAGACACGCATTCTGAATCAGATAAGTCTGTTACTGCCTCTTTATTTAAATAAAAGTTTAATAACATAATTTTGGCATAATACCTCAAAATGCTTGATGATATATCTGATAAGGCACCAAGCACTGTGCCCTTTTGGTAAAGCTAGAAAGCTAATGCAGGTGTTAAATGGATAACTTCACCTCAGAATGGTATACTTAACATCTTAAGCTGTAATTTTAAGTTTCTTTATTTTTATCCAGTTCAACGTTTCAGGCTCTGAGATGAGCATGTATTTTTTTCCACATTTGTCAAAATAAAATAAAGAACTGATCAGAAATGTAGTATGTACTGTCATCCTTCTTTTCTTGTCACTGGTAAGATCCATCAGAGACTACAGGGATGAATTGTATGATAAAGCAGTGGTAGGGGCGAATCTCAAAATTAAACCTATGGAAGTCAGAATAAGCATTATGATAGAATTTGCACTAGCAAAACTGGTGCTTTTAAAATGTAATACAATAGTGGCTGCTGCTGTAATTTCAAGTGACAGATTCCATCCAGTGTTGTAGCTGATCTCTGCTCAGCTGATTTGTAGACTCAGTGTCTTGCATATGTGCATGGACTGCTATAAAAACATGAAATTTCACTTTGAAAAAAGTGAAGAATCAGTGGCATATGCTATCTTGACTGTTTTATGTATTCTTTTATATTATTTTATGTAACTAATTTGGGAATAGTTTAGTATTGGAGATTTGGGCATCGCGAGCTCAAATCTTAAAAAATGTGTGGGGAAAAAATATTACTATGCAGTCACACATTGGAGATTTATTCATAAGTAAAATGCCTCCAGATTTTCTTAATGTCTTGTCTTAATTTAAACACAATCTTTGAAGTATGTTACAGAAAAGTGAGCAAATACTTCATTTTTTCTTTCTGAAGAAAGTAGGTAGGTGCTTTTTGTAGTTGCATGAGAGGGGGAGAGGAGGTGTTGGAAAAAGGTTAAATATAGGATGAAGAAATGTACCTTGCATTTGAAAACAGCTTGAAAACGTATGCTGCCTACTTGAAAATAACGTGCGTATTGGGATATTAGATTTATCTAATAAGGCTTAGATTTTAGCTCAATAAAACCAGCAGTAATTAATATGAGCACAGTCATTTCTGCTAGGAAACATGAAATTGTTAAATAATGTGCCAGGATGAAAAAGGAAAGATAGACAGTAATCATCAATCTAGCCAACCACTGGATGGCATCTTTGTTCCACAGAATGACTTTTGAAGACATGGAGTTAGAAGTTTACTTTTGGAGGAAATTGAATGGCAAAGATGCTGGCCCTCTTGTATACAAATGTGTTTATGTTGGTATCCAAAAATCAAGTTCTCTTTTGTATTGAAGTTCCTCAAAGTAAAAAAGGATAATGATAGAAATTTTACCCTCAGACTCGAAGATCTGTATTGCTAACCATGATTAATGAAAATATTTAACATCTATATTCTTTCTGATATAAAATAAAAGCAGATGTACTTTGTGGTAGTAAATTGCTGATGTAAAATGACAGGGAATAATTCTGTCCAGGAGTTACCTTGATAGTCATCTTTGTAAGTGCTATTGCACTGATTTTGATGATTTCTATGAATTCCTATTTTGTGCTCAAATAAAAAAAGTAATTGCCTTTCTGATACTGCCTACCAAAAAGAAAAGGTAAAACTTGGAATCTCAGGATACTCAAAGTAGAAGTTTAAAAAGACAAAAAAAAAAAAAAAAAAAAGAGCTCTGGGAAAAGTGTGAAAAGTGTCAGTATCCTCAGGAATTTCACTTTGGAGAAGAAATGAAGTTCTTAGCGCTTGTGGAAAACAACAAAAGCTGACTTGTGCAAGTGACAAACTTTTTCTGACAATCATTGTATAATTTGCCATTTTCAACCTCGAGTATTCAGCATATTTCATCAGGCTTATGCAGGCAAAAATCCCTTCTTCGTCCTTCAAAAGAAAGCAAAACCCATATCTTAACAAACTATTGCAGTCCTCCAAGAAAATTGGATACTCTGAGGCAGATATCTGGGGGAGTATGGGGGGACGGGGAAGACCTGGATTTCTAGATTCCTCTCCTTACTTTTGTTCTTAATCCTTACTTATAGTTTTGGTTTTTACTGTAGGCATTACATGTTTTAGCAGGTGAAAATAAGTATTGTAGAGCACATAGAAGGTCATGTACGTATGTTTCTGTATTAATCTTTTAAATTAAACTTTTGCTTGTTTTATGCAGTAGTAGAAGTCTGAAGTTGGATGTACATGGATCTTTTCCATAAGTAACTTCTCAACAGTTGTGTAGTCGTTCCTAGAATACACTCAAATACAGTGTCCGTGTCACAAATAGCTCACAAACAAAGTGCTGAAAACAGATGGTTTGTTTCCATAGTTATGAGCCAACTCTTATAGAGGTAGGAGATAACAGATACCGGTATGATCTGTCTTCTGAAACTCAAGTTTGTCAGTTAGTCCTTCATCAAGCTGTTAGGAAGGGTATTGCAGAGCAAACAGTGGCTTGGGAAATGTTGCTGTCATTGTCTGAAATGCAGCTCATTTTTCTAAAACTAGATGACATGTTCAACTGTTTTTGTATGTTGCTAGGGAAAATAGGTTTGTACAGTTAAACCATGCTTGGAAACCAAACTTACCTGTGAATTCGTTGTTACTCGCAGATGAAGAAAAGGCACCTCCATCACTCCAGGCCTGCTTGTGGGGACTTTGTAATATGATCAAGAAATAGTTAATTCTGAATCTAGGATATGTAATGTGAGAATTGAGACCGTGGTAGTTGTTAGCAGTTAATTTGTATGCATTAATTGAATGTTTCACGCGCAGAATTATTTTTTATCTGTATTTTCATTATAGAGATGATGATGACATCAATGATGTTACCTCTATGGCTGGTGTTAATCTAAATGAAGAAAGTGCCCGAATTATGGCTACCAACTCTGACTTGGTTGGAACCCAGATACAGTCTTGTAAAGATGAACCCTTTCTTGCTGCTATACCTCTACATAAACGCATACTTGAAATGGGTGAGAAACATATCCTTTCTTTTTGGTAGTTTTTTGTTATGTAGCTCTGAGTAACAGAATATGCTTAGCATTTAAGATTGTTATAAATAAGGGGGCTTATGCCTTTTATTACATAATCTTGTATTCTTGAACTTTCAAGGTTTTTGTGATAGAAGTAACTGAGCTATACCAAATTGGAAAGAAAACATTGTATCGGTCCTTTCATATTTCATACTTTCCCCATGTTTTTTATGTCCAAGGATCTCAAAGCTCTTTGCAAACATTAATTATTTCTCACAATCCTTCTTCATGTTTTACACATGAGGATGTTGAAACATAGAGGTAAATTAAGTAGTTCAGGTCACAGAGGACACCTGTGAATAAGATTTAACAGATTGCTGAAGTTACCTGTCAAGGTTTTTTTTTTCCCCATGCAAACCAATAATTCAGTTCTTAACGCTTGCATCGATTTAAGTTCACACTGATTTTCTTGTAGTATTTTTTCTAAAAGGTTTATTTATTCTGTCATTTGAAAATGAATGTTTTAAATTTCAGTAGAAAAAATAATTAGTCAAAATTAGTGATGCTTTAAGGTTATTAGGCATGCTCATTATGTATTTTATTTTACATACATAATTAATATATTGTATATGATCTGTTACCTAAATGCATCTTTTCACCATAATTTTTGGTAATATTTTCAGGTCCATCAAAGTCTTAAGATACAGAGCTCCAAGTGTACAGAAGCTTTTTTTTTTTTAAGAACTCATAAATTTGTGAAAATCTGTAGGGAATCATTGTCCTCATGGTTTTAAGATCTTGTTAAAAATCACTCTAGTTAGGTTCTTATGATTGTAGGGTTTGAAGGATATTTCTGAAATATTGTGTTTATGTTCATTGATTTAATGAAAGCCTTTTCGTATTGCAGTTACAGCAAGTTTCTTCATTGATTTATGTTGAGTTTCACTTTTGTTTTATAGTTAGTTGAAGCCATTCTGAGAAATGAATTTTGCATATTTTAGTTATGTTGAAATGATATGACGATCACATTATGTGATGCAGTGTGGGAAAGCATATGTGCAACATTTTGTGCGATGGCTTATTGCCAGCTGAGACGGGAAGGCAGAAAGATTGTTGTGAAATTTGTTTGAGAAAGTGTTGTGAAGGATGCTCACATAATGGTTTATACAGGTGTTAGAAAACAAAAAGGAAATGGAGACCGTTAAAAAGAATGGGAAATCAGTAATAAATTTGCCGTATAAGCCTTAATGAACTGTCTGGGTGTAACAACTGCTGCACAACATGGAGCTGTAATTACAAGTGCAGGACTTGCAGGAATCTGTACATACTTGAAGAACCACAGAACCCATCACACTATTCATCACTGCCTTTTGGGGTTTGCTCCTCTGAGGAGCAAATCCCTATGGCTGTTTTTGAAGCTTTATTGGCTTTGATAATTGAAATGAAACTTTCAAAGCTTTTAAAAGCAGCTGCAGGGATTTACTTCTCAAAAGCAGTGAATCCAAGAGAGCGGCCACTCCTAGTGATCTCCTGCAGCCACTTTTAGAGCTTTATTTTGTCTTTATATGAAGCCTTTTATAGTTTTGAAAGTGTCTGTGGGGTTCACTAGTGGCTACTATCTGGGATCTATGGCTCTTGAGAAGAGAATTCCTTCAGCCGATTTTGAAGTTTTAGAAGCTTGGTTTTCACTGTGTGTGGCCAGATTTGTTGATTGCATGGGACCACACAAATTTAGTAGTGTGTGCTACTGGGCACTTAAAATAACAACGTTGTAAGATCATGATGAAACTCAGTCTTACCATGTGTTGCTGTGCCTAGACACACCAGGATTAAGCACGGGAGGCTGTGACCTTCTCAGGCACATTAGGAAAAGAAAGTGTCTTATTTATAAGAGTCTTCATTCTTCTGTTTTTGTTATGCCTGTTGACAGATGAGATAAAATACATCTTCTTCTTCCTTTAACCTGAGTATCACTTAAATAGACCTTATTTTCTACCTTTAAATCTATTCATATTTAATGATCACTTTAGATTTAGGGCATGTTTTTAATGTTTTAGTAAAAGAGAGATTTGTGGTATGTACAGTATTAGGAAACTGTTCTTCTCTCCCCTCTCAGAAGCTAGATCTTTCAAGTTTTCTGTAATATTAATCTCTTCCTCTCTTTTCCGAGTGAGAGTTCTGTCGAGCAACTCAGTAGTGTTCCCCAAAGGCTGTTTCAGAGATTGTGCTTCCATTCACCAGAGTCAGAATATAAACTGCTAAAGCAAGAGCAGATGCTTCTCGGTCTTTGGGAGCAACCACCAGCCAAATGCCTCAAAGTTATAGTGAAAGAGGTTTCTTAATATATTGTATGTTCTTATCTCTACCGCTCAACTTGGCATTGTTATCATCCAAAGTTTATTTTAAATCTAAATGAGTAATGTTATTGATCTGTCTACATGGAGAAAGTAACTGAAAGGTAATCCATGAAAAAATATTCATCTGCTTTCCACATGCTTCCTTATCCAATTTGATATCTAGTTGTATTTGTCTGGTAATCATTGCCGTTTGTTATTGTAGGAAGACAGCATTGTGACTGTTTCAATTCCTTTGATGCGACACCAAGAGTGGATATTTCTGAGTAGATAATGCATTTCTTTTGCTATTCCATACAGGATCATAAAAATTTAAACCCAGATCTTTCTATATGACAGAAGGGCACAATGAAACACATGCAAAGAGCTGTAAGACTGTTGTTTCTTTTGGCAAGTTCAGAGGCAGAGACTGATGTTCTTCATGCATGCGCTGATGTGCATGTAAACTTTAAAAACTTTCTAGGCCTGTAACTCCATTAGTAAAGTGAGTGGGTAAGATAAGCTGAATAGTGCTGAAAAAATCCTAGCTATTTTGTCTTTTTTCTTCCTTTTTTTTTTGCGGGAAAGAAACAAGAAATATAATTTTGTAGATGTTTCACTTCTATTCATCCACAAGCTATTTCTTCATGGGTAAGAATGCTATATTGGTTTTATTAGGTTTTAGAAGCTAGTTTTAGACATCAAGTCTTCACTGTTTACCAAAAGGGGCAACACTTTTTAATTAATAAGATGGTATGGTATAGCAGGTTGTTTTAAGAGTGAAACTGTGGTTTGTAACTGTGTTGTGAAAATGGAAACTCCTTGATTCAAGAGTTACTGTAATTTCAGCATTGTTCCTGAGACTCATCAGATAAGAATTAAGACTATACTGTATTTTTAATACAGTGAATGTTATCAGGACATAAGGATGGGATTAATAAGGTGATCCTATGTATATTGTGTGATAACTAAGTCCATGGAAAGGAACGTATACAGAAGAGAAAGGGAGAAAAATACTATAGAGCATTAACAAGTAATAGCTAAGAATTGTATTTAAATGGAACTGTATTCAGTGAGAATTAAATTATCGGCCTAAATATCAGTCATTAACCCTATTCTTTACCTGACTGTGGTGGGTATGTTCTGGATACCTTGTAGCAGTTCATGTTTGACTGTTTTGTTGTTTGTTTTTTTCCTCACTTGTGTTTGGTTTTAAAAAGATGGGAAGATGAGTTTTTCACAGTGCAGTACATTTCTGTGTGTGCAGAAGCCCTTGTGAACATCGTGTTGGTATCACCCAGCATGGTACGGTGGGATGAAGTTTGCTTTTCTTATGCAGGTTACTTTTAAAATTTCCACTCACGACAGTGATACGTCCTTCAGTGAGAAGTCTTTTTACTGAGAATTGATGGTCTCTAGGACTCTGCTAGCAGTTGCAAAAACTTTGCTTGGGATTTTGTGGTCATCAGAGCATAGTATCCTCACAAATGTAGAGCTTGCAGAATATAAACTTCCACAGCCGTATTTCAGTTCTTACGTCCTCGCCAACCAGATTATGCCATTTTGCTTTTTCCATGGCTACCCCTAAAATGTCACGTTACAAGAAGGAGACTCTTAACCATAAATTAACTGTCTGAAGGCAATAATAATAAAACATAAGTTTGGCATATTGTGCTCCCTGAGTTAGTTTCTTTCCTTCTCTCTTTCACATCACCTTCAGTGCTCTTCACCCGATGTTTCTGTTTCAGTTCATGTTGTTGCAGAGCTCTGGCTAAATAGAATAATTACAAATGTGACATGATAAGAGGTGTGGGACTGATTTGGCCTTATTTAATCCATGTTAAGTGTCCATCTTGTATTTCTAAACTATTTATATTTGAATGTGTGATAAAAATGTATTCAAGAATTATGAATATTTTTTATTTCCCATTGGTTCCTATTTATTTTTATATCTTCATTAAGAAATCAATTTTTCTGTAACATGTTTTTATTGTTTTTGAGTTATGTCTATAAGCAAGTATTATTATATATTTCCTTTAAAAAGTCTATTACATTGACAAAATAGCATACACCTCTGACATTTCCTGTCAATAATTAGTACTGGATTCTCTTGCTTTGTCCAAATAGATTTTAGTCAAGAACACATGTAGTGGTGCAGGTGAATTATTATGAAACTTGTAAATGCACTGTTGAATCCAAATGCTCCTAGATCAGAAGAGGTCTACAGTCATTCTTAAAATGGCCTCGGAGCACTTCAGCTTTATAGATTTAAGCCACTGTCTCTGCCAGTGTAGTAGTTGTAGGGTTAGGTTCAGCATAATACATAGATTTACCTTTTTGTTATTTTACTGTCAATGTATTTTTAATTGTCTAATGACATGTTGATTGTTGTTCTGTTTGATTCTTTGTTGAGTTACATTTGAATTATGTGTCTGCTATAGAAATGCATGTTAAAACATAGTAAATATCTGTCTTTCTGTATTCTGTAGTGTATTGAATCTACTTTGTGACATCGCAGTGGCAACTGCGTTGTATGCACATGTATATATTTTAAATAGTTTGAATACTCTGGAGGGCATTTTTGATTGTTAAACAACGTAACAACTGATTGGAATATCCTTCATGAAACCAGGCCAGTAGATTTCAGAGCCTCTGTTTAAAGCATTTGTTACTAGTTTAATAATGGAGTCATTCTGTCATGCCTGTTTCATCTGTTTATTTGTCAAAAGTTGTATTCATGTTTGAGTGAGATGAAACTACTATTGATGATTGCTCTTTCACATATGGAGCAGTTCTAACATAAAAGTATACATATTTCTGTGGTTGGTTTACTTTAGAGGGTTTTTATGGCTGCTTAGATTACAGTTGTTGTGGGTTCTGAAATTCTGAGCCATCAGATTGCCTGCAAACATGTTTTTTTGTTTTCACTGCACTTTTTGTTGATCATAGTTGTTTTCATCATTGACTTTTAACTTGTTATCCATAAGCTGATTTGTCTTCAAACTGAAATATTCCTTTTAATACCACTGTTTTCCAACAGCATTTTTCTGTCATGATGGCCTCCTTAAATATCTGTGTACATAACTCTTGTGTTTGGAGATGGTTCTAATGTGCAAATCAGCCCATGAAGTCCTTGCTCTCCTTAAGCATAGGATTTTGAAGTTGTTCGTTCTCCTAACAAGATACATAGTCCAATTGAACTGTACCAAGAGTGGTGTTTTCTGTGACTTTAGTTGCTGCTTCCCAGGAAAAAAAAAGTGCTAGGTATTGTGTAACACATATTGCAACTTACTTTGCATGCCAAATATGTTATCTTTCTGAAGTTCCTATGAACTTAATTGTGTCACGTGTAGGGAGACATGACAGATATGGAAATGTATGTAAATTCTGACATATGAAATAGTTCTGTGGCTTTCTTAGTAAGTACAGAGCTTTTCTCCCACAGTGTAACACGAGCAATTTACTAGAAATTTCATGTACGTGTGCGCTTCTCTATCTCATCAATGTTCGTATTTATGAACATTTACTTTACTATGTTATATTTAATAGCAAATTTGTTGTTCTGTACTGCAATTTATTATTAGCTAGTGTTACAATATTATAAGGCAATTAAACGTTGTTTACATTTATTTCTTTTTTTAAAAAAGGTGGGAATAAGTTCCCATCTAAGTATCAGCAGCAGTGTTGCCAAATAAACATAACAAGTAAGTATTTCAGAAGAGTGTTAAAATGTATTGTTGTTCTTTCTCTAATAGGTCCATGATTAGACTTCCTGTTTTACAAGATGTCCCAACATGTGTTGGAATGATAACTTCAGTACCACCTGAGAGCTTGGAGTCTGCCTTTCTGTGAAAGGTAAGGCAGCCTCTGTTCAATGTTTTTTGTATATTTCTAAGGTTTTCTTTTTATTACTCTTATTGGTTCTGCAACACTATGACAAATAAATGAAGATGTGTTCAAACTATGATTATTTGTGAAGAAAATGAAGCTATAATTTGTCGCTCAGCCTCAGAAAAAGTTTGTGTCTGGAAACAGAATGATTTAAATTTCTCAATCTCTGCAAAGGAGGATAAAATTAATACCATTCCATGGAGATTCATTCTCTGTCAGATTCATTCATAAAGTCTATCTCATGAATAGATTTCTAGTAATAAACATGGGATGTAGAATAAGAACAATAAAAAGAAAACCTTAGAGAACCATTCAGTATTGCAATAAATCTGACTTACATTATCCCTGTAGGCAAGCTCCATGCTCTAGAGGTGGTACTAATGTCCTGAAACTCAACACATGTTGGAACATCTTTGTGGAGGAGGAAGTCATTGATCAGTGAGCAGTATCTTCGAGGATCATTTACGGGGAAAAAAGTAAAAGGTAATAGTTTCTAAAATATATTGCAATGATTGTTCATTACGTTTATTTGGTAATCCTGCTGCTCATACTAAGGTTGCAAAGTTTTTGTTTCTTGAAATTACTGAAATACCTCAATCTTTAGTCTTTATCATGTAAGTTGAATTTTCACTTAGAAATTTCAGTGCTCTGCAGGTAAAAATCTCACTTTCTGTTTTAATACATTACACTTGCTAGTCTTCTTTATGCTATTGAATCTTCTGCACACAAAGTCCATGTTGTACGATAACTCACTGGCAATTTGACACTTTTTTCAGTGGTTAAGATATGAAGAGTGTTAGGCTGCGGTTTGTCTAATGTTAAATAAAGTAAGCCACAGCCAAATGTTGCAAAGTATTGAACCAGTACAAAGACATTTTACTGATAACAAAGGGTTATTTGTTTTCAAGGAGGTAACTGCATCGCTGGATGTTGTGCCACATGAGGTACCATCTGTTGCTGCACAACAGTGTAAATGTATGAATCTGATATAAACCACCATAAAACACAACTGTTTTGACAAAATCACGTGACCATATCTGATCTGGATTCACTTTGTAGTGGTGGATGATCTGGTAATAGCCAGATTTAGCATTAAGTAGTGAATATGGTGAGTTGTCCCAATCTTGACAACTTTCCCTCTAGTCCTGGACATCCACAGACAGTGTTGCTGACACTTTGAAATTCAGGTTATGGTCTACTCTTCTGGTATCCTTTATAATTTCCTGTATCCTTTGTGCACATCTATCTTTTCCAGGTGACTTGCCCATCCTGCCTCCTTAAGATGTTGATGCCTCATGTTGAACTAGTCTGCCTAATATCAGTGAACATCTGTGATAGCTCTTCAGACATGTAACCTACGAGACTTTTATAGGGTCAGAGTTAGAGTTTCTTCAGGAAAACTAAATTGCCGAAGTGTCTACATTATTTATATAATCTGCTTCAAAAAAACAGAAGCATATAGGGAAATTCTTTTTCATGGTATTTATTTTTATCCTTTTGTGAATGTGAGTTAGATTGTTCCGCTATTGCAAGGACCGTGTCACAGTATACTGGCATTTGTGCTTGTCATTTCTGACATTCTTATAACAGTTTTTTCCCATGTCTCGTTCACCTAACAAACCCATAATCATATTGTTCTTTTACTTAAGCCTGAGGTCCTGTAATGGTTTAATATCTTTTCATCTTCGGTTTAGGACACTGAGATGTTGATTTCCTCCACAAGGAATTAGATAAAATACAGTTTAGTTACAGAGAAAATAAAGAAAAAAATAATTGTAGTCCACTTCTGTTCCTTTGGAGTTCACATTCTCTTTCTGTCCACTCTGATCAAGCTGTCAGCTTCCTGTCTGAATACCAAATATTCTGCTCTACTGCTAGATGCACTGCTTTTCTGTTAGTGCTTTCCTGATTCGTGGTAACTGCTTCCGTTTTCCAGGCCTCCGCTTACCTGAACATAATACTGTTTGGCAACTAGCATGGTTCTGTTGAAGGCAAACTGCTTAGGATTATAGAAATACTCTTCAGGGATGATTAATAGCTGCCTTTTAGCTGTTTAATTACTTAGCTCAAAGACGGAATTTTGGAAACTGGATTGTCTGGTTATAAATATTTTAGGTCAGACCTCTTCTCAAATTAGTTCTTTTTTTTTTTTTTGCCAAAAAGTATGAATTATGTTTGTAATCCTGGACTTACGCTCCTGCTGAGAATTCTTAAAGAAGTAAGGCTGTTTTGTTTTTTCTCATTTTTACATTACTTTTGTTAAAAACCACTAATCATATGAGAAGGGTTAAAGAGTTTCTCTAGTAATTCTTCTTCTGTTTCCTGGATATTTTTCCTTGCTCTAAATCCCACTGACTTGCATAATAGCTTTGAATAAGCATAGAGAATAGGCTTTTTGGCCTGGTTATGAGGATTTTTGATCCGTTTGGCTGTTTCTCTGCTTCTGTTGTGTTAAAATAGTTATACTGCTATGACTCCTTAGAATGGAGCTATTTTTCACTCTGATCTTGGTTTTGTAAGTATTAGGGGTATTAGGTAAAATTAGGAGGTGAATGTTCAAAACAAGCAAAGGTGAATAGTGAACCTTTACTTTAGGATGTTGCAGGTTCAAGAAATGAATTGAAAAATTAATGGAAAAAAAAATCCATCAAGAGGTAGTAAAGAGTAAGATAGGATCTTTAGGGTGGTTCTGAGCTGTATATGGTTGCAGTTTTACGTGGGCGCTCTTTTGTTTTATATTTTTTCAGCAGCATTTCACGCTACTACTGTTAGAGAATGGGTGCTGGACTGCATTATTCAGTATGACCTTTCTTTTTATACAATTGCAGAAATGCAAAAAGTTTATTATAGTATAATTTGTGCTGAATAAGTTAAATCCACTGTAGTACCTGGAAGAAGCTTTGAGTGCTTTTCTCTGCAGTGCATTCTCCTGCAGAGATTGAGTCTTAGCTGAATCTTACTTTGCTAAAATAATGTGGTTGGTGCTTATTTTGGAGAAAGCAGAAGAAGAGAGTATTACAATTTTCATAGTATTTATTTAGACTTTGTATGCATTAAGTTACATTAGGACTGTATGGCTAGTCATTTCTGCTGTGTCTTGCATTGAAAATAGCTATGTATTTCAAGGATTTTCATCTGTAAGTTGGATTTATTTCTATGTATATTTAAAAGTAACTGCTGTTTCACTGATTTCTCAGTTTCACAAATTGCTTCCTGAAGAATCATCTCAAGGTGTGTAGATCTGAAGTAATTAATGTGGAGTCTTCCATTATTTTGTAAATAACGTTTGTGATAAAATGTCATTATTTCTAGCATAGGCAGTTTATGTGAAGGTGAACTAGAAGTATAGTGTTGAACAGTATGGGGTGCTAGTTTCCAGCTAGTTAGCTAGGAAATCTTTCCCATAATAGTTGAGATAGTTCAGGGTTGATTTGGAGCTGTGGAATATATCTTGGCCATCTGCCCCTCACTGAAGGGATGCTGGTTTGTACCTGCCAGAGGGAATTGTTTACCAGAACACAAAGCACTTGGCATCAATTCTCTCTAGTTTGGCACAAAGCATTCCCTAGCCTGTCGTTTCCCTAAATGCTCTCCAGATTCCAGGTTTCTCAGAGGCACCTGCTCAAACTACTTTGGATTTGCCGATTTTGTGAAGGAAGCAACTAAAGCTTTAGTTTTACCTTTCCTCGTTGTGTCTCCCAAACGGATTTAACAGTAGAGCAAATCAACAATGATTAAATTATTTATTTGTTTATTTAGTAAGACTTAACGTGAAGCTTCTTTTTATTTAAAGGGCTGGAAACCTAGGATGACAGCTAAAATCATGACGCTATTTGTTTTGCTTAGGATCGCTAGGTTATCTTATACTCCTAGGAATCTCTAATCCCTGTCAGCATAGCTAGTGATTTTCTATTTGCACATCACTCCATTTAACAAGCTTTTCCTTCTGTTTTTAATACTAAAAGGTAGTCTGGAGCTCTGGCAGCCCCTCCAGACAACTCTGGAGTGTTTTGTTCCCAGCCAACCTCCTCAGTTTCTTTCTTTGTTGTGTTCAATCCCCAACTGTCTAAAGTGTAATGACTAACTAATGGGTAAGACCAAGTTTTCCCTTTGGTAGAGTTTTGAATGCAGTATTGATGGCTGAGGACACTGCTGTGTGGGAGATGTCCCCTGTCCTGAAGCCCAACCTGATTAGACTGGGACAAATAAGTTCAGTAATTGCTATTTTATGGCTCCTCGGGCTCTTAGTGCGCTACAGTTGTTTCCTCACTGAGTTTAGTCAGGCTGATTGTTAAATGCTGTTGCTCAGTGTAGAATGAATGATGTCATAGGATTAGGCAAAGCGCCTATTGCTTTCTGTTGATTTCATGACCTGCATTCTGTAGAGAACACATGGTATGTTTTAGGACCTGCAGATATTGTTTGTGTTGTTTTAGAAGGGAACTGCTCACCACTTTTTCTCCATTTTTGTCAGCTGTTAGCTGTCAGAAGTTTCTGTACAGCTTAAGTCTTGAATGATGACTACTTTACCTGGTCCTGGTGTATTTAATAATATTTAATTTTATAGGAATTGACACCTTCAGCAGTACTATAAAATCCTCACTTTCTTTCATGCTATTAAAATGAAGGACTGAAATTAATTAAAGAATTGCATTGTTTTAAAGATCTGGCAGATTGCTGCAGCAATTTAGGGGGTAATTTTTCAAAAACATTACTTTTCTTGATGAGGAAAATTACAGAGAGACAGGCTTGTAAACTGTGGTGTGAATAGTTTGGGGTGAATGAGGAGGAAGGATTCTTGAACTTATAATCATCGGTGCAATCCAAGGCACAGTCAGGTACTTTTTATGCTCTGGGGATGGGGTAGATAGGTATGGCCAGATGCATCTTTGTTTTCTTATTCCCCATCTGATGCTGTTAAATGAGGTAAAATAGAAATTTAGACAAATAAGGAATATATCCCAGTTGCAAGGAGGATGATTTCCTGTGATTTCCTCCCATCTTGCTCTGTGCAAACTTGTTGTAACAGCAGATGAGGCCCAGATCTAAGAAATCTGGTTCCAATTGTGGCCAATGTTTAACACAAAAAACTTAGTTTGTTTCTTCTAATTTTAAGATGATAGCAGTGAGTGCTTTCTGCAGTTCTGGCTGACCTGTGATTAAGGGCAAATAGAGGCTAAAGAGGCTCTCTCCCAGTGTTTTTGTTGAAGGACGAGACAAATTCAAGCCCTAAATATATGCTGTTTAACTGTTTAAAACCCATTCTTTAAAGCTTTTTGTTTTAAGTGTAAATGTAAAGAGATTTTATACAGGCATTCAATAATTTATCACATCAGTAATCAGTCAGACCTAATGTTTTACAAATAATTTTTTTTATCTTTGATCTCCATCCTGTCAGTCCTCTTTAAGTATAAATTATTCAAGTAACTTTTTGATTCTTTGAAAGCCTATCTGCAAAGGTAGTGTTTTGTCCTGCTTCTCAAATAGGACAGTATTCTTCTTATGATTTATTTTGGTTTGTTTGATCAATAAAATATAATTAAATTTCTAAAGCACAGCGAAGTCAGTACCCCTCAAATATGGAAGTAGATAATAGCACTCTTCAAAATTTTCACTTCTTGGAACCTGGAAGTTTTCAATGACAAGGTTTAGGCACTTTTATGTTTGTGAAAAAACAACCTTGTGCTAGTGACACATATGCCAATATCAGAATAATATTGCTGAGTGCTTTTTCCCTCAAGGTTTTTGAAACTTATATACAAGTCCTAACTTTATAGAAATTCTCTTGCAATATTGCAAACTTTTAAGTGGAAAACAGTTTGTTTGTAACAAAAATATTCCAGTGCTTTTTTATACTTTCTTTGCATGCTATTTCATATGCTGTAGAGCTTTATTAAATGCTGACTGAACCATGGTTTGCTACTAATGGTTCCAAACATGTAATTAAGATTTAATATGTAGACAGACCTTATTATGCTGTTTCATAAATGCTTGGCAGATTAGAAATTCATTCGTTTTGGGAGTGTTCATTTGTGATCCTTTATATTTTTCACATATGATAAGGTGTCTGAACTGACTACTTTGTAGTGATACCCCTGAGGAGCGATTGAGACTTAAGTTCTGTCACAAAGAATAGAAGTGTTCATGCAATCGTTCATCACTTCTTCATGGTCTTTTACAGTTCTAGTGTACTGGCAAGAATGCTTGAATGAAAAACATGACCTTAGTTATGCTTTTTAAAATGTAAAAACTCAAATTCGAGTGGAGAGATTGGTTAAAATTACAGCTTGGAGCCTTGCTTTGCTCCATCTCCACCTTTGTTGTTATCCTTGATGATGTTTTTATCATAGCTTCAGGAGAAGTTCAGAATTACATTGCTAAAGTCATTTTAAAGGCTTAAGGATTGTGCTTGATGTTGAAAATGTTTAAAATTAGCAAATGTATTATTTAATAGCAAGCAACTTTTTTCAAACTGTGCATTTCCTGATGATTTTAATGTGTAGCTCCTTACTGCTTTATAATGCAGAATTTGGGTTATGAATCTACAAGTTAGGATGTCCACAGTACCAACCATAGAGCACATTAAGGGGAGTAGAAAAAAAAAGTTATAACTTTTTTTTAAAAAACAAAGGCATGTGACAGCAGTTGTTTGATCAACTTTAATTATTTTTTTAAATCTTTATTTTCTCTTTTTTGATTTTGTGTGTCTATGTGTATATAAGTATACATACTATGACCAGATAGTGCAATTAAGATGGGATTCTAGAATGCTGGGACTTAATAAAGATCTGCAATTGAACCAACTATCCAGTGGCCTGGTTAGAAAGATAAACTGCACATGATGATATTTGCACTTTGTGATACAGTTAAGTATGTAAAGTATATCCATATAATTGCATATACAAATTTTTTATAACTTCAAATTATGTTTCTTTTCCTCAATCAAACTAAATATGAACTATTTAGTTCATATTTATTGTTGTATTTTAGTGTCTGCACAAATATAATTCTTGTGAAGGGAAGATAAACCTTTCTGATTTAAAATTGGAAAAAAAACAGTTGTGTGCTTTAGTAGTGGGTCTCAGGTATTTCCTATTTGGAGATCAGCATAATTTTCCTTTGAAGGAAAAAAGAATTCCAGTATACTTTTTATAAATAGGAGTGGATGATGCTCAGGAGCAGATGTAATAGTGAAGAAAAGGATACAAAGACTTCAAAAACTTGGGAACTTACAAGTATTGACAGTTCCGAGCCTTTTGCGTAGAGTCAGTTTCTACTTCTTGGCGTTTTTGGGCTTTATGAGATAGTGTCATTTTGCTGTTTTTAAGTATCTATTGATATGGCAGAAAAAATATATAAGAACCATTTTAAAAAGTCTCTAAGAGTGGTATCAAAACTTTACTTCAGTCAAAATCAGTAAGGCTTGTATACACGACTGTTTATGAGAGTATAACTTAGGCAACCTTTCCAAGTATAGATGAAATCATTGTTTCAGGAGCATGCTGGTAATTTTCCCATCTTTGCTCCAAGTAGACTCCAAGTATTTAAGTAGTGTGCCAAATCTTCATGTAGTATACAGCTTTGGAATGTACCTTGCTTCTGATGTCGTATGCTAACAGAACTTACGACTAATATTATTTAGAGCAAGGAAGACGTGATGCTTCCATGCATGATGAATGTTGTGGATGACAAGTTGATTTCTTATATATTTATCTTTCTGTAGTCTGGTTTCTTGATTTTTTTTTTTTTTTTCTGGGGGGGGGGGGGGGGGGGGGGGAATTGTGCTGTATTCTTTCTTCTCTAGCCTGCTTTCCAAAGAAAGCTAGCCTTAAATGATGGAGCAGTCTATTTGCCTTCCTTCTCTCTCCCTGCAGATAACTTTTGAATTTATTGATAAATCAACAGCTAGATAGCCCTTGTGTGTGTTCCAATTGAGGGGAAAATCAAATTTTCTTTTCTTCTCTTTGCTCTTCTGAATGGTTAGCTGCCAATCAGCATTCTTGTACAGACTTGCCTCAGGGTGAGCTGGCTGTGCCCAGCTGGCAAGCTGGATAAATGTGGGTTGGAAGATAGGCCAGGGGGTGATGCTAGATGTCTGAGGGAACTACAGATGTTGTGATAAGAAGGGATAACAAGGAATGTGGGAGGAAACTGCAGCTGTTCAAGGGGAGCAGGGATCACAGAATCAGACTAGATTGTCTAGGTTATTGTCCATCTGAGTCTTAAAAACATGCAAGGTGAGAGATTCCATAGCTTTTCTGTACCAAGTATTCTAACATTTAATGAAGAATTCTTGCCTATGTCTGGTCAGAACCTTTACTGTTTCAGTTTATGAATTTTTCTCATCCTTACTCCAGGCATCTCAATAAAGACTCTGGATTAATCTTCCCAAATAACATCTGCCTTAAGCTTTCTGTTCTCCCAGATAAAGATCCCTCAGGTTCTGCTCATATTGACCAAATGTTCCAGCCCTGTAACAATCCTGGTGACTTGTCCCTGGACTCAAATTTTCAAATCTTTCTTGTACTGGGGTACCCAGTGGGCTGGGCTGAAAGGAGTGGTCACGTCTCCTGATGTACTGACTACTTTTGCTTCCTGCTGATACAACCAGCCATACTGATAGTCTTCACTGTTGCCAGGATGCATTGCTGAATCGTGGCTGGCTGACTGCCCACCATAAGCTTTCCATCAGCTCTGCACCATTCAGTGCACTGTCATCTGCAAACTTGATGAGGGTGCTTTAGCTCTCCTTGTACGTCTCTGAAAAAGGTGTTCAGATTTGTAAGTCCCAGGACAGACTCGTGAGAGCCACCATTTATAATTGGTTTTCAGGTAGTCTTCTAGAATTGTGAAGACTTGTGTGGAGGGATTTCAGGAGTAGGAAATCTCATGGGGTTATCATGGAGGCTGGTGGGGAGGGCCTGGGATGTGACTCTGTGGGAAGCGGGCATCTCAGGAAACGATCCTTTCATTATGGATGAAGTTCCAAAGAGTGGAATAGGCAAAACAAGCTGCATGGTAGTTGAGTTGACTTAGAGCAAAAGTGCTTAAAATTAGGAAAACTTTTATCATGAGGAGAAGAAAAAAAAAAAATGGTGGTAGCTCTTTATTATGGAAGCATTTTGTGTTCAGAGAAGTTGGGTAGCTGTAGTCAAACTGCAGAAATTCAAAGGATTATTATTGTAACAATTCACTCCCACTCATAACTAGAGTACCTGGCAGAATTTTCCATCTCAAACCTCTTTTCTAGATGCTGCTTAATTAAATTTCCCTTTCTGCTTGTATTTTATCATTCAGACTGGGTTTTTTATTTTCTGATTGATAGCTTTGCTTACACGTTCCCATAATAAAATGGTGCACACTGAAATAGGTGTGGATATTGCGAGCCTGACTTGCGCAAATAGCTCCCACCGACGTGAATAGTCCCAACGACTTCAAGGACTTAATTTGCATGAGTAACAGTTGCAGCGTTGGGATCTTAATGCGAATGTCTGCTTCCCATTATGCGTTCAGCTTTCAGCAACCTCGGTGGAGCTCCATCTCTATTACAGAGGACAAATTGGGCGCCAAGACAGATGGAATTTTTTTTAGCGGCAAAGCAAAAATCAGTTGAAGTCATATACGTAGTGCTGAAGTCCTTGAGGTATCGCGTGCAGTGTGAAGGCAGCGATGGCTTAAGTTAAAGAGATAACGACTTCAAAGAGTCATTACAAAAAATTAATATCAGAAATAGATGACAGAATTCAGCTCTGGGAAGCGTGGGGATGATGTGCTGTAGTGATGTAATAAAATATACATTTAAATAGACAGAACGGTTGGGAAAGAAAAAAAAAAAAAGGAGCTCAGCCGGCCGAGCACAGCCGGTTCCCGCCGCAGCTGGGCGCCTCACGCGGGCTCTCCTCACGCGCTGCTGCGCGGGGATGGGTGGCTGCAGCGCCCCCTGCCGGGAGGGCGGTGCCGCCCCGCGGGTGATGACGGTGGCAGAGCCCCGCGTGGCGTTCGCGCTGCCGGCTGCTCTCGGCTCCTGCCGCTGAAACAACGGGGGGCTGCAGGCGTTCCAGAACGCTGCTTGCTAACTCGTCTTCGTTTTTCGGACGTGTGATGGTTTCTTGCCCTCGAATTTGGCTGGAAAAAGATAGGAACGCGTCATAAAACAGGCTCATTTTTAAGCCCTTCAGGTTTGTATTTGTGTGGAGGTCCCTCCCACAGACGCCGACGACTGCTCTAATTAGTCACTCAGGAAGCACTTTCCAGAATATTCTCAGTTAATTTCCTGGAATGTTTTGAGTACATACTATTATGTCACAAGTGAACATACTTAAACATTTTTAAGGCTTATGTTTGTTTAAAGAAAAGCTATTAGTGTATGCTGAAGTACACAGCAGCATGCTGAGGGCTGCGGCCCGGGTGTGTGGGCGCTGGAAGTGTCAGCAGTGGTGATCCCGAAAACAAAGGAACTGCTGCTTCTGAGAACTCAGATTGCCTCATCTTCTCTTCTGCTTTCTGTCGCTGTACTGGGATAAAACCTGGTGAGGTGCCTGAGTGTCTTCTGAGGGGTAAAGAAGCAACTCTGGATTATCTCAAACTTTAAATTGCGACCACATCTGTTTTCAAGAGGTAATGAATGTATCACCAAAGCTGCAGAAATATACTACCAAGGATTTATATGCTCAGGAAAATAATGTTGTGACTTCATGTTCTTTACAGGTTGGGCTTTGTGTGTGTGTGTGTGGAAGGTCAGCTAATTTTCTTTTCTTTTGTTTTGCTTTGCTTTAGCTAAAAAATTAGGAATTACTGATGTGCCAGCTGAGGTGGTTACTTTTATTTCCCATGCAACACAAAGCAGATTAAGAACAATGATAGAAAAAGTAACAGTGATAACCCAGCACCGCATGGAATCATACAAAGTAAGTGTGTAAGCTTACATCAAGCTATTGGATGTCATATAGCAATGCAACTTGACGCAGTTTGCTTTCTTAGCACATGGTACGTGTTTTGTGTTCATTTTGTGTGCAGAGCACATTTTAATCACAAATTTATGTATCAATGCATAGAGAGCAGTGGGATGACAACCCTGCTTGCTAGACCTGTCTTCTCTGTCATAGAATTTGTGTGTAAAAATGTATTCATCTTTTTATGCTGAAGTGTCCAACTTGACTCACCTGTTAAGCTATTTCTGCTCACCTTTTGTGACCAAGGTTGTTGATTCATGCCTTCTCTTTTGACCAGGATAACCACTGATTGGATCAAAATTGATTCAATATATAGGAAGCTGTAGTAGCTATACATGTCTGGCTGTGCAAAATATTCTTCTATACTTGCCATTTAAAAATTTTAGCACAAAACTTAAAATGCTTAATGTAAATACAGTGATAAGCTAGAGATAAAATTGTTTTCAGCTTAGTGGGAAGAGCTACTAATTTGTCTTAAGCCAGCAAGTAAAGAATTCAACTATTAAATTCTTCACTGTAATTAAACAATATTCTCTTAAAAAACAAAACACAAAAGATTTCAAGTTATTCTGTTGGTGATTGTGTTCTTGGAGAAAATTAGATATTTTAAACCAGAAGGAAAATTGTAATAACTGCAAACCAGTTTGAAATTCGAATAAGTCAAACATGTTCTATTATTAAAAATGAGTTATTCTTTTTTTTAATAAAAGAAAATTGCTAGCAATTGTTAAACTAATACAAAAGCATGTTGGCGGCTTTGCACTAAGCTTATTATTTTTTTGTTGTTAGTACTGTAGAAAGATTTTGATGTATACACTCAGTCTTGATGAAAATGCATGTTTTCATAAAACATTGTTCTTTACAGGATGATGAGTGGTATGAACAAGCTACAGATGTCCGATCACAATTAAAGTTTTTTGAACAGTTGGAACGTTTAGAAAAGCAAAGGAAAGATGAGCAAGAGAGGGAAATCTTGCTAAAGGCTGCCAAGGTATCTTATTTATTCTATTTTTTTAAATTATTTAGCAGTCTGTAGTCTTCAAACAATTATTTAATCTCTTTAAATCTGTTTCTGGAACAGTTTTTGTTTCTTATATTGTAGCACAAATGCTGAGTCACAGCTTGAAGCAGTGATTGAGCACCTGGTGGGAAGGCAGGGCCAACCCAGGGGAGCTCAGTGCATGCAATGCACCTGAGTGACTGGAAGGGGTGAAGCCAGGATCCACCCCTTCCCAGCCCTCATTTAAGGGTTGGTAGAGGAGGTGAGGGTATCTCTTTGGAGATCCCTGCCTACCTGAGGCCTTTGGAAGGTAAGCATATTTTCTTCCTTCATTTCTGCATCTACAGCTGCTGTCTTTGGGTTTCTCCTCATTTGCTGCAGCCCAGGACTTTGCCACCCCACTATTATTGCTATACTTTCCATCATATTAGAGCATTACATATACCGAAGAAATATTTCTGTTTTGACACAGCACCTTCAATTTATGAAGTCATGCTGTTTATCCACAATGACAGCACACCTGGCTGGCTGGAATGCTCCTGTATTCCTTCCTTCCTCCTCCAGAGGAAGATATACCTCTGAATATGATGAGTTCTTGAGATTATGGGAGACAACACCTAACATATCTGTGGATAAATTCCTATCCAAAACTGCAAATTTAATTGTATTACTGATTTATCAAACTACAAATAAGTTTATTCCGTTGTTATTCTGAGTTATTCATCTGTTTTGTGTTTTCACTGAATTGTTTATTGTATATTCTAAAGAGTTTATATGGCACAACTCAGTGTTCAGTGGTAAAACTTTGTGCTGTTAAAAGACCTTTCCATTTGCAAACTTAAAAGCAACAAGAAAAAAAGCCAACCCAACAACAGAACCCTGCTTGCTAATTTCAGGAAAGTGTTTCCCAATTTGTCTGTTTTCATCTTTCTTCTATCTGTTCTGTTTTCTTAGTTTATAATTATTCACATTCTTAAATATTCCACAATTTTCCACAGAAATATATTTATGCCCTTTAAATGTTTAGATGGAAGCAGATACACTTTTCATTTTTAATCTTTTTTTTAATTATTATTTCATTTTCTATATCTTGATGAATCGTGTTCTTTTTCTGTGTCTCTTCTTGTTTGTTGCTTTTTGAAGTCTTTTTCTTTTTTATCTAATGGACATTGAGGAAAGTACAATCCTGTAGTCTTTAGTTTAAAAACATTTCACCATCATTAGATGTTATCACTTCCAAACTTATGATGCCTTGGTTTTTGGATTCATTTTCTTTTATCTTGAGTTAATGTTAACACCCATGAAGTTGGGATTTAGGAAATAAGTACATTAACAGTAAGTTTGATTCCTATAGAGTATAGAGCAAATTCAAATAAGTACACCAAAAAACATTGAGAAGAAGAGTGTTTTATGTGACTTGAAGAAATCATTTTCATTAACATAATGCACATGTAAATCAGCTTTATAACCAGACAGCTAGGCATGAAGACATTTTGTACTTGAAAAAATATATATATAAAAAAAAAAGAAACAACCACAAAGTAATCCTGGAAGAAAAATGATTATTTACCAGCATTAATGTTTAAAAAGAGAAATTGAAGATATTCTGAAACCTTTGAAAGGTGCTTATGTGGTGTTGGGATTTAAGTGTTAAAAGCCAGTTTTGAATTGAACTTAGAATGATAGCATCTGCCCTTTCTGGAGCGTGCGTCTGGCTCTCCGCCATGCTGTTCCGATGAATTGACCACCTGTTTCAAAACTCACATAGAACGTTGTTTGGCAAAACATGGTCAAATTCCAACTTTTTATTCTAACTAATACATTGTTCATTATTTTCTCAGGGTCCTCTGTACATCAACAGAGAGAACTCTTGTGATCTTTATTCTGAGTCCTACATACTAAATCCTTAACCAGGATTTTGGTCTTTCTGGTCTTTTTTCACATCCTTGGTTGTTTGAGGAGATGGAAAACTTTGTGGAGAGTTATTAAACAGTTGCAATGAAACAGTTTTTAAATGGGCACAGTTAAAATCTGCCTCATCTGCTCTGGAAACTAGTGGTACAGACCAGAAACCATTTCATGTCTGTTTGTGGTATGCTGATTGCTATTTGTGCCTGCACACAGGGTAATGATTAAACTGGTTCTGGAGACTGAAATACCTCTTATGTGAAGAGATTGTTTCACAGATCAGGGCACCTTTGTCACCTTGGTAGTATTGTGTATTCAAAAGTTAGAAACCTTGGGATTTTAAGATGAACTTTCTGTTTCTGCTTATTTTTCTATAAGCGCTTAGATCTAAAAACTATACATATATTAAAAAAAAAAAACAACGTAGAAGCTGCTGCTTCTTAATGTGTCTTTTAGGCAGTGATTTTTTTTATCCTGTACATGTTTTTGACATGTTATTTTGCAATATTTGTTAAAGATACTCAGCAGAATAATTTTAGGAAAAGTTTTGAAATCGCCTGCTAGTTGTACGTAGTCTGTTGTCTACATATGGAACAGCATATACAGGTTTAACTTGCTTAGTGAAAGTTCTTTTTTAAGTATTTAGTTTGTGAACCCTCTTTAGCAACCAAGTCCACATGTTCATGAAGAATAAGATACTAACAAAGGGAATATTATGTTCTGATTGACCTGCAACTGTGTTTTCAGCTACGACTGTTCAGATATGAGTATAGAATTCATAAGTACCCTGGTGGGGTAGGTTTTGCTGCAGGAGGTGTCTTGGGACGAATGAGAGAGAAAGTCAGATGGAGAGACCAAAGAAGAAAGTAAGGCTTCAGAAACTTTTAAAAAAGTTTTTGCAATGTACTGTTTATTTTTAATTAAACACCTAAAAAATTTAAACAGGACTTCTACTTCAGGGACCTTTGCATCATGCCTGATAAATATGTGTACCAACCTAGAATGTATGGCCCAAAACATTTCTCTAATTTACTTTCTAGCGATACTTTTTCTAATTATAGTGCCTAAAGCTGATATATTGGTCCCCAAAACTGTGAGATATCCACAGAGGTACTACAACTGCCTTCATTATCATTACTTTTGGATTTTCTTCCTGTTATGTGAATAATAGAGTAAAGGAATAAGGACACAAGGAAGGGCTATCTTGTGTGTGTGTGTATATATATACACGTACATATGTGGAGTGCGGTCTCTTTAAATAAACTATTTTGGAGAGTCACCTCTTTCTCCTTGTTTGTTTTCCTAATAGAAAGCCACTGGCCATTGTTTCCATTGTATGCAGAAGCAGAGGTCTTTTGAATATGTCTTTGGTGGTTGATGTGGGAAATCAGAAAAGAAGCTGAAGGAAGTCTTAAGACAGCAGAAAGGTCAAAAGCCAGACTGAAATAACTTGAGGAGCTTACCTTTACATTTGATGTGGTGTGTGTGTTGTGTGGACTTTCTGAAAACACAAGGCACATGTCTTGCTATAGTAAAAGTTGCTTTCATAGTGATTCATTCTTGCTGCTTTCATAGCGATTTCCAAAATCTGGAAAATGTAGGCTGTGTGTGTCAAATAGAATGAGGTTCTGATTCAAGTGTAATAACAGAAGTATTTCTGGCAGCAGAAAGGAGTTTGTGGTCTATTATCGGTATTCTGTATTAATAGCACAGGCCTGTCTAGTTTTTGGTTTTAAAAGATAACTACAATTATCATAGGAATAAGATCTGCTTTGTGGCCTCTATTCTACAAAAGCTATCGATAAGTAAATTGAAAAATTGCTTGGTGTTGTTTGCACAGTTAGGCAGCATTTATGGATGATGGAGATTTTGATAGAGCTGTAGGTTGAAGGGCTTTTTTATTGGAGAGAGATCATTGAAATTTGGCAGTGCAGATTTCCTTACGCAGCGCTATCACGTGCACCTCCTGTCATTACTTGAAGGGCCTATCTCTCTGAGTGAGAGATGAGTTCAGTCGTCATGCCAATTTAATCCTTTCCTTCTCTTCTGAGACTACAGTGGATGTAATGCAGCTTTTTGTGAGATGAAGCACTTTCTGAACTGAAACTTGTAACTCAATTCTGATGAGAGGAGAGCAAAGAGTGAATTATTGCATTGAGATAATTTTCTCAATTTTAAAAAATTTGTTACTTCAATTTTAATGATTTTAAAATGAATCTTCTTTTAGACCCTGCACTTGCAATCTTCCTCACTGTGGTCGTAGCTCAAAATAGGGTTTTACCCTCAGCTATGCTGCTTTTAACTCTCACTTTTTATTAACAAAGCTAATGTGAAAGCAAAGTGTTTCATGTTGCCAATTTAATTTCTTTAATTAAAAGTGAAAGTTATAAGCTGGTACAGCCGTGGGTGAAGTTCTAATGTCATCAATGGGGAAAAATAGGTTTAAAATTGAAACTGTTGGCACAGCAGTGACTCTCAATAGTACAGCACCTGCAGTTGTGACTCTTCACTTTATTTAATGAAAAAAGATGAATTTGAAGCATTAAAGACTCCCAGGATATGAATTGGGAAGGGGGAGAAGAGGTGTGAGTACCTTAACTGGGATCAGATTTTGTTGATCAGGCAACAGGCAAGTATTTAGGAATAGAGACCTTTCACAGATTTAGCAGACTGAAAACATCACAGTTAATCTAACAGAAACCTTTTTTTGTTAGTGGGGAAAGAGATGCAACAATAGTGCTACTTTGACATTGCAAATGACAACAAAATATGGAATAATGGTCCTCCTTCTGTGCATCAGGAGTGTTATTCTGCTCATCTGCATAGATGCGGCTGTCCTTCAGTTTTAAAAATAATTGTTGCCTTATTACATTGAAGTCATTTAGATATTCCTTTAAAAATACATTTTATTTCTAACGTAAGACGGTTGTAAGAGATATAAAGTCCACTTCTTAAAACTACACTGTTATGTGTGTAATTATATGTCTGTTTTTGTGGCATTCTTCCTTAACGCAAGCATGGAGAAAAGCTGAGGTTTGGAACATTAGTTTGGTAACATGTAAATGAAACCCTCTATTTCTAATATGCTTTGAATGCACACATTTAACATGTGCTGCTTTTCATATTTTCAAAGTCTGATATTTCCATAGAGCTAATGTAATCTATGCAGTTTTCCGATAAATAAGATAGCAAGTTCTCTAACACAAAGCACTTTCGTTGTTAACAATTAAAATATCAGTCGGTCTGGTCTAATGAAAGTAGCTTATGTTTGGGAGAAATGTTAACAAACCTGGCTTGGAGGATACATTCTCAGTAGGAGACATCATTTAATGTATTTAGAAGTACGTTATCTGGTTATGATCTGTCCTAGGTTTCTCTAAAATTACTATGGGAAGCGAGCTTGCTTCTAAAGATGTTTATTCACCAACATGAAAATGTATTGCGTAAATCCAGCTGTCATTATTTACAGATATGGAGATGAAGAATAGAGTGGGGGAAGGGGAAAGAGTCATGGTGAACTCTTTGGAAGTGTTTCAGTTGGGGGGTCTGTGACTGGTGGGTGTTTCTGAAGCTTTAGAGGAAACACAGAGGAGGCATTGGTGCCTTAAAGGATTTTTTGAAATTTTTGTTGTTGTTGTTTGTTTTTTACAAATCAATTGAGATGCAGTGCATTAACTTTTGGAGGTTAGTGGCAAAGGAGGAAGGAAGACAAACTCAACAGTATGGGATGAGTTTGTAGAAAAAATTGAAACTAGAATTAAAAGAAAGGAACAATTAGCTAGTAGCTTGATGAAAGTAAGTGTAAAGTATTAAAGCAATCGGTGAATAAAAATGATGGGAGAGATGCAGGCACTACACGAGCTGAATAGCAGCAAAATTGTTCAAACTCTTCAGAGGAAGCAAAAGATGCTTACATGTGGAATGGAGTGTAAAGAGAAGCCAGTGACATTTTTAAAGCTTATCTAGCCACCTCTATTAAGTTTGACATTTTCGTTTGCTTCTATTTGCTTTAATCTGTGTTACATCAGCATTGAAGAAGCCTTTTGTGAGTTACATTAGATCATAAAGTGAGGAATTAATACAACTGTTACTGCTTATCCTTTTTCTTTTCCTTTAACGCATTTTAGTCTTTGTATGCTGATTTTATTTCACTGGCTTACTGATTTTCAAGCTGACACAGTAGTCTGCAGGAACACATTTTATTTTAAACAATCTGTTGGAAAAACCCTACTAGCATTTATTTGAACACGCACACAGAAAAACAAAAACCCAAAAAGCAACAAACAGAAAATGACAGTTGAAATTCCTTAATTTTATTAGTATGGTACTTAGACCAGAAGTGACACATCCAATTTCAAGTTGGAATTCTACATATTTGAAGCAAGAGCTAGCTTGAGCTCTTAGAGAAAAGCATTTCATATGGGTTAAAGGAATAACCAGAAACTCATTGCATTATCCTGAATGTAAAAGTAGTTCTAAATCCACTTTTTAGTCTGGGTTTTGATATCTGACATCACCTGGTATTTTTGAACTTCATTAGTGATGAATTTTCTGTGTTTTATGTCACTCAACATCTGAGTGCTCATTTTCACCTACGTAGCAGTTTCTGTTATTTATCTTTTGTATAAAAGGTCTGCTATCCTGGTGTTCACATTAACTTTTATTTGGTCAGTTTGTGAAAACAAAGCAAAGAAATAACCTTTAAATGTAAAGAAAGCAACAACAAAAAACAAACCACTTTTAAAAAAAACTTGTACTTTTTCAGAGTTTTTCCTTCTCTGGTGGACCAGGAAATGTAGATGTTACTTTATATCTGTTGCTTTGATTTTTTTTTTTCTCCCCATGTCCCTGAATGCAACACAGATCTGGTATGTTTTCCAGGATTCTGTCACTTTCTTATAGAAACTTGGTAACATTATTATAAGTCTCAGCTTGATTCTCCAAGGACTCTCTGCTTTCTCCTTCAGCTGAAGTGCTTTTAACTTGTGCTTTGCATTTGGCAAATGATTCAGCTTCATATAGTAGCATGAATACACTTTGTATTTCTGTACTGCTTTCTCTGCGAGATTCAGAAAGCAATAGAAGTTCATTGTACTTCTATAAATTTATCATCAAAAAACCATGAAAGAACTAAAGCAGATTTCCCAAACATCATACTGGAGAAACTGAGGCACACAGTGATTGAACTGTTGTCAGAAAATGGCAGAGCAGGGACCTAATTCAGCCTACATCTTCAATACCTAAGTTCATCTCCTAGAGAAGCAACTCATCGATCTCCCTCCACCCTGAATAGGTATAAACATGGTCAAGTTCTGAGTAATTGCTCTATCTAAATAGAGTTGCAGCTCTCTGGCATATCCCTGTATTTCATGAATGTGTCTTTTTGTTCCTTAAACAGCAACTAGATCAGATTATCTGCATTTCTGCATTTTTCTTTTTGTCTGACCACAACACTTAAAAGGAACCACAGTTTACATAAAATTGTTTCTTTTTTTGTTGGCATAACTATAACGTGAGAGTCTAATTCAGTCATCAGCTATCTACGGTTTTTTATATCTCATTGCTTTACTACAGACACTATCCTGTCAAACTACCTTTTATGTTAACAGGCACAAAATCACTGGTAGGTAGTACTGGAAAATGAAGCCAACACATTTGACTCTTGCACTGTGCCCATTTTCTAAAAATCTCCTGATTGTTTAATTTGAGTTTTCTTTACCATTATGTGTTGTATGTGTGTGCCGTATTAGCAGAAAAATTAATCCCAAATAGAAATAAATAAATAAAAGTGCAAGAAAAAGGGTAGAGAAAATCAGTCATTGTTACTGTCACTCTGAAATGATAACGAGACTCTCCAGGTATGTCCGCAATATCACATCCCCCTACCCTTAAAACATATCTTCAATTGGTTTGGTTCATGTCTTTGTCACTTCTGAACATAATGTTATGAAAAATTCAAACGAAAAAAAAATTATGTGTAGGTTTACAGTTTAATACTCTTTCAAGTTTCAGGTCTGTCTTCAACCTAGAAAGAGGCAGAGAAAGGAGAGAGCAAAGAAACTGTTCTTTTAGAAGTTATGTAAATAGCTTAAATTAAACAATTTAAATCTGAAACAAAGACTGAAATAAAACAAGAAAATCTTTCAAGTACCTGGGACAACAGTTTTTTGTGGAACTTCTAAATACTGACAAATAATGCCATTAAAGAAGCATAATAATGCATGTCTATCTACCTCTGTAATTTCATACAAATTATATTGTCTTTATTTCTGAAGGCTTGTTGTTTGAAAGGGTAACGTTAAAACTGTTTCCAGCACATTCTCTACCAACAGCTGAAAAAAAAAAAAGTTTAGTTGCAGACAGTAAATTATTTTAAAATAACTCCCTCACTCACTAACAATTAAATTAAAAAGATCAGATATTGGGAAAAGGTGTCAGTTCTGCTCTCAGACGCTTTAATTTGTTTGTATTAAGTAATTGAAATCTAAACCTGTATGGAAACTTTAGAATTGAAAAATACAAAGAGGTGTTGGTTTTGTTTGTTTTTAAATTTAAATGTCGAGTAGATTTTACAACTGAATATTTAACGGTCTTTTTGGTGAGGCCTATGCATTTGAAATTGCACCCCTGTGAATTTAAGTATCCCATCTTTGACACCTTGTATCTTATTTCTTTCTTTGCTGTCTTTTAACTTACTGCAACAGATGAGGGGTTCTTAAACCATCTGTTAACCTTTTTTCCCCATTTTTTTTTTAAACATGTAGAGTCGCTCAAGGCAAGAGGACCCAGAGCAAGCTAGACTGAAACAAAAAGCAAAGGAGGTAAGCAGAGCTAGAGATCATTACACTTGACATTTCAAGGCTTGAACATATTAATTTTTTATGCCTTGCTACTTGTATATCGTTAATAAAAATCTGACTAAAAACTTTTTAGGATGTATTTGTTGCTTTGCCTTTGATCTTAATGTTTGCAAACTAATACATTAATACATGTGAAGCCTAAGGAGATTTTATAAGAGAATATTTCCATACATTACATTTTCATTTCCATTTTAGGTAGCTCTAGCTTTTGTTGGGTTGTTGATGACAGCAGCATTAGATTTTGGTGCAAAATATATGCCTTTGTCTTTTTTTTTAATGTCACTTTCTTAGAAATGTGTTACTTAACAATTCTGTTCTGGCAACAGTCTTTCAAGTAATGTAATTGCCAGTCATTCTCTGTACAGAGTGGTTCAGTGTACCATTTACTCATTGTTCTAAATTACAGTAATCTAACAAATATCAAATAATTTCAGTTCAAATTTTGATATGTTATTCTTAGTATTCTTAATGTGCTGTAAATGAGAGTGACGATCCTTTGCTTAGGACATCTTATAGCTTAGGATCAGTTTGTGACTAAAATATATCTATGAATGGAAAGATGTTCCTATGAAAAAGAAATTAGCATAATATACAGCAAACTGATACTTTTTTTCCTCTAGCTAACTTATTTGGATATATGCATTAGAAGGTAATAATAATACATTAGAGGGTAATATATACAGAAAAAATGCATATAACACGTTTTTTTTTTTCTATTGACCTGTTCTTCCAGTTTAGTTTCCCTTTTGGCAGTATTCTGTAGTTCCGTTACATATACAGATTTTTTTATACATGTAGCAGAAAAAAAGAATCAGAGATGCAGTTAACTTTCCTTTGTCTCTTTCCATTATGTAATTATGATTCTTGTAAACTTAAGGCCATCCAGTGTTGGAATTGTCAGACTTTCTAGTGAAGCAGAGAGATTGAATTATTTGGTAGGAAAAGGCACAGGATTTGATACTATTAGAGCTCAGTAAGCAGCCTGTATCTGCAAAGGAAATTGCATCTGAAAATATGTGGAAAATAATTGTTGGCTGGCAAGACTTGCATTTGAGCTGAGAACTAAAACTACCATGCTGCTGGAAATGGAAGTAAGCTAGAAATAAGTGCATTTCTTGCTGTGACAGTATTTCCATTCATTGTAGTTCTTTTCTTCAGAATTGGAAACCTGAGACAGCAAAGTAAACAACAGGGCTAGAAAATACATTTTCTAATAGAATGAATTATTGGCTCTCTTTATAGCTGTGATGGAAGACTTGTGCTCTAGCCAGTGTTCTTGCTTTTGGTGTAGCTGCTGGAATACCTCTCCCTTGTATGAAAATCTGGTATTTCCATTTAAGCTGCATTTCTTACCCACTAGAGGGAGTGACGCAGTGCTGACATGTGAATAAAAGCATGTGTATTAAATGCATTATAAGTAATTGTAACACTGGTATTATTAAAGACATAGCAAGTACTTTGGTGGTAAAATCTAAACATTTCTAATAAGATTATGACTTTAGAGAAATAGTGTTCCTGGAAGTGCTAAGACATTTGAGTAAATGCAGAGTGAATGCCGGGTTTTCTGTTTGAGTGCTGCACTCTCTTCTCTTGTACATTAGCCCTGCCTTTTTTCCCACCCTTCTAATGAAAGTGTGTAATTTGCTGGCACCCTGTCTCTCTCTGAAGTTGAATTTTATTCTACATGCTTGAAACCAAAAGAAATTTAGGCATGTATCTGTTTTTAATAATTAGATTTCTATGGCTCTTCAGCTGTTTTAGAGACTTTCACATAAAATATTTAAATACTAAAAAATTGAAACTAAAATTCGTACAAAAGAAGTTAATTAGGAGGCACTACATCCAGAGCGGCCTACATACATAAGGTCTTATTACAGAAACGAGACGTAACAGGTTTCATGCACACACAGATTAGCACTATTATAGTTAAGTCAGTGCAACCCACTCTTATTTCAGGTTGATTGACTTATTTTGCTTTAGCATCAGCCTGTTTCAAATGGATTTGAGTGAAAGTAGTAGGAAAATGCACCTGTGGGAAGGGTTTATTGCTTAGAATTTCCATTCACTTTCACACTTTTAAATTAGTCCAGCTTTCTATGGTTTTGCGAGTGCACATTACATGATTTTAATGGTAGACTTAACAAACTTGTAAAACACATTTTCCATCCAGACTCTTTCAGGAAACTATTTACATTGTTTGTAGCAAATTCTGAAATGTTTAACTTGTAGTATAAATTAATGTAAGAAATAGAATCATCTATGAGTAGTATCTACTTCATATTCCATGACTGAAGCTTTCAAAATTAAGTTTTAGAAAATATGCTGAATTTGACTGGAAGAATAGGAAGTCACAAACGCAAGTTAAAGAAACTGAGTTCCCTAATTTTTATGCAGAAGCTTCATTAAATAGGACATAAAACAGACCATATAACTGATTGATCCAGATTAGGAATAATTGAGTCAACACCTAGCAGTTAATCATGTGAGTGACTTGAAAGAAAGACAGAGGAGGTAAGATCCTAAATATCCTTTCTGTCATGAATATTTTTCTACATATTCAGTATCTGTTGGCTAAAAATCTTTTAAATTAAAAGTGAAGTAGCTGAGTGTGTTGATCCTGAAAGATTAACTTGGTTAAAATCTTTGTGTCATCACCAACCAAGAATATTGCATAATAATAAAAACTTAGCCCAGACACCATAAATGTCTGGGCATGTATCCAGGACTTAGATCGGCTTAGATAACACTCAGATGAATCTATTCTCAGATGTACTTGTTAACCATGCAAGTGAAATCACAAGCCTGTTGATATTCATAATAGAAGCCTTATTAATTTCACAGGGAGACAGAAGGCTGTCCGCTTACCTCTATCCATGCAGGTATCCCATTTTCCCAAAGTTTAATAGTCCTTTTACGATGATATTTAAGTGGTTGCTGCTGTGACTGTTACACTGGTGAGAAGCTTTGGGAGTACCCTGCTCTTGCATAAGCAGACCAAAGGCCGGTTTTTTCCATACTCTCCACATCACTGTGGTACTCATTCTACACAGGTGCTGTCATCCTCCTTGTCTTTTGTAGTAACAGACTTATTTGGTTGAGTTTTAGATTTTGAAATGCATCCTTTGCTGAGGTACGTACACAAAAACATCTGGACTGTTAGGAGAGCCATAAGATTCTTCTCTCACCTAAAAGTACTGATGAAATATGTATGTATTGTGTAGATTGTATGATGTATTTTGTAGTTCTTGAAATGCTTTAGAAATTTTACATCATAAAACAACTTTTATTAGCGAAAGTGCTGAAACTCTAGTGTTATGCACGTAACACATATTACAAAATCAATTTTACTTTGAATAATTTCTTGTCACCACATTAATACCTATGTATCAACTCAATAGGTGTGGATTCTTGTAAAAAAAAATAATAGTTCATTGCAGTTGTTCATGCTTTGAAAAGGCATTACTGAAATGAGAAGCAAAAGAAAAGGATTTTGTTTTGTTGAGTAAGTTTTTTTCACCTTAGCAAAAACTAATTTCTTAAAGATTTTGCTAGATTTTTGATGAGACGTCTCAAGTTTTCTGTTGTACCATGGCTGACATAAAAGTATTCAAGAGCAACAATCTTCTCTTAAATGGTTTCTTATAAAACCTTTGCTGAGAAATTGAGCATTTTAACTGAAAAAAGTTTGAATTGAGTTTCCGTTTAGCTGTGTAATCCACCTGAGGGTCATAAGATGCAAGGAATAACTAGAAATGTGATAGTAATGAAGTAATGAATTACTGCAACTGAAATACTGCAAAATTTAGGCAACAATGTGTCCTCAGAACTTGGTTGTTTCAGAAATATTTTACGGCATCGGTTTACTAATCCTGTAGCTGTGATGCAGAGGGAATGCCAGTGTTTTTGTCAATACGTGTAGAAGGCTACCGAAGAGTCACTTTGTGTACACTCTCCCATTACCACAGTTCTGTTCTTTATACCTAGAAAAATGCTTAGACTATTCCTGTATTCTTCAAGCCTGTGCAACGCTACTGCAGATTTGGCCCTAGTGTATGAGGTTTTCCTGAAGTTATGCAATTGTTGTAGTGACTTCAAATATTAATGCTGAACTTGCATCTCAGAAAGAAGCCATCCTGTTATCAATTAAAATACTTTCATGAAAATCCTGATGTGTTATCCAACTTATTGCATTTATGTGAAATGTATTTTTTTCCTTATGAGCAGAGATTACTTGAGATGTTGCAGATATTATGATAATGGTCACAAATGCTGATAACTGGACTTGATATGAGCTTCTGGGAAGGACAGGAGAGAAACAGCATTGTATTTGCATATGCAAATACTGCTGATGAAGAAATGATTTGTATATGACCAATTTATTCATAATAAATATATTTATTGTGCAGGACCCTGAACGTGTAGATCTTCAAGGCTGCATATTAGTTTAAAGATAGTGAATATTGACAAAATTTCTGAGGATAAGGTATTACCCCGCCATGAATTCTGTAGTACTTAAGAGCTTCATGCAATTGTAGTCTTACTGTTCAGCATAACTCTTTTTGTAAAATTGAAGACCGTGACACTTTCAGCCTGTTTCCCTGTGCTTGGAGCAGAAGCAATGGCAGGTGTTTGGCTGAAGGTGAAGTGTGGTGTTACCTGTGCAATACAGAGTCAGAAAATTGAGTAGTTGACAAAGAAAAAATAAAGCCAGGAAATCAAGGGAATGGCCATAGTACTTTCCAACTAAGTCAAATTGTTTTATTCCTGTGTAGGTAAAATTTATATTAATTAGACTTGAGTCAAGGACTAGATTTTTTTTCTGGTCTTTTTACTGACCTAGCTCTGACACAAGATTACCTCATTAGTCTAGCACAAATCTAAATTAAATCCAATCCTGTCCAACATAGTAATTTCCTTTCTCAAAATCACATTGTTGGAGTTCCATAGTGATGCACAGTTTTAGTGCATACAGTGCCTGGCTCTTGTTTGCTTTTTACAAAAGAAAAAAAAATAAAGGAAAAGCTCATGTGTGACTGCTGGTAACTAGCATTATAGCATTATACAACAAAATTCTCTTTCACTTATGCACAAGCTAAATTTATCTTTCTTAACAACTGAACTCTATTTTAAATTTGATACCTTTTATAGTAAGCTAAGAACACTAATTTGCTAATTATTATCTAGAAAATCTTAGAACTTCATTAGACTCCATTGCTGGAGTTGCATACAAATTAGAAGGCATCCCAGAAGGATCATTAGGATCATTAGTATCTACTGATGTGTTTTGCTACTTCATGAAGACCCCTGTCAGACCTGTGTCTTTGTATTCCGAGTGCTTATGAGCAGTGCTGAAAGGTGGCAAATGAGGACTGATGCAAAAAATGCAACAGGTGATCAGAACAGCAGAGAGCAACGAGAAGGAAAACTGTCTAGTCAAGCACTGTTCATTACTTATCTGGTGTATAGTGTTGTGGTAAGAGTAGTTCTAGAAGAGGTATTTGAAAGGCAGCAGTCTTCAATTTAACACAGCAGCATTGTGATTTCCTTAGATTTTATATGACAGATGTATCTGTTCTGATGCAATCTGCTAGTTGAGGCATTAGCAGCTATGTAGGCAATTGAGTTACAGTATTTTTCTTACTGAAAGATTCCCATGTGGTTCTCCTATAATTTGGGAACACAGGACAAGTAACAGTCATGTATGTTTGTAAAAGGTAGCTTTCCTTTTCTAGATTCTTACTTCTCACCTTTCCCAACAAAATGTTGTGTACACTGATTTTCCAACAAAACTAGTGAGGAAGATTTGAGACTCATTCCCAAATTGAAGTTTAACTTTGTTCTGAAACATACTTTATTTATATTAGAGTATTTCAAAGCAGTGCAACAGCCATTACAAATTGTGCTTTACCTGATGTGTTTTACTTTTTTGAAAAGCTGAAAAGGAGATGGGTATACAGGGCACTGGAGCCCAGTTTCATAAAAGATTGTTGTAACAAGCAGTCCGTCATTATGAAGTAACAGGACTACTTAAATACAAATGTACAGAACTTGGGCTTACCATGGGATGAGCTTTCTGCAAGGACCCTCTGATGCTGGAAGAGGCTTTTTAGCATCTCACCAAAATAATTCAGTAGAAACTTTCTCCTGTAAAATGAGTTTTCTGGAGGTAGTGTCTGATTTTTCCATTGCAGGAAAGAAACAGTGGAATTTTCAACCCTTCAGATCCCCTGCAATTTTCATTCTGAGTTTGGAGGAAAATTTAATGCTTTTGCATTGTGTGGCTGTGCTAAACAAGGGAGTGGCAGCTAAGGGGGTGGTAACCCCTCTGTTTCTGGGTTGCACGGACTGCAGAGCTCAGAGAACAGCCAAGGGAACGGTTTTCTTCCACCTTTGTGGTGCGAGGTTTGCCGTAAGGGTGGTTTGGCTTTGCCTCTGCTTTGTATTAGCGATGGCACCCAGAGCTTCCATGAGAGGCAGGGAGGAATGCATTCAGCAATACTTCCTCCTCCAAAGCATTTTTACATTCTTTCATGAATTTGAATATATACTTATGTAGATATATATCAGATCAATTTCCTAAAGGAAGACATGAAGACTGAATTTCCAGTTCTCTTTCTGGCTCAGTGGTATTTTGTCTAAAATGGGTCATCTTCAGGGAGAAACAAGAGTGCTTAATTTGTGACTCTGGCACAACTTAAAAAAAAAGAAAAGAAAAAAAAAAGAAAAGAAAAAAAAAGGGAATTCATTTCAAGCAAGATGTGAATGCAAAAAAATCACCTAACTGTTTTATCTAAACTGCAACAGATTTACTCCCCTGCTGATCTGGAAAAATGATAGTGCTTTAGGTTTTAAAATACGATTGCCTATTTAATAAGTAGAGGGCAGCAAATGTCAGCTGTGTCTGGTTGTCAGAACCTGAAGAGGTTACTGGGAAGACAATACAAATTATGAGCTATTTTGGTCCCTTCATCAAGTCTGCCCTGCAATACTGCAGCTTGCGGGGAGAGGTCAAGGTGTACTTAGGCTTCAGCCCGCAGGGCAAGTTTTCCCCCATCCTCTGTATGCGCGTTGGTTTCTTGCTCCAAAATAAGCCTGAATGAGGGCTTTAATTCTGCCGCTGAGCTAACATGTTTGTAAGCCCTGTTTGGCAGCCTCCTAGGGCCTGAGGCAGCACACAGCTGCCAGCTTTCATCTGCCCCCAGTTCCTCGGGGCGCTCCAGTCACATGGCGTGACCCGCGGCGGTGGAGACGCACCTACTAAATCTTCTGTTCCTCTGCCCACTCAGTCTGGGTACTGCACATTGCACCGGCAGCAGGCAGCTGGCCATCAGCAATCAGCTGCATACCTCCTGCTGACAAACCTTCCATTGCTTTTTTGTGCGAGACCCACATACGGAGATCTACCCGTGGTCCCCACATCTACTCCCTGTTGTAGTTGGGAAGGGCATTTGCATCTTCTGTCGCTTTACAATGGAAGGCCCTTGTTTGAAGTGCATGCACTTGGTGGAATTTACTGCATTTCATAAAATGTGTGATGTTTCTAGCCTGTTAGTGGGAAATGAAAGTGTTTATAGAAGCAAAGTTAAATTTGGCACTGTAGTGATAACATTTTTAAAAGGATAACCTTAACCTTCCTTGCCAGCACATTTTTGACAATCGTGAAGTATGTGTATGTGATACCTTTGTGCATCTCTAAGTAATTTATAAGATAAGCAATACTTTAATTTTCACAGGCCTCTTATACAAGAAGTGATCTGGTTCCCTAAGTCCACTCTGTAAAGGTGTGCTATAATTTTATTTGTCAGCATCTCCTTTCAGAGTGTGCATGCTAGGATGTGATGATTTATGTTTATGTACATGTATGTATTAATTATGGAGCAACGTGAACATCAGCTTTGTTGTCCCTGTCAGGTGGTTTGTTGTGGTTGAATTTTTACTATCAAATCTTCAATACAGTTACCAGTAGGGTAAAACGTGTCAGTCTTGACTTAGTAAGTACTAAACATTTCTGTCCATGGCTGGAGTGTGTGTGTGTGTGTGTGTACACTTTTCTTCTAGTTTGCAAGTCAGATGGCTGGTCAGTAACAGAAAAGAGGACATGAAAACTGTGTTAACATCTATTGCCTGATTTTAATTTAGTCTTTTTATCAGAAAGACCCATGTGAGTCTGTGGAAGAGTCTACCAATAGTTGCATCATTATAGCTGAATAACAAGCTACTGTTCAACATACTCCTACAACTTATTTCCCTGTCTAGTAGTAGTATATTTAAAAATTAAAAATAAAAAATGTTATTGCCATTCACAATGAAAGCAGGATGGTTTTCTTCCCTCAAGTATGTGTTTACCAAGGGAAGATATGATTCTCTCTAAAATGTGAATGTTTAAAAGGCATTATGGTGTTTTTGTTGGTGAGTCTGTGATTAACTTCTAGTTTTTTATGGAAATGATCAGGAAGTTCAAATGATCAGGAATCAGTTTTTTGTGGAATGTGAAATTGTTATATGTTTGTGCTGATGAGTTTCTATACACTGAAGTGTCAGAGTTTCTCTGATATCTTAGTATTCCATAGGATTTAAGTGAAACAAATTGAAAAGCAGTACAGTGCAACTACAGCTCGTAGGTTTGTTATCTCTGTGTAGCCATGTGAAAATCTGCATCAGGAATTGGGAATACGATGTATGTTTCCTTACGCTTCCACATTCCTTCCCTTTACAACAGGTATAAATCTCTTTATATTCACAACGAACATTTGTGTTCTTGAAACTGAAACATTTAGATTTTTGAAGAGCTCTCTTAATCTTTCTTGACATATGAGTCTTAAATTTTATAGAGATTTTCACAATGTATGTCTAAAGGTAGTATTCGCATGTCAAAGTGAATGAAAATCTGTTTATTTCCTTAAAAAGTTAATAATAAAACTACCCTGGAAGAAGTGTTCACATCTGGTAAACATGTCAGGCAAGGCTAATAGGCTTTAGGAAGTCATCAAATACAAAAAAAAAATGGGAGATTGGACTGAATCTGGTCTATTAATTGAGGGAGAGAACACTCAGTTTACAAGGAAAATAATAACACATTGCGAAGATTTTTCTGACATATATACAATTTTGTCTATTTCTTTTTGAATCATATTTTTAGTTGTAATTTTTTTTATCTTTAAAAAACAAACAAAAAAACAGTTGGAGAAACTTCTAGGATGTATGTTTGTTCCTCACTCCGAAACTAATTTGATCTTTGATATACAGTTGCTTACTGTTCTACTTAAAATCTTATTATTTTAAAAGTAAATGATGAGGTGGAAAAAGTGTCCAGTTAGCCCTACTGATATATAATTTTAGAAAAGAACTATTTTTAGGACTGTGTTTAAATTCTGGGAAAGTTAGATGTTTGTTTTCACCAGGAGACCTTATTCTTGAGGCAGCCCAGCACTTTGTGGCTCTAGTTGACAACTACCAGCTCTGGATATGTGCGGGAGGTCCCCAGTATGGGGGATCTGTCAAATATGTAGGATATCTGTCTAACTAGGACAGGTAATAATCAAAAAGTTATTGAATATATGTTACTACCTCACTATTTATGCTGTCATTTGATTCTTTCATTAAAACACTTTAAGCTTCCTGTTTTGAAGAATAAGTTTTCAGCAGTCAACAGAATCATTTTCTGTTTAAATAATGGTCTGTTATCAGCAGTTGCTAATTTTTCCTTCTTGAGCACTATGTTCAGGAAGTCTATTGGTTACTAGTGTGTATCAGAAAACAAAAATATGGGATGATTTTTTCCCTATTAGAATATGAAATGTCACTAGGCTAGCCTTCAAATGTTTGCATTTTATAGCATTTATCCTTTTTAATAATCTGAGGTGATACAGAGCAGCATGGAAGACATCTAAAGAGTGTGAAGCTACAGTTGTCTACTCTATAAACTACTCTCATTTAGTCTCAGGTTAAAATCTTATTTTAGGATGGAGAAGTCTGGATTGTACTAGAGATTGTACTCCTCAGAGATGGGTAATTTGGAGTCACGAGAGACTCTGGCAGGGTTGTCTGAGAACAATCATTAATCCCAGTTTTGCCAAAGTTTAATCTCAGTCATCTGTACAGAGATAAAATATACTCCGCTGTTGAATTAAATCTTTGTGCGTGTTGTATGCAGTCACACAACTGATCAGTAGGAGATGGTGGGGTTTCAGTAGTATGTGATGGTGTTCTGCTCATTTTTTTTTTAATGTTTTGGGTATAGAGAAAATGTCTTGTAAACAGTAATATTATCTAAAACATGTGTTTCTTAAATTTGTCATCCATTAATTTATGACTCCGGAACGATTACAGTTTATGATGTGTTTTGTGATCTGCCCAGCTGTAAATAAATAAATGTACATCTCAGATATTCTCTGGTAATTTTAACTGAGGCATTAAAAATAATTCCTGAGTAAAAAATGCTCATCTATCCATCTGTCTGTATGGAGAGATTGTCTCTTGTTAGTATTGTGTTTGAAACACAAAACCTCTAAATGTGGTGTTCCAGTAGAGAAGGAAATGTCTGGCTTAGCATTAGACATCATTTAGTAATGTGGAGATGGTGTGATAGATTATGCGCTAAATGGTAGAATAACCTGACTCTTTTGTCTAAGGGATTATTACTTTTATCCTGCTTGCATTATAGTGAATTTCTATCACTTTTGAAATGTCTGTTCCTAACATTGAAAATATTGGAAATTGAATTTGTCTTTGCCACCATGCTACAGCACTGGAATAATAAATCTATTGACATCAGTGGCACTATTTAAAACAAACAGATTTGCCTCTCTGGTATTAAATATAATCTCATATCGAAGCATCCCCTGTGAACAACTGTAATTTTTTGTTGCTGGCTAGATTTAACAATTTTACTTAGATTTCTGTAATTACCTATGTATAAAATAATCTATATATGCTCTGTTGACTCTAAAGTGTATTATTTTTGAATTAATTTCTGGTATTGCATATTTTACATACGTTTCTAAACCCTTTACTTTGATTTTTATTGAAGGTGCAAAGAGGAATGTAAAGCTTTTTAATACATAAAATCTTTTTCCAATAATTTCACATTTAATTACCAATTTCTTTGATAATAAATTGTGTTCCAGAGTTTGTGATGTTTTTTTATAAAGCAGAGTCCTTTGGTGGGTTGCTTACTGAAACAATAAGCGTTTGTGACAGGTTGTTTGCTGAATACTTCCTCTGTGCATATGGCAGATCATAGTTCAGTTGTTAGCAGATTATCCATTGTGCCTTGATGTTAAAAGAGGGTACTTCTCATCCTATGTTTAAAGCTGTTCTGCACTGTCTTAAGAATGGTTATGTTGAACAGGATCTAAGAGAAGTTTGGGGGAAGTTCATGGATGAGAAGGGAAAGAAGAACACAACAAACAGATTGTAGTGATTTCAGCTTTCTGTTCATGATCCTTTATAATGGATATTGTGAATCCTACTGAATTTAGAACTGCTTTGAAGCAGGAGGCAGTTAATCAGTTCTATGCTAGAGCAACATTAACTATTGTTCAAGTTTATAGCCAAAAGAGCATTTTTTTAAAGGCGTGGAGAACCATAGCTACTTAATGGCCAGTATTCTAATCCCATATTTTTAAAACTACTGTAGTCTGAATACAGATTTTTTTTTTGACATTTTATGTATTCTTAGCATTTTAAATGTAATTTTTAGGTTGTAGAGAAATTTTACCCAATTAGAAGAAGAAATACTTGTTTTCAAGGTTGTTAGGAAGATGAAAGTATAATAAAGGGGTAGTCTGTAGTTTCCCTTGCTTATTATAATGTGCTAAGGAATAAAGAACAAAGAATCTAGTGGAATTCTTCTGTGATTAATTCTATTCTGCCGTTGATGATGCACATTTTAGACTTGTAATGTGTTGCAAGATCATTAAGATCTAAATCAAAGATTCAATTTGAAATAAATGGAAAATAAATTAAATCTGCATGTGTTATTTTGGAGATGGGGAGAGTATTTTTGAGAAAAGCAGAAGGAAGGGAGAAAGACTGAAAAACATTTTACTTGAAAAGGTGAATGTAAGGAGGGTACACTTTAGATCATCTCATTTCCTTTTTAATGCAAATCTGATGCCTTGGTTATTCATTTTTATTATTTCTTTATTTATCCTTCTATAAAAGTTAGGAATTCTTACATATTGGGAACATAGGCATTTTTATAATGCATGTAATAGTGCAACTATTGCACTCATTTCATCTATTAATATAACGGTTTTCAAGAAAAAATAACTTTGAATAAAATGAATTAACTAAAGGACTCTTAAAGTGCTACGTTTAATGTACCTGCAGTTCTTTAAAGCAGAAAAACAAGAGAGAAAACAAATAATGCCCCCTAAGCAGATGCTTATTCATGTAGGATAGCTGCGCTTTGATTTTGGAGAGGTGAAGTGACTTGCAGTTGGAAACCTTAATTTATTGTGTCGTTATTTATGTCTGTGATAAATGAGGTATAAGCATAAAACATGAAAAGGAAAATTAGGCATTATGTTAGATGTCTTACTTTTTGTATTTTATTTACATGAAATATACGTTTTTTTAGTGGCGTGTTGCTATGCCTTTTGTTGACCATATCTGTACCCCAGGTCTGTCTGCTTGTTTCCATTGGCTTGTCATGTGCACTAATTAGGGAACTGCTGCATGATTCACCTTGTTAATTAGAGGGACTTGCACACAAAGGCCCTTCGGGCAGTGCGAAAGAAGAGCCTAGCACTAGTGCCCTGAGAAAGCTACAGCCTGTGAAGTAATTCTTCTCATCTACCTTCTATTTTTTATTTGAAATGAATAAATCATTGAGATTTTCCTTGTGGAGTGAGAATGCAAGAATTCACATCTTTGTAAGATGTAAATTATACGTGATCAATAGAAGGAGATGACTACTGTATTGTACTTACAAGATTCCCTAATTTACTACTTGTCAGTGTATGAAAAATTGCTTGAAATATTTTGTCCCCACACTGGTATTTTCTTCCCTTGATCTGCAGGAGAAATGAGCAGTAGCGGTTTTGCTGTACTTAAATCTAAAATAGAAAAGATGTAGATTATTTAAATTTTGAGCTTGTTTTGCATCCCCAGTGGAACTTCCATTTTGCCAGCGAAGCCCCAGTACTACCCCTACAACTTTTCAGGGGAAGAAGAAGGTGGGCGTCTGGCTACTTTTGTTCCTCACTCTGCACTGCCTCAAATCCCACTTCTGAAAAGAGCAGCATGCTTCCTACATTGTGTATTCTTTAGTTGAGCATAGTTTCAGAATAAATTAAAATTGTTTTCATCATGTCACTTAGACTTGATCGAACCACAATCCAGACTGCGAAAAAGGATGTTGCGTTAAAAGTGCACGACTAATCTCTGCACTACCCATTTCCCATCTGTTTATGACACTATAGAAATTAGCTGCAATCACATTCTTTCTAACTGTTTGATTAGAATCACTTATTACAACCAAATGATTTTAGTAGACTGCTGCATTTTCCACATTTCCTCAAATGAAACTGGTAGTTTAACGATAAGGGTTTGCCATAGGAATGGTGTAGAGTACTGGTATCAAAATCTGGACTTCTTTTTATTTTATTTAAATAATCTAGTTACTAAAGCCTCTTACCACAATTTTTGGTTAACTAGTCTTTTTACCACTCTAAAGTTTGGTAATAATGGAATATGGGCAGATAAATTTTTACAAAAAATCAGAAATATGTATTTTGAAGGATGAGGTAAATGCTTTAGGCTGACTTGAGATCTGACAGTGTGACACACTGTCTCAACTTCCACAATGTTGAGATCTTCCTGTGTACCTCATCCTTCAGTTTGCTTCATTGACATACTGACTAGATTGTACTTTCTCCATGTTTTATGGAGAGTTTTCAGCGACAAATTTGTTGTTCTATTACTCAGATATAATGAAAGATTCTTTAAAGGATATCTTCCAAAATGTTTATTTCAGGAATACTGAATCATAAGAAAATCTATAGTGATTGGTACACATTCTAGTACAACCTTAAACTCTCCAATGAAACTCTACTTACAGTAGGGAGTCCAGCCTCTAGGAGTTAATGTGTGCGCTCCAGCTTCAAGTGCAGGGAGTTGTTAGAAAGCTTGGTTGAGAGGTTCATTTGAGCCTTGTATCTTCCGACACATTATTTTAAAAAGATGAAGCAAGTTTCCTCGTATCTCTTAGGTGAGTTAGCTCCCATTATCCCCATATATCCAGCACTGTCAGATCTGCTTAACCAAAACCACAGCTCAACAAATTTGCTGTCAAAGCTATCAAGCTTTTTCAATGTGTCGTATTCCTACCATTCCTTCTGTCTTCAGCCTGCATGAATATGCTTATTTTCCTTTGGAAAATAGTTTGTGAGTATATGTAGTTGTCTTGCTGGGTTACTCCAAAATAACAAACCGGAGGGAAATTCTTTCAGAACTTTTTCTGAATCTTACTAAAGTTAAGTTGCAGGCATCTGAAACAGTTGCCATCTCTAATAACGCTATTTTGTGCTATTTGTGCCTCAGAAACCATTTCTTCAATTTCTCTCTGTTTGCACCAGCAAAGCTGTGAAGAACAATTATGGGACTTAACAAAAGGCTTAAAATGGGAGTGTCTCCAGCTTTATATTGAAAAGCCTGGAATTGGTGCTAACCGAGATAAGTTGTTTGAGGAATAGTTTGACCAAAACCAGACAAAATGTGTTGAAACTTCAAGAAAAGATTTTTAAGAGTGAAAAAATGTAATGAATAGTATTAGTGAAAACGCACAAAACACACTGCTGTAGAACACTTCTAGAGGAATCTGAAGGATGTCTTTATAAAAAAATGTACACAGTCTGGTACTACAAATATGAATATGGCTTAAGAAATGATTGGAGAGTTGTGGAAACAAATGATTTTAAGTTAAATTTGAATAGCACATTTTATATGGAAAATTGAAAAGTCAAATGACAGAATATACAACGCTAACAGGAAGTTCATAGACATCTGTAAAGACTGTTAGTTGATCAGAGACTAATGGGATGAAGAGAATTTCTTCAATGTATTTAGGAGGAACAAGTAATTTTGGGAATGAAGTACCCTGAAAACTTAAGACTTGATTCAGTGTTGTGTGTGGCTTCTTCACGCTTTTCATGTTTTATAAGCTATGAGCAAAGTGTTAAGAAGACTTGCAAGAAAATTAGACCATACAAGTGTAAATGTGTATAAAGCAGTTCAGACAGCATGTAATGAGGAGATAAAATTGTTGTTTCACTGATCGTTGTTTAAAAAATCGTAGGTAATGTATGTGACTCAAGAATATTACAGTTAAGGCTTGTCTTCAGGGAAAAATAAAAAAGAAAGACAGGATGCACCTGGCATTTTCCATATCAGAAGTTTAATGCATTCTCCCAAAAGTAATGGGGCCAAATGTTAATAGAAATTTTGAGTGAACTTCTAAAACACAATGACATTAGAAATAATAAACAGCATAGGTCTATTGTAGGAAAGACATCTGGTCAGAAGTACCCTGATTAAGGTTCCAGAGCTATATTCACATGCTCATTATTGAGAGAGATGTTCATCTCGGGGGCTGAAATGTTCCCAGCTTACTGTTTATCCAGGGTGATTTTTCCAACACTGTGTTAATAATTTTTGACTCTTGGTAAGTGTGTGTGAAAGAAAGGAAAAACATGAACACGCACCCCTTTTCGGTACACTGGAGCCTTCGTCTTCAAACAGATGTGCAGCCATCGCAAGTGACCACTGGAGTTTTTTCTATGTGGTAGGAGAACAGTTGTAGAGAAGTAGCATCCAGCTTTGCATTGAAGAAAGCAAAATATAATTTTGTAGAGCTATGAGTATAATGTGTTTAGTCTATGCTTTGATGCTGTGCAGGTGTAAACCTTCTGTGTATTGTGTTACTGCAGTGCTACTTCTTCACTCTAGCTACTACTGGTTTCTTACTAGTAGTGTGCTATTGCTGTAGGAGTTTTGTTGACCTTTAGAGACTTGGGTAGTGCAAGCAGAGCAGGGAGCCAAGCATGAGCAGACATTAGCTGTTTTTCAAGGCTGTCTCTGAAGTTAACTGATTTTTTGGTCCTTCTTGATCGTTGTCTTGGACTTTGTTGAGGTTACTGCTAGCATTTTTAATGAGTTTCATTTTTTTAATTGCACCTTCTGTTGTGGACGTCTTAGGACATGTATAATGGTTCCACATTTGAGGCTCTCCTCAGCAAAAAAAGATGTTTTTCCAGGGGGTGTAATCACTGTCTGAGACTGATAGATATATGTTGCAGAACCATCAATTAAGGCAGGCTTCTCCCAGCATATGACCCTGCTATCAAGAATTAAATCATTCATTGCAAACAGAATTAGGAAGGACCTCTATCGATGCCTATTGGCTAGAAATCAGTTCTTAAGTCATTGTTTATATGATCTTCCTTTCATCAAGCACTTCTGCCATTCGGTGCTTTCCATTGCTGATTCCCTGTTCAGTGTTCATTCCTGGCTGTCTTCACTCTCGATTGTGGTTTACAGTCTGTCAGTATTTATAGTTTCTGTCAGTCCCTTCTGTGTCCACTTTTCTTATTTTCAGACTTTTTCTGAACTATGATGGGGATTTTAAGTAGCCAAAGTCTAATTCTTTGTGAGCTGAGTTGGTTCAGTAACTACAGAAACTTAATTTTACAGCTCTGCTTCTATTTCCATACAAAATTTTGTATTGATAGTATCCATATGTACTTGACTACCTCCTCAAGCTCTTCCTTCCTCTTTATCTTCACAATCTTCTCTGTCACCAGGTTCTTTTTGTTCTAGGCCAAAAAACACCCAATTTCTATCTTGAGTTAGAGAAACACTCAACCCTTCTTTTTCTGATATGATGCCACTCTCTCCTCTTCCCTTTTTTAAGAAAATGTATTTGTGTAAATTTGAATCATTGGATTTCCAGTCATTCTCTTACTTTCTCATCATATTGAAGTAAGTTTCTCATGCTGCAGTTCTTAATGACTAGAGCTCAGCCCCATGTTTCATCTACATCTCTGCTAAAGCAAAGGTAATTTATTTGCATAATTTTTGCCTTCCATTTGGAGCACATTTTGCCTTTGCATCAAGGTGCTTTTAGCTCATGGTTTTGAACAACTCCTGTCTTTCTGATTAGTAGTTCAGTATCTCATTTGCTTTTTGGCATTCCCTTCCATGTAGGTTCAAGCAAAGGAGATTTACTGGAATGTTTGTATATTTGACATTAACAGGCTTATTTCTCCTGGGATACTCACTTTTGTATTCACTGAAGTAAGCAACTCATCTGTGACCAATACAGAACAGCCACAGCTAGGCCATTTATTTTTCTGTACTGAAGTTGCTTGACTGGAGAGCTTGTTTGTACCAAGTATCCATTTGCTTTATTATTACCTTTCCGGACAAAGCTAATTCCTTGAACAAAACTATACGATGTATTCCTCTCACCATAGCATTCTGAATTTACTTTTATTTGATGTCATAGAAAAGTGGATTATTATAGTACTAATTACAGTAACAGTTGGGGACTTAAGTTCTTTAAGAAATCTTGACAGAGAATCCATACTCACTTCTGAAACAGGCGGTTTCTTCCACTTGCATGGGCTGCTGCACATGCTGGTGGAAATGGAAATCTAAGAAGAAAAAACTTGCTGAAGGTATACCAACACCATATGTTTATTTATTATTGTCTCAACGACTGTTCTCACAATGGCTTGTAGTGCAGAAGCAGCTTAAAATAAATGCTTGGTTTCTGTAGCAAAATTATTTACCAAGCATCACGAATGTGCCCTTGATGTGCTTTGGAAGTTATTAAATCAAGGTTTTGAAGATTGAATGTTGATTCTTCAGATAGGCGTACGGCTGTCTTCCTTGTGGCGTATGGCTTGTGGTGCTTCTTTTTTGAAATATATAAATGCAATGAGTAACAGCCTATGAAAAACAAACCAAAATGTTTGAATCTCTGTTAGCTTTTCTTTAATAACATAGTAGTGCAATGTTCTTTTTGTTAGTGCTATGCAAAGAAGAAAATTTCATTTTGTGAAATTATATTGATATTCTTATGCTGTACTTGTCAAAGGCATCTCTGTAAGTTAAAGCTATCATAAAGGAAGTAAGTGGTGTGCTAAAAATAAATTTGGAGCAGATAAGGAGCAAAGAATACAATTTCATTTGTAAGCAGTTTGCTTTTATAACGTATTGGAATATTCATCTCTGTTTTAAATAAATATTTTGACTTCCAAAAAAATTAATTGTTGTTGATTAGCGTAGTTCCAAATGAAGGATTGGTTCTTTTCCAGAGGGCAGAAATTTTAACATTGATAAATATATCCATATTAATTGTGGATGAAGGCAAGTTAAAGAATTATATTGAACTGTGATATGAAAATGACAGTAAATATGAATGCAGCAACGAAGCAGCTGCATGGTGTTGGTTGATGTAATGAGTTGGATTCATTTCTACTAAAGAATGTTAATTAATAGGAAAGTTATTCATTTTATCAGGATGTATAGTTGTAAACAGGTGCTTCATTTGTTTAAATATCCAGAAATTATTGCCTGGCTTAGTTACGAGATGAACTATGTTGTAATAACAGGCTGCTTTTTAAGTTTAAAAATATAAGTGATCGTGTGAAGCTTAAGCAGCTTTAGTTTCATGGTTGCTTTCAAGAGTACTTTAAAATCACAAAAACACTGAAGATGGAGATGGCTACATTTAATTTAGCTTGTTCTAAAGACTGAAAAAGCAGAGAGTGATTATTTTGGAACCATGCAAAACTTGTTGCAATGTCAGCTCCACTATGTGCAGAGTACACTCCCAGAATATACTGGGGAAAAGGGCGGTTGCTGGTCTGGGTTGTGCATTTGGCATATGGTGGTACAAGAGGCACATCTTAAAAGTAATCTGTTGACGCCAAAGCAGAATAATGAATTCTTTGTGAATTGCACAGCTCTCAGAAAAATAGTTATTCCTGAAATCCTTGCAAGATACATGCAATTGCAGTTTTCTCTCTGTTAAAAACAGCCTGTATCTTTTCTTGCATTCACTGAGAGACTCCTGTTGAGTCAGACGTGTTGTTGTCTCTGAAAAGTGTTGTCCCATCCTTTGGAACTGAAGCCAGAACACTACCTTTTTTTCCTCTCCTCCAACTGTGAAGACTGCAGTTGGTGATAATATTTTTGATGAAGAGTCAGATGATGAGAAGGAAAGAAGCTGGTAGAGCTAATCTGTTGTAGAGTATGGAAAAATATGTAATTTGTATGTATGAAGGTTGGAATGGGAGGAATGAAGAGGCATAAACAGTGGAGGTTAGTATGCTTCAAGATGTTAAATATCATCTAGAAATTATGTTGGATGTCTCACTCATAAGTGTCCATAAACTGCAAAGGTGTTTCGTTGTAAGCATGTTGCTTGTGAGTGTGCGAAGATGTCCACTTAAGCCAACTGCAGTGCACTAATTGCTACTACAAGATTAATACCATTGTTGGTAATCAGTATGAGGATCATAATTCTTTCATTTATTTTTAAATGTAGTTTTATGATTATCTGCCTTTAGATAAGCTTTTCTTAAAAACAAAAAAACAAACACATCAGTGATGACTGATGTTTAAGACTTAGAAAAATTTGTGAAAATATGAAAACTACGGTACCAATCAAGTATTTGACAATTTCAGCCCTTCATTTTTATGAAACCTATGAAAGGATACTGTGATCTTACTGATAGTATATGTATGCTTTCGATGTATTTGATATGTTTTGACCAATATTCATTTAGGTTTATGTAAGAAAGTTTATATTTTCTGTTGGAGTATACCAAGGTATGTACTGTAAAGTCGGTATCAGCAACTGTATATTTTGTATTTACCTGGTGTTTTTACACCTGAGAAGATATTCCTTATTTGTATTAAGGTACTGTCAACCAGCCCTAGTGACGCTAGGTGGTAAGTAAAGCACGTAGTACAGAAGGATCCATGTCTGGAGAGCTTATAGTCTGACTGTCTGTGTGAAGTGAGTTGAGAAGCACAGAGAAGTGAAGGGAAAGGTCTTGCCAGTACTCGCACGGAGTGTCAGTGAAACAGAGCCTGGCTCCTTTGGCTCTGTCTGCTGAGCCAGGTTTCCTGTCGTCTGTTAAATTACAGTTAGCTGAAAATCTTGTACATTTGTTTGGACAAGTGCTAAGCCAATGCATTTGTCAAAAATTAGTATTTGATATCAAAAACTATCTTTAGCTCTTCTCACTGAATAAAAGATCGTGACAACCTGAGAAATAAATGAGTGTAAACCCTCTTGCATACTCACAAATCTATTTAATATTTGCTTGGTGAAATAGTGCCAGAAACTTCTCAGGTTTTGAAGTGAGAGTAGGATTTGTCCCACTGTGTGGGGTTTAAAGAAACAACATGTTTTATGTCACAGTTGGCATGTGCAAAAAATAAAAAAAATACTGAATTACAGTTAGTGGAACAATCCTTCCCAAGCATTATGTGTGTACATTACATGTTGACACAGTCACTGTGTATTGCAGTGCAGATTGTACAATGGGCAAAGTATCAGCTTACTGCTGGTTTGAAAATGGTGGCTTCGGACAAGATACACATATAACAATAACCTTTGTATTGTACCAGTTATCTATCAGGCTGTGTTTCTGGTTCATGCCTCCCAGGAAACTGAAACTTCTCTGCTGCAAAATTTCTTATTCTGTGAAGCCATCCACTTTGCGGCTTCGTCTGAGATCTCTTGAAGCCAGTTGGCCCTAGCTTAAATATTCATCAGACTTCTGATAATTGTGATAACCCTTATAGGCTGGCAAGCATGGCAAATTAGCAAAAAGATGATAGATCTTTTTTTATATGCAGTTTTATCTTCAACCTTTCCTGGATATATGTTATACTATAGTAATAATTTCTTCTCTAAGGTATTTGCCGGTATCTGGATTTGCACATCTATTTACAGTTGCCTTGAAGCCTCATAATTACAATACAGCTGAAATGTCCATTTTCTTTCCCTGACTACAAATAGGGATCAATCGAATTTTAAATGACTGCTTACGGGCTAGCTCCCGATCATGACCTTTGTAAATGATTAGAGCTCACCACTGTTGCTATCTACCTTGAAAGGGTAAGCGGGCAGGTCTGTCTAACTGGCATTTAATCTGGAAGAGAGCCAAAGATATTTGAGCTAAAAACCTAATATGAGTTGGCAAAGAGAAGTATGTATAGACCTTTGCAGTATTATTTAGATATTTTTCCATGCTTCTTTTTTGTATTTAAAGAATTCTTTTATCCTGTAGATTAATTAGGTGCTTATTTGTATATAATTTTGTATTGAAGTTCTGATAGTAGTTAGATAGAGGATGTGAAAATAAGTTTTCAAACTCTAGGTGTACTAAACTTGCTTTTTCTGAAGAATGTCAAAATGTTGCATAGGTAAATGAATAAAGCTGAGAAATGCAGTAAGCAAGATCTATGAAGCAGACCTGCTTTTTCTAGGCAGTAGTGAATGGAGAAGATACCATACACTGTTCTTTTCTATTCAAACCTCCTTTCCTTTTAACATCAGCCAGGTAATTTAGGCCTCACTTGTATATGCAGCTCACATTTACCTAAAGTCAGACACTTCTATCTAGACCTATCAGTTCAGTTTTATTTTAATGAAGAATTGTGCCTGTATTGTACAATGTCTTCATTACCACTACTAGATTTCTTGAGGTAGCCTTCTATGTATTTTTGTTGAGGGAGGAATGACATCAGTGGGATTTGCAAACAAATGCTTCCTCTGACTATATTGACGAGTTGCATTATTAGTGTTATGAATGCTTTTATCTAATTAAAATCACATGCTGCTTACCTCATCAGATATTTTTATGCAGTATAGATTATCAGAATCTTTAATAAAGTAATATTGTTAATGAAACTGTGTCTCTTATCACTAATTCTCTAAAAGAATTATGGAGCTAAAATGAGTGTGCAGTCTTAGCTCTTCATCATGTGGTAGCTGAGGTATTTTCTCTTTCTGTAGCACACGATGCTGTTACATAATGAAACTGGCAGGCTGTTGTCTTAGCCTCAAACTAGCTAAATATGTTATAATATAATGTCCCAATCCCATAAAGCAGTTATAGATTCAGTTTGTATGGTTTTTATTTCAGTATTACTTTCTTCTAATGTTCAGATAGAGGTAATCTATTTAGCTTTTTTTTTTTGAAAGCAAGTGTCAAGGCTAGTTGTAATATTCAAAGTAAATCTGAGATGACAGAAAATGTATTTTTTGAGAATTTTAATCAATATTTACATTCGCCATATTGATATTAAACTGGAGTTGTTAACTTGATATATAGAACTTATTAGGTGAGGCAGTTTCAAGGCTAAAAATGGGGTTTTCAAAAACAGTTGAGATATATGGAAGCAGAAATTCTGTGGAAAGTCAAGATAATTTCTCTATTTCATTATTACTCCACTACAGTGCTGCATTCTTGAGCTGCTAAAATGGTATTTCTAGGAGTAGCTTAATGCTGTTAGTAATTATTCATATACGATTTTCACCCTTTGCTCACAAGTCTGGAGAATGCTCTTTTTGTTATGACTGCATAATAAAATCTAATCTTTTCTCTCTAATAGATGCAGCAACAAGAACTTGCACAAATGAGGCAGAGAGATGCCAATCTAACTGCATTGGCAGCTATCGGTCCCCGGAAGAAACGGAAACTTGATTCACCTGGACTGCTTACCATAGGAGGAGAGGTATTTGTTTGTACACATAGTAAGAGACCTGATTCTTTCAAAAGCTAGTAGGAGTAACTAGAGATACAGCATGCTGATGTTTTCAGTGAACTGTAACTTGGAAAAGGAGATACAAACTACTGAATTAGAAGGACTGTGCGTCCAGTTTATCTTATTTGTCACGGTTAAAATGATATCATCACTTAGTTGTATTTTCAAGTATTGTCTTTCAACAGATATTAAATAATATTTTAAAAGGAAAGCTAAACTTGAAGTATTAGGTCTCTCCCACAAATGTTCTGTGTGTCTTTATACTAGCTATCTCCTCTGCTGTCTTATACAAAAGAAAATAGAAGAATGGGTAAGACATGAAGAAAAATCTGGAAAAACAAAACTGTAGTCTTGTTCACACCTCAAAATGAGAGCTTGTACTAATGCTAGTAACTGAGGTTTTGTGACAAATGTGTTAAAACCTTTTATGGAATTGCCCTGCAACTGCAAAGTTGAGTTTGTAGTCATGCTAAATTACGTTGTAATTTCAACAAGAATATCATGCTCTAGAAGTAGGATCATATTTGTTAGCACACAAAGCAATGCAAAATTCTCAGAAGTGAAATATGTTAGCCAAGGTGGAGAACTGTAATAATGTGGTTACATTACCTTGGATAACTCTTAGTGAGTATTGTATTTTGTAGTTCATTTATGGTTCACCTTTTTTTGTTTCTGCTAAATATGCCTACACCATGGGAGTCAAAGTAATTCTCTCTATTATACGTCTCTCCTGAGGAAAATGCAAACATTTTGTTTTAAGTAACTGACTGACATATGTACTTTGACACACCCATATACAGAATTGCTTTCTGAAAAACAGGGAGAAAAGATTTTCAAGAAAAATGAATGAACAGTAATGAGAGGTCCTCAGATAACTCTTCCACCAAACATATAACTAGTTCCAGAACATGACTACACAGTAGCCTAAGCTGATCTGTGATCTCTATCTCAGTCCCTAGTGCATTTCTACCCCTTCCATTGGCTTTAGTTCTTGTGCACTGTGCTAACCCATTTTCATTTGATAAATTGGTAGAAAACTAACCTAACAACAACAAAAAGTGAATATTTTCTGCTTAGTTTGCCAAAGTAGTTTGGCTTAGAGCCCAGTGAGCACTGAAAAAGGAGTTCAGAACAAGGCAGAGGCAGGTAACTTGAGATCACCTGCTATCACCTTCATTTGCTGTGTCTACTATCTTTCTTGTATTCTCATATTTTAGATAGTCTGCTGGAAATGGCTTCCTATGTAGCAGGCAGCAGTTCCATCACTAACTCAGTCTACTTATTATTACGTATAATGCAGTTTACATAAAAAAAATTTAGAGAAAGGGTAAAGAGAAATGAGACACCATTTAGAAGAATTCAGGTTTTCTGTCTTGCAGACTATAAAATATTACATGTACAGAATTTTATAGTTTTATTTGATGGTGACAAGCAAAATAGCTAGAAAATATCTCTAAATGTTGCTGCTTTTTCCAGTTTAATGTGTGATTACCATATCAAACAATCCTGAAGTAGTTCTGCCCAACTCTTCTTTGCTATCTGTGTCCTTTTAGTGTTTGTTTGTACAGAGCAGTGCATGGCAAAGGTAGGGCACTAGATGGAATGTGCAGTAGAGGGAGGGCAGCAACTATTTATATTCCTTAGTTAGTATCCTGAAGCACTTGCCAGATAAACAAAAACAACTCAAAATTTATTATTACCTTCTGGATTTTTAATCTATTCAGTTTAAATTTGCAAGCTTTTTTCTTGAAACGTAAGGCTTTTAATTATTAGTATTAAAATTTACTTTCATTTATTAAATAGATAGTCTCAGGTAATTGTAAGAGTTAAAGCTTTAAGAAAATAATTAACCATCACAAGACTAGGCATGGTAGTTTTAAAAATCAAGTATTTGAGTATTGCTAAGGTAGCATTAATTCAAAATTTGCATATTTCAAAATCTGTCATTTTTGTCTATGGAATGAAAGTGTAGAGGTTAAGTGCAGGTATTAGTTATACTTAAGAAAAATAATAATTAAATAATGTGGCTTTTCATCAAGACCTATGGCTAGTATCCCAAAATACATAAATAGAAAGTATATGTTTGAAATATCTGAGGGTATAATTTGTTTAAACATCAAGTGAAAGCCCTCTCCTGGTACTTGCTGGCACAGATGGTTTTTGAATACTGAGCTTCCAAAGGCAGCTTCAGGGCTAGTTCAGTGAATCACCACTTATTGAAGACAGTCATTTTAGGGATAAGAAAAAAACCTCTTTCTCACATTGTGGAAGGGCAGTCATTTTAGGAATATTCAGTGAAGTATCTTGAAAATCCACCTTCCAAAAATTTGCTGGAGCCTATGTTGGAACAGTGCTCAAAGGAGAGCTGATATTTTGTTTCTTTTCACAGCCAGTGTTTATTCAAACCATTGAAGCAGCCTGGAAATTTAATGTTCTTGCTGACTTCAGTATCCCAAAATGGCTATAGATAAAGCAGTGATGTTTTGAGTAGGGAAAAACTAGTTTTTCAAGGGTTGTAGTGATTGAAAATATACTTTTGATTATTTCAGTAGCCAGAATGTCTACCAACTTGATTGAGATATATTTCTAGCAAAAGATTCCATGTTTTTTTCTGAGATTCATGTTTTGATGGTATAATTTAATCATTTTAAAGCAGTTTTCCTGTTAAGATTTTGTATAATATTATCTCTATAATAATATCTCTAATATTCTTAATCTTAAGATTTGAGGCTTGGAAATCTGTTATACCAGAGACTTAAAAATGCAGGCGCATACAAGTTACTTCACATTCCTCTATATCAGATCTTTATGCTACTAGTTGTTGGAAGCGTAAGGATGAATCCATGATTTTCTGGGAGGCACTGGGGTACTATGATGTAAATGGAAAAAGTACTTCTGACTCCAGAAGTCATCAGAGACTGAATACAATTCATTTGCTTGCACATGTTAGCAGCTGGCATTCTCACTTTATTCATGAATTACCTGTAGATGTTTCATCGACCCTATAGCTTTTCCTCAAACCTGTTGTTAATGTATACATTTTTTTTTCCAAAACAAATCTCAATACTAGGTAATTTTCTCTTTGGAGTGGGTTACACATGATAAATAAGTGTGATGGAGCTTCTCTTGGAAAACATGGCCTTGTTTCCTTCTTTTCTCACCCCTTTCAAACAGAAATGCATGGTCTGTCTTGCAGAAGTCTTTGTTGCAGACGGGTTGTGTTGTAGGTTCTTCCCAAAATGTCTGTTCAAAGAATATTGTGCAGAGTTAGAAGTTTATGAATCAGCCAATATGATTTTGAAGCATAAAACAACTTTTGAAAGATCTGAAAGAGAACCATTTTATAGTCTTTTATTCAGGGGAAAAAACAGTCAGTGAGGATTGCTATGCTCTGAGCAAATCTTTGGGATATTTCCTCACCTTTTTGGGACTAAGGTAGTTTTATGGCATCCACTTTAAAAAAATCATTGGAATGACTTGTTCTACAACTCAGGTATCAGCTTGGTTTTCATGTCTGTACAGTTGGCTCTCGATAAATAACTTTTTGTTTTAAGTGGTCAGAATATGTTTAGAAAGCAGTTGAATCTAAAGAACCTTTATACTGGTTAAGCTTGAGATATATGAAAGCAGATACAATAGACCATAATGCCTTTTGCAAGTGTTTATGGTCCAAGAAGTTAAAACTTTTCACGCTTCTAAGCCTGTAGACTAACAGCAGAACAGGAAAAATTTTTATGATTCATTGTATCATTGTCCTTTCAAGCACTGTTGCTCCATGCATCACTGACACGATAGAATGCAGTAGATAGCTCAGTCCTGTTTTGGTGTAGGATGTCACTCCTGTAGATAGTTGTAATTTCCCTTTTAGATGTGGCAAACTATCAGTTAAAAGTACGGGTTTGAATTTTCAGATAGATGGAAGGTAGTTCACTCTTTTATGGAGTGAAATGCATATGTCTTTGTGAAGCTTTGAAATTTCCAAGTCTAGTTCAGTTTTTGTGGCTTGTTTTGCTTGTTATTTTCAAAACTCAAAATATATAATATAATCGTTCACAGTAAATAAATTAATATCTCTTTGAAAACCGAAGTCTTTTGAAATACTTTACAGATATTATCCTAACTAATTATTGTACCTATTTTTCTCATTCTTAAATAAATGAGATTTCAAATAACTTACCCCAGTGATGAATTACTGTATTTCAGATTTAATTTCAAAGAGTGTTCTAGTCCATCAGGAATATTAAAAAATACGTATAATTGTGGGTTTATTTTATGAAAAGAATTTGTAAGCATTAACACGTTTCACAGACTTGGTAATAGAAAGTAGGAACGTCTTAAATAGGAGGGGCAATGCCAACTTTTTGTTGATGATTTATACATTCACTCCAAATTAGAATTATTAACATACATTGTGCCTATTGCAAACAGGCAGAAATACAGTGAGTAAGAAGGCAGAACGATTTTGTATGGCTCTCAGTTGACAGGAGGAAAAATAGTCAGTTGGCAATACAAGAAAATAGAAGGTGGCTCTATGCCAGCGCAAACATTCTTTTTTACTAGTAGAACAGGTTTGCATACTGTATGTATTCCTTTGATCTGTGGAACACAAAATATTCTGACACACATTCTGTGACATTAATCATTTTTCCTTACTGGCCAAGACAAATTTGATTTTTACTTCATTTGGAGATGGAAAGGGTAGTTGATCCCCATCTTCATGATGTTGATCTAACACACAGAAGGAGACCATTAGAGCATTTCTTTTCCTCCTTTTCAAAGGTTTCTTCCCGGAGCCTTACATGGTATTTTGTATTTAAACTAAAATCCTCCTTCTTGCTAGAACATGGAAAAAAAATCATGTTAAATAATTTTATCTGTGTAGTACTATTAAATATACAATATTTTCATTTATGGGTACTTTAGAAGTGTAGTCAGTGTATGCAGCTTATTAGCAAGGAACATGAGAGCTTGGCAGAATGACTTTTGAGTGGCTAATAGTTCATTAATTATCAGTCCCTATACATGACTGTTGCTGTTATTTGCTAAAATACTGTTTTTCTTATTGCAAAAGGCAGCTACATTGAGGATTTTGGGAACAAGAGGGTATGTGAGTTGCTTGTTGTTAGGGTGATTTTATGGAGGGTTTAAGGGTTGTTTTTATTTGTTGATTATAAATGGGTCAGTCTGAAAGTAATGTGTCCTATTTAGAATCATAGAATCATTAAGGTTGGAAAAGACCTCTAAGATCATCTAGTCCAACTGTCTGCTTACCACCAGTGTAGCCCACTAAACGTGTTCCCCAGTGCCACATCCTCACATTTCTTGAACACTTTCAGGGACTCAACCACCTTCTCAGATAGCCCTTTCTAGGGCCTGACGACTGTTTTGGGGTTTTTCCTAATATCCTGCTTGCACCTCCTCTAGTGCAACCTGAGGCCATTCCCTCTAGTCCTATTGCTAATTATTTGGGAGAGGAAGCTGACCCCCACCTTGTCACAACCTCCTTTCAGAGAGTTGTCGTGATCTCTTTGGAGACGTCTCTTCTCCAGTCTAAACAATCTCAGTTCCCTCAGCCATTCCTCATATGAATTGTGCTCCAGTCCCCTCACCGGCTTTGTTCGTCTCTGGACACACTCCATGGCCTCAGTGTCTTTCTTGTAGTAAGGGTCCCAAAGCTGAACACAGTACTTTGAGGTATGGCCCCACCAGAGATGAGTAGAATCAGACTATCACTTCCCTCCTCCTGCTGGCTACACTGTTTCTGAAGCCATTGGCTTTCTTGGCCACCTGGGCACACTGGTGCTCCTGTTCAGCCAAGCGTTAACCAGTGCCCCCAGATCTTTTTCCTCTGCCCAGTCTTCCAGCCACTCTGCCCCAGGCCTGTAGCATTGCATGTGGTTGTTGTGACCAAAGTACAGCACCCAGCACTTGGTCTTGTTGAACTTCATCTCATTTGCCTCAGCCCAGCGATCCAGCCTGATCAGATCCCTCTGTAGGGCCTTCTTACCCTTGGGTGGATGGACACTGCCTCCCAATTTGGTGTCATCTGCAGATGTTCTCAGGGTGCACTCAGTCTTCTCATCCATATCATCATCAATAAGCCACAATACCCACCCTTGGGGAATACTACTCTTGACCATTCGCTAGCTGGGTTTAACTCCATTCACCACCACTTTCTGGGCCCAGCCATCCAGCCAGTTGCTTACTCTGTGAAGTGTGTACCTGTCCAGGCCATGGGCTGCCAGCTTCTCCAGGAGAATACTGTGAGAGACAGTATCAAAGGCTTTGCTGAAGTCTAGGTAGACTGCATCTGCAGCCTTTCCCTCACCACCAGGCTGGTCACCCAGACACAGAAGGAGATGAGGTTGATGAAGCAGGACCTGCCTTTCTTGAACCTGTGCTGGCTGGGCATGATTCTCCATTTGTCCCACACATGCCATGTGATCTCACTCAAGAGGATCTGTTCCATAAACTTCCCTGCCACCAAAGTCATGGTGGACAGACTTGTAGTTCTCTAGATTCTGCTTATGTCTGTTCTTGTAGACTGGAGTCATGCTGGCAAGCCTCCAATCTTCTGGGACTTCTGTGGTTGACCAGGAACACTGATACATGGTGGTAAGTGGCTTGGCAACCACCAGCTCCCTCAGCACCCTTGGGTGCCCATCTTGGCCCTGTGGTCTAGTGACAGTCTGGGTCAAGTAATATGTTGGTCATACCAAGAAGGACAACTAGGGTACCAGTGTTTAACATTGTAGTTTCCTCTGAACCTTTAGGCAGGTAGGCTTGAACTTCGAGGGAATCCTTTTGCTAGCTTCTAATATAGACAGTTCACATTGAAGTACCGAACAGAATTTTTGTTATTTAACCTGATCCAAACTGTAAAACCAGTCCACTGCCTGAGTCCCTCTTCCAGACAAGAGTATCTAAGCAGTGCTTCTGCTACTTCTGTAGTGTTTCTGAAGTTACCTTCATACAGTATCACGTCTATCTGAGAGTTTCTTTTAACTTTCATGATACAGAACACAGTGAAAACAGCTTGGAATAACAAGAGAAAATCCTCTTTGAGAAAATGAAGTTATCAGTACAAGCTTTCTGAAGTCCTGCAGGTAGTCTATATTGATGCTTCTGAAACAGATCTGGCCACCATTGCTTCAGTTGCAAAAATATTTTGTTGATAAGGAGAAATTTCTTGCTTTCTTGCACACACCTGACAGATAAACATTTCATTCAGAACTTGTCTTACTGTGTGTAGTAAAAATGATCATAAGTAGCTCTACTCAAAAGAAAAAAAAATTAAAAAAAATCCGTGGGTATCAAAGAGGAAGGAAGACAGGCCTATTGTGGTTTCCTCATGCCTCATATGAGTCTTCCAAGACTGCACTGTAAGCCTGAATGGTTCCTTTATCAGTTTGGAAATATTAATGTGTGCATGGTATTCATGTATATTTATACACAAATGTTAGAGTCAGGTCCTATTACAGTTCTCATAAGCGATGTCATTGTGAAATGACAAAATATCAGCAGTTTGTGGTGCAGGGTTTTCTATTCTGACAAATTTTGCTGTTTAATGATCACGATGTGTTGTCAGCCCCTATAATCTATTGTGTACTGCAAGAACATTTTGAGCAAACATTTGTTTAATTTGGAAATTATTGTTCACACTACTTCCACATCTGTTGACCAGTCTGCTACTGTCCACATTTCTCTTTTGGAATTAGGCCTTCTAAAATTTGTCAGTGATAAAATTGAAAGCAGTGACTCAAATATTTAAACTTAGAGCTTAAAGCCAAAAGCTTGACAAGTTTGCATGGCTTACACATCCTTTCTTTGTAAGAGAGATGAGAAAATGGATCCTGGTTGGCCACGTTCACAAGAAGTTAAGCATCTGAGCTCCAGACCTGCAAGGACATGTGCACATGCTTAACTTTAAGCACAGTGGTTGGTTTGTTTGAAGTTAGTAACATGCCTTGTGTAGAACATTAATTACATGCAAGAAGCCTTTGTTGGATCGCTGTGTATTTCAGTGTTACTATCAGTCTTTTTGTGTTTCCTACTGCATGAACTCTGCTAATCTGTAACTGATTCTGATTTAGGAAGTGCCTTATTACTGTTTTCTTTACATGATAAAAACAGACTTTTCTTTTTGGGAAACAGGCATATTGCATGCAAGGTCTCATGTTATTTGACCACCAAAGACTTTGGGACTATCAGTGTGTTTAAGGGAGGCTTTGGAACTTTCCCAATGTGTCTTCAATATTGCAGGATGTATTTTGCTTTCAAAGAATTAACATAGTAAAAATATCTGACAGGGGGATCTTCGTCTTGGTGTTCCTTTTGTTGCAGAGTCTATTCTAGTGAGCGACTAGGAAAAAGGGGGTTTTTGTTTTTGTTTTGCCTGCAGTCAAACAGGAGCATGCTGGTTAAAGGGATTCTGTGGGGGAGTTGGACTGGAGAGGGCCTGAGGGAACTCGGAGAGACATCTACCACCAGCAGCTTGTCTGTGCTAGCTAATTATAGCTAGGGTACTGTTTACTTTAGTGGTATACTCCTTATTTATTAGTTACTTAGTTACTGCTTGCCTTCAAGTTACAGGCTTGCAGCCAGTTGCTGCAGGGGAGGTGCAATAGGAAGGGAAGGGCATCATGCAGCACTGCAAATCGCAGCTCCCCGACCTTGGCGTGTTTTTTTTTAATATTTTTTTCTTCTTTTTTTTTTTCTCTTTTTAAATAAGACACAATGGGAGATATTGTCAAAAAGAAAAGCATGCAAGTTAAAAAATGGAAGCAAAGAATTTTTTTTTACAGTCTAGCAGGACTGATGATAAAATTATTGTTTGCATGATTTATAGAACTGTGCTTTTTTCTTCTTTTAAATCCTGCTTTCAGACCAAAATCCCACTTTTTGTATGTCTGAAGTTCCACTGGTTTTAATAAAATTACGATTTTTATACCTTTTTTAACTGGTACCACTTTGGGAATCCAGTCAGTTTCTTTGGGTACTCTTGCAAACTAGAGAGGTTGTTTCACATCAGCACTCTTCCAAGCAAAAATGAATCCACACAGACATGTTTCTCATAATTAACTAAAACTAAATTAAACTATAATAAAGATTGTATATGGAAACCATAGGTCATTTAAAAGTCCAAGCCCTTAAGAGTTAAAGGTGAGCCACTTTAGAAAATTTTACCCTGATTCACCCTCATTTTTGTCATGAACTTTGAGCGGAGCCTGTGGATTAGCTATGTGAAAGAGATAGTGTAAATAAGTAAACTTATTTCCAGCACTGGCTTTATCATTGCTTTTGTTGTTCTGTTTGTAGTAGTGTTGGCATGATAATTATCTCAGCAAACAACAGGACAAAGAACAGTAGTGTTGTATGGAGGCAAATTAAGAGAATCATGAGATCATTTGCAACTCTGAGAAAGCAGAAGTTATCGCAAATAGTGATTTCCGTGACTTAGAAGCATGGAGATGGTGTTGACTGCAATTATCAGTAAAAGAATTATTTCTTTAGTCTTTCTGAGGCTGACAGTCTCTTGCAAAGCTGGGAGCATAACAAGAGCTGAACCTCTGTATGATGGACCAGTTTCTGAACAATATAGAGGAAGCTCTATTAGAAGAATAAGCGTACTGTAATATCCATGGAAAAAAAAAAAAGCAAAGCTTCTATCTCCAAAGAAGGTTGGGAATAAAAAAAAGGAGCACAACAGGTTAAACAGCCTTGGCCGAAGAAGTGAGTACCCCTAGGCAGACCAGCATCTCTAATCAGTGGTAGTGGTACTAGCTCTGAGGGGAGGGAAATTCAGGCTGGTGCTCTCATGTAACATTAAAAAGGACAAGCAGTCTGTCAGGAGAAACAGTCATTGGCGTGGGATTTCTTCTCTTGATCAAAAAGACAGCAGCACTGCAGCCTGCTTTATCTATAAGGGAGGTGTCAGCAGAGGGCATTTTTTTCCCAGGCCATATCACTCGCCTATGGTGCAGTTTTCCCAAGCCATAAAAGAAGTCACCTGCATTTCTCACTTTAGTAAGGTTTTGTTGAGACCTCTCTTTCTTCTCTTTTCACTTGTTTTCAATTTTATGCAAGTAAAAATCCCTCCCCCCCCCCCCTTCTTTTTTTTAAAAGAAGTATCTTTACAAAGCAGAAGGGGGAGCTAAATCTGACAGACCTGAAAAATATGCCTGATACTTATCTCCAAAGCCAGCATTTGTTCTGTGTCCAAATTGTGTTGCATCTGTGTCCAAATCACTTAACCAATGATACTTGATTTTAGCAAAAATTCTTCTAGTTCCATAATATTTAGAAAACTATTAATGAATCTGTAACTGAAGCATCAACTCTGTTTATATTGACTCTGATCTCCATGTAACCAAATCTGTAGATCATGCATGTTCTGCATTTGAGTTTGGCATCTGATCAGTTTACAGCAATGAAGGAAAATTAGGAATGTTTAATGAATGTTGTAGTGCTTTTTTTAGTTGACATTCTTGATATGTATTAGAAAGACTTGAACTTTCCAAGATGAGAGAAATGTAAATCTAGATCTGGATCTCGTTAATGGCCCATTAGTTTATATTACTCACAGTATTTATTCTAGCTGTTGTGACTAATAAGTTAGTTTGACATATTGGGGTTCCCTTTCTAGAGTGTCATATATTTAAAAAATGTGATGTAATTCATAATCCAACTTGTTCTACCTATTTTTGAGCAGTGAGTCCTTGTTGGTCTGAAGTCAAACACAGTTTTGACATTAGCATTAAAGAGACACAGTTTTTTTGGATTTCAGGATAATTTAAAAATGTTATTTATTGTATTTACATTTATCCTAGTGGTGATCAAAACAAATTATTTTTAATTTCATTTTCTATACTTCTGCCCTTACTGTGTAAGTAGTATATACTGCTGCAATAAATGGATTAAATTGTACTGAGTGAGTGGGAGATAGCAAAGCAGTAGTTGTTCTTTTGAGGTATGCTTTTCCAATTACAGATTCCACAACATTAGATTTTTTCTATTCTTATTTAAATAATGAATTTAACTTTAATCTTCTAATTTTAACATAATTCTTTAACAAGGCCATATCTTTAATCTAGTTGTGAGTTATTTCATTTAACTGTATATTGAATTTAAAGGTGCAATCATTTAAACCTTAACAAAAATGATACACTTTTCCGGGTTTTCAGAGGTATATTTATATCTCCCACTTTCAATTGGTGTAATTAATACCTCTTTTCTAAATAATCTTGAATTGTACTGCAATTTCTGATAGTTTTCCCCTGGGCAAAAAAAAAAAAAAAAAAGAAAAAGAAAAAAAAAAGAAAAAAAAAAGAAAAACAACTCAATGATAGCTTTTTCCTCTCTTTTCTCTCCTTTTGAAGACAAAGCTACCTGACTTATGGCTGGTTAGAATGAGCATCACGTAAAACAGACAAATCAAGCTGTGTCAGATTAATCCTCTTTAAGCGGCTTACACTCCAGTTGCATAGAAAGGCACCATAACATGGAGAACTTGTTCAGAATTGACACCAAACTAGAGATTGCATATCAAAGAAAATGCTTTACCTACCTATTCTGCAGTCTACTCTTTAGTGTGAATTGTTCTTCTAGATCTGATAATAGAACACTTCTGGCTGACTGTACCGTATCAACTTGACATTTGGAATACAGATATATGAGAAGCATGTCATGTTAACAGAACACTACAACAGTCATACTTTGTCTCAACTGATGGGGGAATTGCAGCGTACAGAGTAATTCATGTTGACAGTAAGAACTTGCAGATAGGCAGCCTAAAATGGTGAAATCATTATAGAAATTTATTTAACTGGTTGAATGGCCATAGCAGATTGGTTGAGCCAGCCAAATCAAAGAGAATCTGAAGGAGATATCTTCTCTACTACAATTTTAAAGATTAATTTTTTGTCTGGCTTATATATCCTTCAGAATAGATATATTTTTATCTGTGAATATTTATACAAACATAAGAGTTAGTAGTTATTGATTAAATAGTATATTTTTCATATCCATTGTTCAGAGAATTAGGTTCTTTTTCATGGTTAGTACTTGAGAAATAATCTTGAAAAGCAGGTGACTATATAATTGGAAGTAAACCAATTTTATTTTTATTTCCTTTACTTATAGAAGAATGTTTTATTAATTTGATTACTAATAGAGTTTTACATTTTCATTTAATTCACAAAATATTTTCCAGTTGCTTGTGTTTTTGTGCTTTTAAATCTCTTATTGGTGCTAAAAATCAGATTTTTTCCTCAAAAATTGAATAAAGATGATCTTTCAGAGGGAGCATCAATGCTGTGCCCATAACTATAGAGACAAGTGGGAATGAAAGAGAAACCTTGGAGTACCTTCAGTTCCTGCTTTTAACTGAACCTTAACCAATCACCTACATTTATTTTCTTAGAACTTAATTCAACAGGTTTTAGTCATACCCTCTAGGATCTCCATAATACAATTCTGTAGGTACAGCAAATTCTTCAAATCGCCGTCAGCAGCAGAGCACACAGGCATGTTACAGACTTCAGGCACGAGAGACCTAAGTCTGCAGAGAGAAGTATGCTTTGACTATCATCTGTATAAGAAAAGAGATATCCCAAACTTTGCATTTAAAAATTTTTCTCCAAAGTGTTTCTTTCAGTATAAATGCTGATGTGTGTTGGTATTAAGTGAATCTATAGAGAAAGCTCTTTAGCCCAGTGCAATGGGAATTATTCCATTGTCAGTCTGGCTCTACTTCTGTCTGTGGCTTACTCTAGTTGACTTTATCTTAGTGTTCTTATCTTGTTCATTGCTATTCATAACCCATACTTGTGTGAAGATGGGCCTTTATTCGTATGAAATATTTGCCAAGTTCCTTGTTCCTTTATGTAAAGGAACAATAAATACTATTTGAACATATATACTTTTGATTTGTTTTCATTCTCAGATTAATTATGCAGTGTGTATTTTAGACACATATGTCTGATTCTTGTCTTGTATTAATTTGTCTTTTCATGTTAACAAGTGTGAGTACAAAGCAAGCAAAAGCAGTACTGCTCTTCAGTTACTGGTGTGTTTGGGGCCATACGTGTGTTATAGTCACAGACCTTTAAAAGAAGGTGATAGCCAGAAGATTCTCTCTTTCTGGATACTTTAAAGGAATATTTTCCAAAGATATAAAGGATGAAATTTTGGCATTCCTCAGCTGGGTGAGAAAAGAGCAGTCTGCCATTGACTCCACTCCTCCCTTTCCCATTTATTCTTCCAATTCCTGCAATGCTTAGTCGGGGGAAAAAAAAAAGGATTGCATAGTAGAGCTAGGTTGTGGTAAAAAGCAAACAGAGAATATATGTACAGTTTTCAGTATCTTCTGCTAGCATGTATGATTTCCATCCCCTTGTTGCCAGCCTCTTCCTTTAGTTACTTAACCAATTGGAGTTTAGCTGTTTTATGTGACATATCTATCACATGGAGAAATAATTACTAAGAATTCGCAAAGCAAATGAAAGGTGCAGGAATCTGGGATTGATATTCTGATGCACTGCTGCACAGGTACTGTTTAAGGTTACTGTTTCTGATTGAAGTCTCTTTCACCTTTGTATGAAAGCAGCATAATTAATCAGACTGTAATGAATTCAGGTACTGCCAGTTTGTCACCTCAAGAAAAAAGTTACCAGAGCAGGCTGAAATCCAATTGAAAATGTGGTCATGATTAGTATTTAATATTTAAGGGACTGTTTTAATATGTGTAGCGTGATGGTAGACATGTTTTGACAATGTTGGGAATGTGTTGCATGGCTTCAAATTTACCTTGAAAAGTAAGTGCAAGATAATCCCAAATTCTCATGCAAATGAAAGTATTATTTTATGATACATTTTACAGATTAGAAAGGTACGGAGTCTGCAGCTCTAAATGTTTCCTGATTTGTCTGTTTAGTTTTGCCTGTATTAGCAAAGGTCTCAGCTTGTTTCAGTGTGAAAGTTGGATCCAGTATCATATATCCACCTGAAATCAAGAATCACCGAATGAGCAGAAGTTTGACTTGTTTTTTAAGTTGTTACTTTTAGTGATCTCTTATAAGTGTATTTGAATAGAAGTAGTGTTTTTGATGCTGTACACTTTCCAAGCTAAGGGAGGTTTATATCACTACTCTTGGTGCTGTTTTCAAATGTAAATACTGTTGTTAGCGATCTGTAGTTCAGTAGGAACATTCAGAGGGTGCTTTTCTGTTGTGGAAAAAAAAAATCAGGATTTAGGCGTTGCTTTATTTGCTTAGGTGATTTTTTTAAAATGCTTTCTATTTAAATTATTGAGAGAGAGAATATTTTAGCAGTGCTTGCTTTCCAAGGCTTCAGAAAGACAATCACAGTGCAAACAAATATAGTAGCGGTGATCTTTGTGTGAGTCCTCTTATGGATCTCACCACAGTGAAGTTCAGACTATAGAATGGTTTGTACTTCAGACAAAATCAACTGGATTATTTTAAATAATATAAATAGGTGGTATGGATTAAGCCGGCTGATATCGCCTGGAGTGAGTTAGGGAGCGCTCATATGAACTACTCTGCTGGCAGATCTTCAGGATAATAACTTCAGCAGGGGGCAGTGAGGAGCAGCTGGGGGGCATAAAGCCTTTGATCAGCACAGCTGGATCCAAATCTAACATCTGTCTATAGTCTTAGACTCAACACTTTTGTTAATACTGTGAGCTGTATTTGCATTTGTTAGATTATTTTGGTGACAGTACTTTTCTGTCTCTAGTGTTCCATTTCTTTCCATAATCCCCCCTCACAGCAAAATCAGTATTGGCAATTCAGAAGAAATAGAACAATTATCTTCTTCATGTAACCCTTTAACAATTATTAACTTTCCTATACTTTTCTAGCAATGGTTATATGTGCAAGTCTCAGTAAGGAGCAGCTGGGAAATTAAAATACAGGAATTACAGATAGAAGCTGTTCAGTTTTGCTGCAGTTGCCATCAAAGAATGCATATACGTATTCTCTTTCTCTCTCAGATCTAATGAGAAGGAGACCGTGTGCCCATATACCTAGGATATTTCAGGTTTCTACAGTCATGAAGCTCCTCTGTGCCTGTGAGGAAGTGAATTGCTGATGGGATGACAAGAGGCTTGAATTTACAGTCCAGTGCACGCTTGACCGTAACTGAGTTGATTACAAACATTCCTGTAATAATTTAACAATAATTTAAATAACACAGGGTGGAGAAGCTAGTATCAAAAAAAGCAGCATTGTGAAGTCATAGCCTTGATATCTCCTAAGCTTCCTGCATACACTTACTCCTGTCTTTTTCTTTTCTTCTATATTCTCTATTTGCTTCAGAGAAACAAACCTTGTAAGCATTTCCTTATATTTGGCATGGAATAATAAAGCAGACAAGTGTCACATGAATGATTGTGACACTTGTACAAATGTCTGTGAGCTCAAACAGGACAGGCAAATTATGTTTTGACCCATTAACTATAGCTGTCTTAGAAAAAAATGCCAATTTTTCTAAACGCTTTAATTCAAACCAACACTTAGGACTTAAAAATTTGTCAGAATCATACCTTTAGTCTTCATATTAAAAGCGTGCTGAGATGCATTCTTCCATCCTCTGTTTACTGAAAAAAATACAGCTTTGAGGGAACGAGGAGGAGGAAAATCAAATTGAGTGTTTTGATTCCTTTTAATACAGATATAGACCATCATTTTTCCATTCATTATCTTCCATTTCCTACTGCTTATCCATTAAACTGGAAAGAGAATGGTGAAGGCTTTGGGTATATTATCCTTTGGCACTGTCAGTTTTTGAAATTTCCTTTTAACTTCTTATAGTGTTTTTTTAAGATTCTAGGGTTGTGGTGAGAGGTTTTCCACAACACAGTACACATAACTGCCTCTGTGTTAAATGAGTGAGTGGAGTAACCTGGTTGTGGAACTCGGATGTGATACTACAAATAATTTCTTTTCTTATTTAATATTGATAATTGATTTGAAAGAGGCATTTTGTTAAAGAAACTGAACTGTATAAATCCCCCTATCTCAAACATTCAAAGTTATCATTGCTTCCTTTTTTAGTATAGATGTTTTTGTAGTTGCATTGCTGTGTTGAAGCCTGATGCCCTTTGAACTTTTCTTAGCGGTTCCCAGTAGTCTTAATCTAGAAAGATCATTCAGCACTTGTGTGATGCAGTAACTCAAAATGCCCTTCCTTTGCCTTTGTTTCCTGTCTTCTTCCTTACCTGTTCTATATCTTTGCTTTCTTATCTTTCCTCAAATACGGAAAAAAAACTTCAAGGATAATGTATTTTTTTAATGCAAGACTGCATTTCCATGAATTCAGACTTCATTTTTGAAACATTTTCCTGAAAATTGTATTAATGTTAATGAATTCTCTGTTGCTTGGTTTTGAGTATGTAGTTGATAATATGATAATACAGTCTCAAGAATTTAGGCCAGAGAATAAAAGTTTCAAGTATTCATGCACTCTTAGTTTCAGTATTCTAATGGGTCCTCAAGTGTAGCCTTTTATTAATGAGGATAATTTGGAACAAGACTGCTGTCCTAGTAAGTAGTAAACAGTCTTGAATGTACATTTGTGTGTTCCGATTTAATATAAAAGAGGAAATTAGGTTGGATCTGCCTAGGTGTGAGACAAAAAAGCTCACCTAAGTTAGAAGGCATAATAGAACTAAAAAAGTGAGGCACAGTTTAGAATAAAATGAGAGTGAAGACTTGGCAGATTAGGTTTGCCTTAAGTCTATGATAGTTAAAATAACCCCATTTAAAATTTTGAAACTGTAATTTACATACTCCTTTATTATTATTCAGATTAATACTAAAAGGGCAGAAGTCATCCAAGGAACTTACACATTAATTTTCTTCTCCTTCCCTACTCTGAGGATTTATTTCAAAATATTTTTCTAGTACCTTGAATTTTGTTGTTATTTTTTTGTTTTAGCAAGAAGTAACTTTTCATTCTGGCTGTCTATTAATGCTGCTGAGAAATAAAGATGCTTTTACAGAATGCTTTCAAGCACAAAAGGAGATGGTTTTCAAGAGATTATTTTACATATTTACATATTTTACCTTAAGCATTTTGTAGTCACTGCCTACTGGTGAATGTATCAGATTTTTACACACACTTTCAAAATGAACCAGTTTTGCTTCTAAGCCATTGCAAAGGGAGGAAATGAATTCTAACTTTTTTCACTTCATTTTCACATCCTCACATTTCCTTATTTCACATGGTTTAAAACAAAATGCCTCCAGCATTATTTTTCCTTTCTCAAGAGCAAAGTGAATGTGACTTTTCTAAGGGGGTCACAGGATGCCTCTGAGGCCTGTGGGTGTTACTGGACTGCTGCCTGCTTTCAGCTTAACTGAAGGGCTTGTCATAGTTTTCATCTCCTAAGAAATTAGCCCTAGGTGCTGGCCAGAAGCAGGAGAAGGCAGCATTATGAGTCCCACGCTGGTTATTTCCCACTGACATCAAATCCTGAGGTTTTCAAATTAATCCCACACAAAGACAACCCTTCATTTTGGTGCCAGTTTGAAATTAGACTGCAGTAATGACCTTTTAAAGATGTCTAGTTGTTAAGATAACCCCCTGTTGAAACTTGAAGGTAGCCAGTGCACCCTGTGTTGATAAGACGTTACTGACGCTTTAGCAGATTTTGTAAAGGTGACTGGAAGTCATGGCCAGTGACTTGACCTATGCTGCTGAAAGGAATGAAACCGATAGCCAGCCAAGCCTGCCTCTCCTTGCATCTCACTGCATTCTGGTTCCAGAAACAAACAAAGGGTCTTTATAAACTTCCAGCAGGCAGATTAGTTACAAAGTAGTAATAGACTTTCACAAAAGGGGACTGACTTTACCATCAGAAAAAGTTAATACTCAGCTTGGAGTGTGAATTAAAAGCATACCTTCTAGTGCTTTTACACTGGCTGGTAACTGGAAAAGCTTGGAAAATGGAGCATTAACAATAACTGGTAATATAAACAAGTGAAAGAGTAATTTACTGCATTTTATCCTAAAGTATTCCATGTGAAGTGAAAACTGGCCCAATAGAAAATGGGAATCGCAGCATACATCTATGCAGTTTGCAGGAGATTTTTGTCTGTTGTAATGAACAGAAATCTGGTTTTGTCCAAAATTAAAATAACCCACCCAATTGTTCCTGTTTTTTCACCCTAGGGTTTAGCATCATAAACCCACATGAACTTACCCTGTGCAAAGTTGTCTTTCATTACCAGTAATAAATAGGTATGAAGCTGGAGATGATAACTCTTTGTAATCAAAATAGGTGTATGTAAAGAAAAATGAGGCACTGAATATCTGTGAAAAATTATTTTGATAACTATTAAGTCTTAGCAATTGTTTTTACACATCTCACTTAAGAAAAATATCTCTGTAAAAATCTGTGTCATTGTTACTTGTAAAATTTACTATGCTCAATTTTTCTGTGTCTTTAAATTTTGTACTGCTTCAAGACAGTTACAATCATACAGAATATAACTGATCGCTGAGGCAACTTTGATTATAAATGTAACTATCCATAATATATGAAAATTTCAGCTGTTTAACCAGCATCAACGACAGGTTTTCCTTTAAAGGCTACAGTAAGTCCTGTAGACTAAGCACTTCTCAGCTGTTTGAATACTCTACCTTTGACTGTTTTCAGTTATTTTATTTCTATTCGCCAAAAATAGAAAATATGCATTAAACATTTTATTATTTGATGGTGTACTACACCATCTGCTGCCATAATACACTCAACTGTTACTTGTTTTGAGAAATGTGCTATGAAATCGTAGTTTGCATCTATAGATTTTTGAAAACATACAATATACAGACATTTAAGCATTCCCTTTTTTTAACCCTTAGCACTGTTAGAGGTTTCAGAAGCTTCTTTTCAGCATTTCAGAAATTAAAGGATTATCAAAAGGCAGACATCAGAAAAATACTGTTGATACCTGTATTTCTCTTTTGGATATCAAAATAGTGGGGATTATTAGCTTTATCAGTTTAAGGGGGTTGTAGAAAATCGAATCTTTCGTTTTGTGATCATTTCTCTTCTTTAATATATTTCACCTAGTTTAGAAGTATGGATCAGAAACTCACAAGGAAAACTGATGCCCTTTCCTGCAGCTAAATTAACAGGAATCACGTGGAAAACAATCTGAGCCTTGTATGAAAAGGGGAGCCATTAAAATTAGCCCTAAGCTATGGACTGCACCCAATATCACTAGAACTGCACTCACTGCAGATGTGGAGGCTGGCTCTCAGGCAAACTGAGCTGTGTTGTATAGCTACAATTAAAATCAACTCCTCTGCCAAAAAATAAAAGGGAGGAGGGTAGAAGGAGAACATCAAAGACAGATTGAAATGTGTAGTTAGTAATAAGAGTGGTCTCCTCTTGAACCAAGCCCTGCAGCGATTCATGGCCCCCTTGTTAATGAGAAATTTTGACCTCTGGTTTGTAAGTTAAACTTGTAATCCCAGCTAATGAAGTAAATCAATCCCAACTTCAGTCTGTTGTTCCCATTTTTCTTTGCACAGTGTGTCTGGGAGTTGGTATCCAGGTCTACAAATACGATTTGGGGGAAAAAAATTATTCAACAGCTTTGTAACTTCTGTTTTGCGATTCACTTAAATATCTCTAAAGCAGACAGATTATTTTAACCTTGTCTGTGTGCTTGTAAAATGTCCTATTAGTGTGGGTGTTTTAGACACGTGAAAATAATAGGCCTTAGTTACCATTTTAAAAGGGAAGACGGGTTTACAACCGCCCCCTAATACTCAGTTCATGAACACATTTACACTTTGGATGAGTAGATCTGTTTGAAATTATTTAGGAACCATATTTTAATTCTTGTTTTATATTTCTGGGGATACTGAGGATAGTTCTGTGTTAGAAAAAGGTTTCCCACTGCTTTGAGAGAAAACAGATTCGCTAGCAGTAGAAATGAATGCAAAGCTAAGATGCTAATTTTCATAATGGTGGATCATCCTTTGAAATACATACTGCCATGTCTTGTAAGCCATAGAGTGACAAAAAACCTAGCCATTTATCCAGCCCAAAAGCCCTGGTAAAGCCTCTGAGTTGATGTCATGTCATACCACATTACTAAAGAATCTGTAAGAGATCAGCAGATGGTAAAAAGAGAGGTGAAGCCTTCATGAAAAAAATAAGGAGATGCCGGATTTCTAATGTGATCCCTGAAAATAAAACATCATCAGCCAGAGGAAGAAAAATGCTTGTAGCTGCTTCCCTTTCCTTTTGTATCAGTAATTGGTATCTTTGTAGCCCCTCCTAAATGATAGGACCCTTTTTGGTTTTAATCATTTTCTCTATAAAAGAGAGTTGTTATGTTAGTTTATAGCTCATTTGTGCTACAAATGCTGCTTTACAGGAGCTGAAGCTTCACGACAAAATGTTTTTTTCTAACTCAAGGGGTACGTGAGCTCCCCTTTAACTGCAGGGGCTGTGCTGCATCTCGGCCCTTGCTTGCAGCAGTCAGCACATAGTGGCACAAAGCTGTGCCTCTGAAGGTTTTGGCTCTGATGTTGGTTTTTCATAACCACATTCCTGCAGTTTCACTGACAAAGCCACACTGCATGTTATGATCTTTTCTAGATGTCATGCATTTGTATTTCAGTTGTGAAGAGCAAACAAGCAACCAAGTGTTGCTGTGTTTTATGCAATTGTATTAGAGAAAAGAGAAATGGGTTTGCATTGGTGAAGTAGGAGGCTTTCCGGATTGATGCAACTCAGTTGTTTTTCTGTGGTGACCACAGAGGTGTGTGGGTTTTTGTTTGTTTGTTTGTGGGCTTTTGTTTTGCTTACCTCAGTGATTAATCCAGTTCTCTTATTTCTGGAGTTGGAAGTCATATTAATTCTATGCCCTAAAAGAAAATGGTGGCTTCTAAAGGTGGCTTCTGATGGGATATGAATATTTGCTGCCTAGATGGTTGTCCAGGGCTGTGGGTGCTACCAGTAGGGATGTGTTTCCACTGGGTCACAGTGAGTGACTTGGCACCAGCCTAACACCTGGCCCACTTAGCTGAGGGATGCTGTGGTGCACTGGGAAAGCTGAGATTCAACCATGCTTGGAGAAAAGGCTTCCTTATGTCTTAGTGAAGCCCATCTTTGAGCCAGGCCTTGCAGCGATGGCTCTCAGATAATCTTTTAGCCTTTTTCAGAAAGTAAAGGCAACTGAAATTGTGGGACTGGAAAGAGAAGCTGCTGAATAGGAGTGTTTGCAGAGGGCCAGCAAGTTGTGGGGCTGAGATGCAAGAGGCTGTCTCCCAAGGTTAGGGTGCAAGAACTTTTCTGTAGTGGAACTGAATATTAATGCAATCCACATATAGAGATTATATCCCCTAATAAGTTTTGCCTTGCAATGTATGTTTTTCCTACGTATCAAATGTAATGAAAAATTCTATTACTCAGAATTCCTCTGAATCTAGAAGGACTCTATTTGCTTTATAAGTAACACATTAAGGATTACATATAATTTTCAAAATACACATGAAGGGCTACATTAATGTATGCTATTTTTCTAGGTGATAATACTGTATAATCATCAACTCTACCTATCTGTATTATTCTTTGAAGATGCTCGTGACCCACAATGATCTGAAGCAGGACTTTTTATACAGCTACAAATCATTAGTGTATTATAGGCAAGAGTTTATATTAACCTATTTTTTTTCCTCACTAAATTTAAAAGAAGCTTTTTTAATTCTGACAACAAGTGGAAAAACACAGCAGTGAAGCTGTTCTCAAGTGATACACCTTAGTATATGGAGGATCCTGTTGCGAAGAACTTCGAAAATAATCATGGTTTATTAGCTGCACAGTCTTTTCCCCTTTGTTTCTATTCATTTAATTTAAAGTGAAACAACTCAGCATGCAAAACTAAAATTAGCTGCAAAAAAAGGTGTAAGTGAATAAACAGGCAAATCCATTAGAGTCGATGGGTTATTGGATCCCTTGCCATTCCTCAGATGGCGGCCTATTAAAAGTGGTAATGTCTGCCTCCAGCGTGGCCTTAAGGCAAGAAAGAAGGCCAAGACAGGCATATTTCACATGCATCAGACACAAGAATTAAATAGACCAATGTTCCCTAAAAGACTGAAGTACATCTCTTTCTGACGTTCATCTCGGGCAAAAATTCATTGATCTCAGTATGTCCCTTGGCAATTATAAAATATTAAATCCAAGTCACACTTTTCTAGTTGGCTTAATTTTTTCTCTATTCACAGCTTTCTATTTGATCAATTTTAACAAGTTAGGAATAGCATCTAATAATAAAATAAAAACTGCAGAGTTTAAAAGTTTGCTCATTTGACATTCTTATATTTTTGCATTTATTCTTTAGACCTGCCTATCATTTTATTGTATTTTAAGTAAATTTGCACACTACATAGATGAAAAGAATATATATTTATACACATACAACAAAATAAAAGAACACCCTTACCTGTATCCTTTGAATTAGCGGTTTCTTTATAAAGGCAGATATTCATATATGGTCATAGTATTGCAGTGAAATCTGTATTTTAAAGCTAAATCTGTGTTGTTAATCACCCCAGTTGTAACTAGTGTCAGACAGCAATTATTTCTGCTTCTTGTTTCTCTTATTATGTCAGACTGGAATACATAATGTTGCATTCCTAATTCTGAACTACTACTTAAGCAAGGGGTTTTTTTGTTTGTTTGTTTTTTTTTGGCTACTTGAACCAAAATTTGGTTTTGTTTCTTTTGTGTATATACCAGTCAGGCAGCAAAATGGGAAAACACCCTGTCAGAACTTGGATCTATTTTAACATAGAATTGGAGATTGTATTGTACAGTGCAGCAGAAGGGATATAATTGCTGGTGGTCTTTGCTGACGAGAGACTGTAATTTGAGGAAAAACACTTCTATCATGGCAGTCTACCTGTTGTGTTAGCTTGTTCTGCTCCTGTTTGGCACACTTACAACCTTCCATTCCTTAAATAAGCTCATTCAGTGGCAAACAGCTATAAGCAGTCTTGGCTGAAAAGATGTCAAGAAGAATGCTCAGAATCTTGGTTGGCTTTCAAAAAGTGACAATTTTGATTATTTACTATCAGTGAAATTACCCCATGGAAAGGGGGGAAGGCAAACCTGGAGGTCTTAAATTTTCAGAAAAGTTAAGCCTAGGATTTTGCTTTGCATTTTGGAAACAAGATCCTGTTGTCATGTTGCTACATGTTTATAAACTGCTTACATTTATTTTAGTAAGAGAAGTTATTCTAAGTATTAATTAGAAAAAAAGTATGGCTCTGTTAACACCAATGGAGCAATCACCTTGCCCTGCGTGTGCTTGGTTAAACGTACAGTTTTTAATATGGGCCAGTAAGATGTATATTTTTGTGCTTTCTCAATGGAATTTTAAACCTGGAAAACATTTACATTAACATTCAACAAAATGTGTGTAAGACTAAGCTTTCTATCTATGTTCACAGTCCTCAGCACAGGTTTGAATTCACTTACTGTGAACTGGGGCTTCCTGGGTGGCTTCAGGAGCTGGATTGGCTCTCCCGTGGTTGCAGTGGTTGCACTCAGACCCCCTTTTGTAAAAAGAGGATATTAGTACAGCTTATCTTCCATCCTTTTCTTTTTTCTCGTTTTTTCCTTTTGTTAAATTGCTAATTATGCCTGTTCCTTGCTGTGTTTTTGTGCAGTAGATATTGCAAAAGAGCCCATTTTCAGATGAGACTTAAAGGTGGATGTAGTTACTAATTGACTGGTACCCATCTATCCTGCCGGTGACCAACAAAGAGGTGTGGATACAAAGCAATATTCAAGTAGATGGGAAAACTGGACTGGTGACTCAGAATCTCATTAGCTGTAGAGGTTTTTTTTTCCCCTTTTTCATAGAAATTGTGATCTAGGCATTTAAAAGTTATTTCAAGAGCAGTGTTACTCAGAAGCATATTGAGTCCTGAAAAAATGTAGGTATAGTTTTCCCTTTTAAAAACATGTTTTTTTAATACTTCTGGAAGAGCCAGAATTTTCAAAAGGTCTACAATATAACCAAGATTAAAAGGTATCTATCTCTCTGTCTCTCTACATATGTGTGTATATATATAATGTTTTCTAACTGCGTATCTGGTTTGCTCTCGGTCATTTGATACAGCATGGTAGACTGTCTCAAACACAGCTAGGACTAATCTTGATGAGATCAGAACAGTTGTATTCTGTGTTTGCTGAATGTAAATTGATGGGGCAAACTGGATCTTTCCAAGGCTCACAATGCTACTTGTTAATATATTCTCTGCAGTGCTGACTTTGTTGAACAGCCAGCACACCCTTATGACCAGGCAAGATTTAATTTCAATTTCTAAATAACATATTATCTATTGAAAACTTGATTCTAGTTGAAGTTTTATCTCATTAAGCATTAGTATGTTGGGTTCAAATGATACTTCTGTTCAAAACTTCCTTCACTGAGTCTCCACTGCTGTTGTCCATATACTCTTAATCTCCTGCTATTCATCTGCCCTGAATATAACTCTTCCCTGTTTGTCTTTGAGAATTTACAAATTGCATAACTAGGTTTGTTTTTGAAATCCACTTAGAATTCTGTATTTCAACAAAATGAGACAAAATAAGACCATTTTTGGCTAAATCTATTTTGAATGTTTCCACAACCTCACAACATCATAGGAAAAAAACTCTCCTTCTCCAGTTAGCTGTTTTATTTTATTCTACACAAAGAAATACAACCATTCTTAATTTAAAAATAGTAATAATAATAATTTAAAAATGTAGATTAGTAATAATTTGGTTAGTTTTCTGAATTTTACATGTTTTTTCCTAGTTCTGCATCGTGATATTCTTATATGTTATATTATGATGTTATCATACAAAGGTGAAACTAATAGCTGTAAAACATGACAACATCCTGCTGTAAAGGATGTGCCATATTGTTTATTAAAGTGATGCTGTTTAAAGAACATTTTACTGAACTTAATTTTTCTTGAGCTGCATATTAATTTTAAAGGTCAGTGTGGTTAGTTACCATAGTAGTGACCTAAAAATAACCTTTCTAGTGTACCTGTATATTTCTGATCTGTAGTGTTCGCATTCAGAAATGTTCTTTCCCTTAGAGTTTCAGCAGCTAAATAAGTTGCAACCCCTTCAGCTATACTCATAAAAATTTGCTTCCAGACAACATGGTCTGTTTATTGTGTAATAATCGAAATGGCACTAAATTGCAATGATTGCTGAACACTTAGGAATTGCATTAACCACTTAACTGCTAAACTATTTTCCATTTTCTACCTCACTGTGAAGTATTATATTGATTTTCCTCTTAGTTAGAGCTGCTTACTCAACCTCTGAGATGAACAGAATATTTTAGTAGCCTCGTACACTGTCGTATTTTGAGTCAATCAGCAGTGACCTTGGATAAGAATTTTCTAGAGGTTTTTAAAAAAGCTAAATAGCTTGTAGTGCTTATCCTCGAATCTTTGCAGAAAATTGAGGGAAACACAAAATGTCTCTTCATAAATTAGTTAAAAATTATAAGGAGGAGTAAATCTTTTTTTCCCCTCTGAAGTGGGCTGTTTCCTATTGCTTTTACTACACTGCTGCTAAGACAAATTAGTTAATGGTTATAAGGCCTTATTCGGGGACTTAATCATAGCCTATAATGTGCTTGGCATGTAATTAAAAATCTACCTATGGTGATAGGTGAAGACTTTTGGTAATACCACTGCTTTCTGTGGAGAGGATGATTTTTTTGTTTGTTTTCTACGTAGTTGTATTTAACTGAGGTGAAGTATGCAAGCATCTAAGAAATATCAAACTTAAAAGCTCCTTGATGATAGCTAAACTAGTCTTGATATCAAATATTTTAGTTTAAAATCTATTTCCTTTTTCCTTTCCAAGATTTATAGAGAGAAATTCTGCCTCAATCTATTTATGAGAAAACTTGTTAGGAAAAGCAGAGGGCTTTTTGGTTTGTGTTTTTGTGTAGGGGCTTTTATGGTTTTTGTTTTTTAAGCAAAACCTTTCTGAAATCTTGCAGCAAAAAAAAGGGGGAAAAAGGCTGATACAGGTAAGGAAGAGTTAAACAGAAATTGAGCGGGGATGCTGGGGGGCAGCAGTGCTGCAGAACATAGCAGTGTTCGTGCGAAGGCAAGTCATTTCCCGAAACACTGCAGACACATGGCCTGAGGCAGTCTAAAACCTTTGGAGACCAAAATGGCTCGCAGGAGTTAGAAGTAATAAGGTGTTTTTCCCTTCTTTCTCCTTCACTGAAATTCTGTAAGGTTGCTATGCATTACCAAGGAACAATGCCACTATTTTTGTGTTTTATATGGGTATTAAGATCCATTACAATTTGACATTTTTAAGATTGGTTATCCTGTAGTTTGGTGTTAAATTGAAGTTGTTTGTTTTGAATTTAATTCTTTCATTTTTCAACGGAAAAAAAGGCAGCACTGCTGTGCTGATAGCCTACCGAAGTATGCCAGGATTTGATGTTTGAATTGAATGTTTGCTATCCGAAAATATGGGCAAAATTATCTTTTAAGGAACTCTTGATTTTTTTTTCTTCTTTTTTAATCAATTAAAAGTCAGAATGATGCTTTCTGGCTAGCCTTTTACAGTCAGATTGTAGAAGGTATTGCACATCTCTCTTTAAGGCATACTGTTTCTGGGATTATTTTTAACACTATGTTACACATCTGAGATGTGTTGTGCTTAATGCAACCTGCTTATGATTATTACAACCCTATATGTTTGCAGCAGCTAAATAAACTCCATATCAAATAAATTACAGCAGCAATGATATTAGGCCAGCAGCAGTGTAAAGGACATCTGTTAACTCTTTCAAATGCCCTGTCCTTACCCACTTATTCTAAACATTTCTGTTGTTAATTACTACCTAAGTACGTGACATCCTCATGCAAACAGAGCTGTGAAGACCTGCTCAGGAGGACAGAGGCAGGCCTGGGAATGCTGCGCTGCCAGGGGACCTGCTGCTTGTTGGGTTAGGGTGAGCACTGAAAAGTCATGTAAATCGAGGTAGTGGACAGGTATTTTCATTACTGCAGTTCTGGCAGCTGGCATTGCTCTAGCCAGGGAGACCTCCTTTAAATCAGCACGGCGCAGTCTGTGTGACTTCCCCCATGCAGGCCCTGACAGTCTAGCTTCTCATCATTAGCGCTAGTGAAGAAATTGGCAATGAAACTTTCTCTGTCAAAATCATTTTATCAAAGATAAAAATGTTTGGCGAAAGTACATCTGTTTCAAAAATATATTTGTTAAGAGGTTTCTCGGCTCCAAGATGACGTTTGCACTGAGGAAGCGAATCTGCTGCCCATTGGCGGCAGCACCTGGGCTGCTGCACAGGCTGAGCAGGGCTGCTGTAGTGCAGAATGGAAACCTTGTTCAGCACTGAAATGTGGGAAAATGCTACCTATTGGAACCCAGCTCATTAGAAACAATTTCCTTTCACTTGAAATTCATGAGAAACTGCAAGGTTTTTTGCTAGCTGGCACAAAGCGTGGCCCAGGTCACCATCTTTATTTGTAATTTAGTGCATCTACGATATTTGATCCTGTAAATAAATAAGACGATGTCTTTCAAGGGTTAGGTGCTACTTAAGAACTTCTGTAAATTAAACAGAAGCAATTATAAAAGGACTGCAGAGATTCTCTATAGACAGTGTCTAAAAGCTTTCTGTTGGGAAGCTTGCCAGAATAGAGTGAATTTACATTGCTTTTCATCAAAATTGTATGAAAAATAGATGCAAAGTAAAGGAATACTCAGTAAGTATGTTTCGGTTTTGCAACCTGAACATTGTCTGATTTTCAAATTACAGTCTTCATCTCAATGTGATTGAAGAAAATCTGTAGTATGTATTTACGGTATTTCCAGTTCAAGCATTTTCTCTTTCTTTATTACTGGAACTCAGTTAATCACAAAGTATGTGTGGCTCATTGCAGTGTGTGTGAGCCTGTAGAGGATCACAGCTCTGATAAGGAACCTCTAGTTAAATGATTCATCTGAGAACAGACTGAGCGACCAAAGGCAGGGCGGACTGCTTGCAAACATGGAAGTTCCCGGTTGCAAAATGGCACCCCTTCCTTCTCTCCCTGGTAAAACCAAGGCTTGCAGAGCCCAGCTCCTGCCCGTGCTGCTGCCAGCCCTGGTGAATGCTTCTGCCAGAGATTCTCACACATGCTCTGTAGAGGCTGTCAGATAAGATCATGGCTTGGCCAACTTTTATTTATGGGCCAATGAATTATGCAGCTGGGGTAATTAGATGTTTTTGTTTTGTGAATCAGGTTTATGCTCCTGGGGTGCCAACCTAGGGAAGCCTGTGAAACTGCATAATAAAAGTCATTTTTATGCAGAGGTGGAAATATTTGAATGCAAAAGAGAATTATGTGTAGATGTAGGGAAGCTAATGTCCTCCTGCATTTGGAGAGGAAGAGTGAAGTGTAAACTCTAGCTGTTATCCGTTAAGGCTTTTATTTCTCTTGCATTGGATAGAGATGGAACAGATAGTTTTAGCATAAACTCCAGAAGAAAACAAGCGCTTCTCTCTTCCCCCAAGTACAGCTATAAAATATAAATGCTTTTGTGTAGTTAGAAAACATGTGTGGAATTAGATATGTGTATTCAGGGACTATGTGTGTGTATAGTCACTGTATGCTATTTATTTACTAGAACTCCAATTACAACTAAACTTCAATGTACTTTAATCAAATTATAGTTTCCATGATGTCCTTTAATTGCATATTTTAAAAGACATTTGAAGTAGCAGACTAGCATGTAGTTTTGACTTCTCTAACCTACATGCCTTATGTTTGTGCCTCAAGATAACATTGAATAACATATTTAAACTACTCATGTGTGAAAAAGCAAAATTATATCTCATGAACTGATTTCTTCACACATTCAAAAAATCGAATTCCCCTTTTGTTCAGATACTAAACAGAAATCAGAAGGGAAACGTTTTTCTAGAAATGATATTGTTTTTCAAATTGGAGATGATATGAATGCCTTTAATGAAAATGGGTGATATTCATTTTAAAACTTATATCATTTTACAAAGGTATACTTTTATAAATACAGTTTTCATTATGTAGGCATTACAGTCTGGTTCAGTTGATAATGAGTCAGAGAAGTTTACTGAGCTGTTATAATTTAATATTTTGAGTTGAAAATGGTTACTGTGAAATAGTAATTGGTGATAACCATATTTGCTTCTTTCTTCCATTTCATCACCCAGAAGAACTAGTAGTGTCGAGTGCTGTTGCTTTATTTACATGCAGTACAACTGAAGGGGGCATATGATCTTCTGGATGCCATTCATTTTTATTAAACACATATTTAGGATTTATATGTCTGTGTGTATAATTAGTTTTGTAGAGGTATGTATAAATAGTAAGGCCACAGTCTTCCATGGATTTTAATTGCTGTGCAGCTATTCTCTGAGTTTTTGTAAACAAGGCAGATGTTAAATTTAAAAGCAGTGTGACAGATGAGCTGTTCTGGCAACGCCTAGAATTAAAGCTTAGACTTTCAAACTCCAACATCTGAAAATAGAACTTGGTGACATGAGATGCAACTCTTTAAAAACAAGCAAAATAAAAAGCTAAAATAATAAAAGCTTCAAGCTTTACTGCCCAATTTACCAAATCTGTCCAATTTTCCTAACTTAAGGAGAATTTATGTTTACTACCATCGGATTAACATTTTCATTTTCAATATGATGCTATTGTTCTTGTCACTGTTTAATTTGTAGGATGACTCAATAGCAAGACAGTAAGGTGTTATAGTAATCTTGCTGTGTGTGCAAAAACCAAATTAGAGCTGCTCTACTGTACTGTGTGAGGTAGCTAGAGAGGGACTGAGTCAAGCAGTGTGGAGAGCGTTGCTGACAGATTGTAGTTTGTTCTTGGAAAGTGTTGAGTCCACTGTAGTTCCACTGAGGATGATGCACTTCTCTAAACAGAAGCAAGGTACTTTGCAAATGGGTATGTAAAGAATGTGGCAGGATCTTGAGTAATACTTCTCAGAATAAAGGATGTTCTGGCTACTGATTTGTCTTACTAACCGAAAGAGAAAGAAAAAAGGCAGCCTGTACTTTTGAAGGAATTGTTTAAGACCTTGACCAAATAATGACACCTGAGGAGCAGTAAAGGCTTCTGAAAAGTAGCAGTCATCTTGGTTACAATTTAATTGTAAAAGAGTAAGTAGAAGCCAAGATCTGAGAGCAAGGGCAGGAGGAAAAGCTGATATGGGATTATCAAGGTCAGGGTTCAGATACAACAGATGGCAAAATAGTTATAATGTACTGTACCACATGGGACTGCCACACACGCTCAGGTAGTGTATTATATATGCCGTGTGGAGAGATCAGTGATCCTAATTCGTGTTTTTAGTAGGACCAAAAAAAAGCTCCTGAAAAAGTGATTTCATAATTTCAGACCAGATTAATGAACTGTAATTGGTTAGACTGCACAATGGAGCTCAGTATTCAAGAAAAGGATACATGAAATTATGCATAGCATGCAATCATATAATTTTTAATTCCCAAAAAGCTAAAATGAAGCTTGTGTTTCAGGAGGTCTATTTCAGGCTCATTATGCTTGAATTTCTGAGGAAAGTACTTAAAGAAAAAACAAATTTACAGCACTTGAATCAGATCATTAAAAACAGGTTATGATTTGATTTATGATTTTTGTAACTTTTAATCGGGCCAAATTTTCAAAAGAGCACACAGTCTTATTAAGGTGACTGCCAAGTGGTAATTTTATCATTGGAAACAATTATGACTTCCCTGGGTTAGGGCACTGCAGAAAATCTTACTCCTGATCTATAATTTCTGCTGTTATTATTCAGACATTTTTTAAAGAGTCTGATGTGATGGCATGAAAATGTGAAGGTAAAAGGCAAAAAAAAAAAAAGAGAGAGAGAGAAAAGGGTTAATCAAGTCAGAAGTACTGGGAGAAGAAGTGGAATGGTAGCAAAGAAGAAAAATGAAGGCAGAGAGTTGTGATTTGGAGTGGTGCTAAAGAGCCTCTGGGCTTGAGATTCATCTCGCATTTTATAATGCTCATGTTGTGTTGTATCATAATGCACTTGCTTCTACTAGAGCTAGCTGTTTCTCGTCTCTTATTGCCAATGGTAAAAATAGGCCAGTAGCATCATTCCATACTATTGAGCGCACTCTGAATTCCACACTGTTTTTTCACTTGCCTCTCTAATTAATTCAGTAATCCTCTTCAGTGTATGTGCATGTGTACATTTGTGTATGTCTGCTCTGTTGCCCTCTTCCGTCATCTGTTCAAGTTCTCACATTGCTGATGATTGGTTATGCCAGCTCTCTTCCAAAGACAGGGAATTTATTACACTTCATTGCCTTTTGTTTTTTGCCTCCCAAAAATCCCATCATAGTCTCCATTTTGGGCCAGTACTTCGGGAAAGGTTCTTCTATAGATACGGCCCTCTTTTTTTTGTTTTGTAATTAGATATGTGAGACCTGTCAGTTTATATATTGGTTGTTTTCAGTTTTGGGGACCTACTCAGTGTGTATCAGATGAGTTATGGTAATAGGTGATCTTGTGTCTCTCTTAGACTTTTTCCTATTATATGTTTTAAAGTTATTCATAATGCAGCCTTTGATTTTGGCTATAATTTATTATAAATATTAATAACTGTATATATGTATTTTCTAATGAGGGCTAGGTTATGGTAGCTATGATACTTATTTTCAATTTTTTGAAGGTAGTCTGTGTGGTATCCAAATTTACCAGGAAAGTAGAAGTGAGAAAGTACAGATAACTAAGAGTAGAGCTTTAATATCTGGAAATGCTGTTTTTGTGCATCACCATCTCCTCCATGAGTATGCTGTATGCTGAAGACATTTTTCCTTCGTATCAGCATGGATTGCTCAATCATGTTTTTGTTACAGAAAAATGGAGGTGGTTAAAGTATTTGTTGCATTTGATCCCACTTCATAAAAAGAGGTGGATCTGGGATAATTCTGAGAGTGTAGGAGTGTTAACCTCACAAAAGCAAGTTCTTTAAATGGCTTAGTTTGAAATTCAAGGCTAATTTTCTGTTGGTTGTCTAAAATATAAGAGTTTAAAATATTGCTTGTTTGCTTCGTAGTGAAATGACTCTGGCGGAGGACAAGGATTTGGAATTCTTGAAGAAAGGGAGATTACAGCTTTTTCAAATGTTAGAGCAAAGTTTAAATTGATGGTATTCTGTTTATATGTTAAACTAATCTGCTTTTTACTCAAGGCTTGCCTCATAATGGAGTAAAAGGAAAAATCTGGAATGACTCTAGGAGGTTAGAGGAGAGTATAAAGCAGTAGGGGGCTTCTGTTTTTTTAAACAAAAAGATTGAGGTATGTATATTAAAGCAATTTGAAGTTGGGCAGCAGGTCCAATTGTGGTCTGCAGGGTAGTGATGAGACATGCAGGTCGTGAAGCCCATCTGCACTCAGTCCTGGAGAACTGATCCTGATTTGGAGGAAAGACAGAAGAAGAGAACTTAGAAAAAGATTTGAGGAGAAGTACAGCGTGATAAATAGCAAATTGTGACCGTGCTGAGCGAGCAACTCTCTTCATCATGTGGAAGGGGAATCTAAGAATCACGCTGAGTCGGAACTGCTTTCTGTTTACTGATGTCTGTAGGAAGGGAAACAGTTTCCTTTTTGGAGCCATTCTTTCAAGAGCTATTTGTGCAGGTATGATCCAAAGGTTTTGGACTTTTTCTGAACAAAAGAAACTGCTAACTTAAAAACAGTCAAGAGAATTAACTATAAGAAATAGAAACATTAAGAAATAAAGGAATGAGCGGCTAAATGATTCAGAGTTTTGCTCTTGAACTCTGTTATTTTTCCCCAATGTCTGAAATACACTAGGCCTTAATTGTATTCTATGCTATGTGCAGTAACAGAAAGTGTTAACCAACTTCTATAGGTTATTTACAAATGTTGATCTCTTATTTCATATACACTGGACTGTTCTCTGTCAATGTATTTATCCTGCAAGCTGAAGGTATTAGCATTTAAGGCTTAATTTTATTGCCACTCGCTTCTGAGATAACTGCATTGCCTGCTTTTTTCTTTTCTTTTTTTTTTTAATTTAATGGACTGGATGTATGAATTAGGGCCATATACTACCCTCAATCCACAGAGGAGCCTCTAGTAATTATGAGGAAGGGTTTATAACGCTATTCTTAGATTGTAACTAATGTACTAGCAAATTTTACACTGAAAAAAAGTGCCAAGAGCTGGTAGATCTGTGGCTATTTTTGCCCTTTGTTTGGCAAGTAGTGCATAAAGTCACTTGATTGGCACTTGCACAATTGCTGGGAGTGCACAAGATGGCCCACAGTTGCAAACATAATTATTTTAAAGCCTGGGTGTTATACATCATAATTAGGCTTAAGAACAGAAAGTCAGTGGAGATGAATGAGGGCAATTCATTCTCTCAAGGGTTGAGGAAATGATTTTGCGTTTAGATTTCACATTTGTAATTTTTTTTTTTCCACAAGCATTAAGATTTAGATGGTTTTCTGTCTCCCTCTCTTCTCCTCTTCCATGTGAGGACTGACAATATGTGAAACAGTTATATGGTATCTGTGTCTCATCTTAAATAGAAGAGATGTAGCTAGCATATAAGGTGGACAAGATGCACTTCTTAGCGATGATTTTCTCCTTAATCAGAAACAGCGACAAATGAATCGAGACCCCCACAGTTAGCCTGTCCCCTACAGTTGTTCTGCTCAGCATGTCTTCCATAACAGACAGGCCAAAAAGCAGTCTTCACTGGCTTAGCAATTAGTATATTTTAATTAGATATTTAAACAATTAAATGTTACAGTTATGTGTCTAGAGATTGATGAATGTCAAGAATATTTTAATTACTTTAAGTTTAAACAAAAGTCACGATCATACAGGTTAAAAAAGAAAAGGCCACCCACTATGTAAAACTGCAGTAGTTTAGAACTAATACTAAGGATTACCCCAAGAGAAAATTCAGCTGGGAGTCAAGTATGATTCCAGGAAAATGTGAATCCTGCAAGTTCCACTGTAGGGCTTCTCCCAGAGTTGGTTTGACGTTTCTCCTCTCCCAGTGAGAGGGAATATGGGGATGTACAGAGTGGTTGGACTAGAGTAAAACTGGCAGGTTCTTAAAAAGAGGGGAAAAAACCCACATGCTAATACTGAAAGATGAGAAGGAAAAGGCACCACAACACTTGAAAAATAACAATAAAAAAATTGGCAGGATTAGTATTTCAAAGGGAGCAGCACTTGATTAAGCATTTGGAAAGCATGGGAGGAGAAGCATTCCAAGCAAAATGAAAATATATGTGTATGATGGAAACAGGATAAATAGAATATTCTACTTATAATTACCACTGCAAGAATTCAGTCCAAACTGAGAATTCTTAATCAGGTAAAATTGTCATTGCTTTTAAGTCCAAGTAATGCAGTGAATTGTGGTAGGTATGAGATGTTTGTGGATAAAGATGTTGGCAAGGCCTGTAGCTGCAATGAAGAGCAGGTCCACAAACAAAGTTAAATGAAAAGACCTGGAGACTGCACCACCTGAGCAAAGCTTGTGCTGCGAGGTGGCAGAGGACACAAGGCATTTTTATCACACACCGAGTGAGGAACGAGGGATACGGGAAGGCCTTTGAAAGGTGAGAATTCCTACCAGAATGCAGAGCTGTATCTCTGTGCAGGGAAAACTTGAGTTTCTCTTTCCCACGTTAATACAGTTTATTGTTCAGAGATCTGCTTGGATAAATTGATTAAGAATCTGAAATGATTTGCAGTCCGATTCCTTCCTGAGGCTGAGCCGTTGAGGACTGGGCAGTTGAGCATTTATCTCCCTCGAGCAGGTAAATGAAATAGCCCATATCTGCTTCACACTTAATCCGTGTTATTTATTTCCATTGGGGCGCACTTCTCCCCAGGTTGTTTCACACTGAGGTGTTCCATTACTTGCTTTTTGTCTGTTCTTATTCCGTTTTTTGGGGGGAGTGTTCGCTTAGAAGAAAGAATAGGTGGTCAGGGTGGCAGTAGGTGCTGAATGCTTTCAGCAGGAAGGTTTTGGTGCAGTGCTGTTTTGCAAAGCAGCTTTTCAATTAGAATAGTACTTGCATATGTGATTTAGCCCTTAACATAATGAAGGCAAAGAGCAAGTATATATAAAACATTCTTCTTGTAATGGCAGTCCATTTATATGGGTTGAAATAACAGTGTGTAATTATAAACTAAAATGATCACATCTAAAGAAAATTTTTTCGCTGTATCCATGTCTCAGTATGATTTACCTTCCTCTCACTATTTCTTAATATAAAAATTACTGCATGCTGTCTTTGAAATGTTGCAATTGTGTTGGTATTTGAAGTACTTGTAAATACTTGTGCAAATCAGCTTTTCTGATGTTTGTCTGCAGGGTGAGGTGTGTGTTTATGTGCCCAGGGGAAAGGAGACGCATTTGCATCCAAGAGGGCGTAGCAGGTGAACGCGTGCCAAAACAGAGTCTGTAGGAACAGTTGCACTAAAATAGTATGGGGTAAAATGTTTGCAAATGAACATAACTAGCTGCCTAAGAAATGATGGTATCCTCCCTGGAAATGGTGCTGGTCTGAAGGCCTAAATGATAGCTTTTGGTGATGAATCTTTCTAAAGACATTTGTGGTGCCACCATATTGTGCATATGAAGATGCGCAGCCCTTTCGTAGACATAATTACGTTTCATACAGTATTGTTAATCTTTGAGGTGCTGACAAACAGTTATTATTTACTTTTCTGTACTTTGGGGGAATACTGATTTAAGGATGTTTCAGCTTTCATTTAAATCAGTAAAATCATTACTGTTAGCCTTAGTAGGTGCTGAATTAAACTCTAAATTATGTGGGACAGCTAGTCATACATAATATTATACCTGTTTTTCATGTACAAAGTGCCTCTCAGCCAAAGATCTAATAGAACTTTATGCAAGCAAACATTATTGCTGCAGAATATCTCCAGAATATTTCTTCTGATCCAAGATGTCTTATTCATTATGCCAGACTAATAGATACGTTATCTTCCCACTCCTCTCCAGTTCATGGAGGTTGGAGAGAAAAAATTCCTTGTGTTTTTCACTCTGTAGATTGCTTAGCTTTGAATTGTTACTGTGTGATTCCCACTTTCAGGCTTGGGCTTGAAGTGCAAGTCTGCCACAAGGATGTGCCATGTAGCCTGGGAAGAAAACCAGCAGGTCTTTTATCATTATTGCCTTGTCTCTCTGGGTCACAGAGAAGCAATAGCCGCAGTTCAAGACTGTGTTCAAAGGAGAAATGTCAGGACTGAATTGTTTTCTGGTGAAGGAAGGATGGATAAAATATTAAACACAATTTTCTATTTGCCCTCATCTTTGTGTTTTTTGACAAGAATATCACAGTGTATTCTGATGGCTCTATAATTCAATGCCTTCAAAGACTTAAAGGTATACAGGTTTGTGAAAAAACTGATTTAATTGTTCAGTGGTAGGAATCACTGTTATAAAAATCAGTGTAGATTTTGTTAGAAATGTTTTTATGTTACATGAAAGACATTCTGTCCCAAACAAGGAGCGGCATACTTTTCAGTGTTAGTTTAATTTTCATACACCTGCTGCTATAACTATTATAGAATCATAGAATTCTTAGAATTGGAAGGGACCTTTAAAGGTCATCTAGTCCTACTCCCTGCAGTGAACAGGGGCACTCCAGCTCGATCAGGTTGCCCAGGGGCTGATCCAGCCTCGCCTTGGAAGTCTCCAGGGATGGGCATCAACCACATCTCTGGGCATCCTGTTCCTTTGTGCATTAAATTATAATTTAATGCTCAAAAGACATTTTTACTTTCTGAGTAGTAGGGTAGTTTGTCCATGAAAATTTTGGAGGAGGTGTGCCTGTTTTTCTTAGTCCAGTCTCTCGGCAGCCTTTAAGCCTTCTGGGAAATACTGATCACACCTGGGAGTGGGCAGTGGAAGGGGGAGAGAGGCAGAAAGGAGCTGGAGAGTGAGCCCATGAGATCTTCCTGAAAACTATTAGCTTGGGTACAGGAAAGACGAGACATGCTGGTATTGGCAGTGAGGAATAGGCTCCAGTGTAAGCTCCACCAGTCCTGGGGTGGGTTTGACCTGGGGGCCACGTGTCTGCTGGGTGGCTGGTAGGAGTGGTGAGCGCTTGGTGGGAGAAGAGCCGGCTGTGGGGTGCTTCTGAGACCATGTGGTGAAAGGTAAAGGCTCTGGAGGCAGGGGGACATCTGTGGTATCTGTGGTGTGGGGAGGGAGAATGTTCCTGGAGGAGGTAAGAGGTGATGAACGCCGTGTGGAGGAGCTGGTTTTATTCTGGTAAGAAGTACTACGAAAGAAATGCAATGCATCTGGAAGAAATCAGGCTGTATGGATTTCTCTGTTCACAGGACTATTTGTTTTAGTTTCTAGAGTGTATGTTTGTTTGGCAGATGGTTGTATGTTTACCATGTATCTACCAGCTCTTTGGTTGTTACTTCATTTTGAACTAGAGCAGGATAAAAATTACTCTGCTTTTCCAGCAGCATGAGTTTTCTCATGATCATAAAAATAGCAAACAAGCTGAGATGAGTGGCCCAAATCTTGTGTCTCATCTGACGTAAACTCGGAATTGCTTCAAAATGTGCATACTGAACCAGTTACTGCTCCATTTCTTCTTCTTAAGCCATAGTTTAAACCTAGGTGGCTTCCAACAACTGAATTGAGCTTGACATTCCAACATCACTTAAAATTCTGAAAGTTGTATATACACACATCAGCTGAACGTATCTGAAATGTATTAAGGCTCATTAAAGTTGGTGCAGTCTGACTGTGTCAGTGGGTCCTGGGTGACAGGTTTACAGGAACATGGCACCGTGGCCTTTTCTGCCAATTCCTGCCTTTGACTTTCAGTACATTTCTCTTCCTGGCTGTATGTACAGCCCCAGCTGGGAGCTGCAGTGCTGTGGGTCTCGCAGGAAAGCCCCTTCATCACCCACCTCCATGCAGCCTGGAAGGGAACAGATGCTGCGTGATGCAGAGCAATGCAGTCACTCTCTGCTGTCTTCCTTACAGTCCTGTGAGATTTGCAGCTACTGAGTTTAGTGTTGCAGGAAAGAGAGGGTGAAGCAGCAATGGCAAAGAGATGGTGGGAGACAGGAGAGGGCAAGATGGAGTGGAAACAAGTTGCTGTAACTCATTTATGTTGTTCCTTTCAAAATGAGGAGGCAGAAAGGGTTCGTATAATATATATATTGTATAAATTGTTGGGTTTTTTTTGTTGTTGTTCTCTTTTTTCTGATCTGAAACATCTTAAGTTTCCCTTAAGTTATAAATAGAATGTTGCTGGTACAAAAACTGGTACTGATGTATATTTGAGTGGGTGTGATTTGGTAATAGCTTGGGTGTGGCAGGCAGGAAACAAAGGATGTAAACAATTTACAGCCACTTATTTTTTTTATTAGAGCTTTTATCTTTGTAAGTCTTAGGAGTTGCCATAGATACAGCCAAGATAGGGCTTGTTTGTGTTGATGAGAAGCCTGTCGTGCTGATTAAAAAGAAAAAAAAAGTTTGAAAAAGAACAATCTGCATTACTTCAACTCTCCCACTCTTGCCAATGAAATATGCTTGTATTTACATATATTGTTAAAAAGGTGGCATTTGGTAGTGTATGTTTTTAATGTAGCACTCAGTAATAATTTTGAGTTCAGTACCAAGAAATCAGTCTTTAATTTAAATTGGAGATCATATTGACAGGAACAAATTACTGTTCTGTCAATTCACAGATGTGTTTTTCTACTTTCTAATGACATTGTTACATTTTTTTTACCTTGTAAAAGAGGATTATGGGATGATAACAGGCTCACTGATTGGCTCCAAGTGAATATGCACAGCTTAATGTCATGTTGTGGCCTTGCATCAAGTAGATGATCTTACCACCCAAAAATTCAGTACCTCAAGTGATAAATGCATTTAATGTGTCTTACCTCATCTTAATTCCAGCTGCTCAGTCCAACAAATATAAAGTAATTATTGGATTTATATGTACCCCAACAATTAAATAAATAGTTTTAGACGAAGAAAACTTTATATATATATATATATATATATATATATATATATATATATATAGTAGCTTTTCTATTAAGATTTATTGAAGTATGTGCTGGGTGGTTCTGGGCCAGTAAGCTACAGATGGTATTTCTGAAGAGTTCTTGGTGTGAGTTTAGGGTGGCTGGTGGCCGTGCTGTTGTGTGTTTGCTGCTGCTCAGTATCTGCAGTGCATGCGGATCTGACAGAAGTATTGCTGGATAGGGGGAGAGATTCACTGCATAGGAAGAAGAGAAAAAAAGGTAAATATTTTTGAGTCTATTTAATGAAAGTAAGTGTACATGTGGTCGTTCCTTGGAAAGTTGGAATTAGTCACAACAGCACTGGCTAAACAGTGGGATGAGAGGCAGCTTAAGGCGGGGCATTGTTCCAAACCTGTGGAAGATAGAGAGTATGAGTTTAAATGATGCTATTCCATTTAGGAATGCAATGTATTTTAACATAAAGGCTGAATAAATTCAGAGCACTGCTAATAAATGGATTATGCACTGTGGATATGTCTGGCTTCAGCATGGATGAGCAGCCCTTGCAGCTGCAGCACATGCTTTTCCTATGAGCAGTGAGGCTAGGTGGTAAATCAATTAATCTATTAGCAAAAGCTACTTCATACTAGAGACCAGAATCCCTAAGATGAAATGCTTAAAGGTTGTGGGCTTCTCCTTCTCTTGCCTCCAAGCTTAGCAGCATTCGTTTAACTACATTAAGGCTATGTTAAAAAAAATAGGATTTGACCCACTATTGTAATATAACAGATATAAGAGAAATATATTAAGCAGTATTGTTCTGCTAGTGATTCTGACTTTGCCAGCACACACACAGAAAAGCAATAGAGAAAACAGTGTCACCTCTTCCTTGCAATATACCATATATGTTTTCCCTATAACCTTTCAGTACTAAAATGACGCTGAACTGTATTTCTGATGGCTGAAATCAAGATCATAAAGGAATTATTTCCTTGGGAAAGAAAGGTGGGTTAAGAGCAGCAGTAAGCAGGCTTGGTATTTTAAGAGTATTGGAAACTTTTGCCAGAAGTTTTAGAGATTTGAAAAATAATTTATATATTTTTAGAAATTAAAACCTATTTTTCTGTTAGAAAATTCTACTTTGCCAGAAACCAATTGGAGGTATTAAAAGTGGTCTTCAAAGGATGGAAAAAAGGTTGAATGTAGTAGTCAAGTTTCTGTTTTAAATTGAGCAAGACTGCAGAGTCTATACATTATGTTTGTTCAGTTTCTAAATATTCAGACCATGGTGTTCTCAGGCCCAGGTCAGAAATTAAGGTAATTTTTGGATGCTATCTCTGTTCAAAAGACCAGGGTGAGCTATTCAGTGATTCAGGAGCTTTGAACCAGCTTAAAGTTTTATCATCATTTTACGTAACAGTACACTAATGTTTGTCTTCATCATCTTACAGTGTCTTTCTTGTGATTTCTCTACTTGATTTGTCCATCTCAGTAAGATGGTTCAGTGTCTCCCCACATTAAGCCTTTTTCTTCAGGACACCCAGAGGAGGGAATCTGGGTCCACATGGGACCTGCAGCTGCTGAAGTTATGGCAGTAGCGACGTACTCACCCATACACCACTCACCTCGTTCCAGTCTTGGGCACAGGGCGCGCAATACAGATTGTGTACACATTTGATGTACTAAAGAAGGTTTTATCTATCTATCTGCAGTTATTTCTGTTCCAAAAAGGCTCTTGAAATTATACGGGCCTAATACATCTGTGGTTCACGTGACTGTAGCAGGAGAGTTATCAGTATGTTTGTCCTGTGTTGTAAACAAACACATCTAGTTTTATCTCATGTGCTTGTTTCCACTTGTTTCTTTACTCACTCTTTAACTTGGTGAGACTCAGAAGTACAGAAAAAGAAGTCTTACATAATACTTTCAGAACGAGGCTCATAAAACATGTAAGGTATTTAAAATAATCCAGCAGTTGGCAGCTGGAGGAAGCTCCCTACTGCTGCAGGACTTTGAACTCTGCTGTGTTTTCTTTGTAGGGCCTCAGTATGTCCGGTGGAGGTCAGGCTGGCTTGGGGACTCCTTCATCCAGGCAGTATGCACGACAGAAAATAACGCGTGTAAACCTCAGGGACTTCATCTTCTACATGGAACAGGAAAGAGAAACGAGCCGTTCTCTCCTGCTCTATCGAGCTCTGCTTAAATAAAGCCAAGAATTGTACTGATTTCTCCATACAGAAGTTCAACTTGCATTGAAAAGCTGTCATTTTAATGTGCCTTCTATTTTTTTCAGAAGTCAATGTTCTGGTAATTTTGTTTTGTAAAACTGTCAGACACATGCAATAAATTCCCTTTATGTAACAAAGAAAAAAAAATGTGCAAAAGGTTTTAAAACATTAAATTTACAGAGGTAACCAACTTCAAAGGCTTACTGCATTTGGCCACGTTAGATAAGGCTAAAATAGATGGCATTGATTTACGCAAATGGAAGGAATGCTGCAGTGGCTCACGGAGATGTCGTGGCCAGGAGGATGGGGACCTGAACGGGGTGAACCTTCGTGTTCACTGATGGTGCTGGTTTTCCTTTAAGGTTTGCTAGCGCTGTTTCCACTAACCATGGTAATACCTGTTAGATTAGATATAATTGCAATTTTTTGCACAGCTAAAAGAATAACCAATGCACGCTGTCACAAATTTGATATATTTAGGATTTCTGCTTTTACAGCACAGCGCGTTCCTTCAGCCATTTGCTGAACCAAATCCTAAGTGTATGAAATCTGTGCGTTTGGGTCCCAGCTGAGGTCCATTGAGTAGCTTCCCGTTGTTTTCTGAATCTCTTCAACCTTTTGCACATTTGTAGCAGCTGGTTAGTAACATGAATCCTTTTATTTTCTAAAAATATCTTAATTTATTTATTGCAAAGAGTATGGTTTAATGGTGGTTATAAAAGAGAGTATTGTTGGGGAAAGATTTTAGAGTATTCTATATGGATTATTCAAGTCACTGTAAAGGAAGCTTTTGGGATCCGGTTCCCTCTCGGCAGTCACAAGAGCCAGGGTGTACCCTGGGAGCTGCTGCTGCAGGGACTGGTGGTGCTTTGCCGTGGACGATTGGACCTGAGGACTCCAGTCCAGAGAGGCTCATGAACAAGTGCATGACTTTAATCATATGGGTAGTTGTAAGTTCTTATGGTGGGATGAATGCTTTTCAAACGCTTTGCTGAATTGGATTTTCCGGGGCCCACACCAAAGCCAAGCAAAGTTAGTGCGAGTCTTTCTAAATGGGTATTGGATAGGAATGCTCAGCAAGGAGGTGGGCACGAGTTGTACTTCAGACGTGACAGTATTATCGGTAACCATGGAAGGGAGGCATTTGCTTATTTATCTTTTCGACTTTTACTACGTTATGCTTGCCACTTTTTTGAGGCAATATTTTTTTTTTAATGGGAAACCGTAGCGAAAGCACAAATAGAACTATTTGTCCAATAGTTTTAAAAACAAAAGTTTTAATTATTTTTTAAGGTTTATGAAAAGCAGAAGAAAATTTATACTGCTGCTATTTAGCCAAAAGATTATTCATAAGGTATTTAAGGCCAGGAAGTGTAAAATTATGTTTTAAATGTATTGATAATTTGTACATATTGTTTATAAAGGCCTTGTGTTTATTAGAATTACGTTATTTTGATGATTTCTGTACATACTCGTAAATACCCCCAATTTGTGTGAAAACATACTCCCTTATTTGTACTTATTTTGTAAAGAAATAAAACAATTTACTAAAGTAACACATCGAGTGACATAGTATTAATTTATCAAACATGAATTTCACATTGTCTGGTAGTTCTTAAGCACTGTTCAGAAACATTTTGCATTAAAATATTAACAGGATACCCACAAAGAAATATTAAAACCAAATACTTCGATGTTTTGTTGTGCTGATTCTTATCCTTTGTCAAACATCTAATAAAATTGTCAACAAACCTTGATGCTATTAATGCAGTGAATGAATGCACTCAACAGTTGCCTTTTTGAGGGCGATCGGTCCAATAAGCACAACATAACATTCTTCCATTTCTTTTCAGACGTGGGAGCAGAGCGGTGCCACGGGGTTGCACAAAAAGGGCTCGCAAAGACTGTTCCTTAAGCCACAGCTTCGGTGCTCAGCAAAAAGAAGGGTCAGAACAATTCTGTTCCATCACATCAGGTTAAAACCAAGCTACGTTTGCTTTTTGGCCTTTGTAATGAAAACGTTTGCTGGCTGCACACCACAGTTTTATTGGAGATTCTGTGATATTTTAAAACCTGTTTTAGCGACACTAAGCGATGTTCTTAATTAAGTTACGTTGCTGTAGTTTAAGGCCAGAAGTAAAAAATTCAAATGGGTTTTTGCTGATATTGCTGCCTAAGAATACAGGGAAATAAGTAAAAAATATACAAATGAAACTGTAATAAACTTTAAATAAGTGACCTGAAGTTACTAACTAAAAAAACATGTCCTAGCTTAACTTTTTTTTTTTAAAGGCATATTTCTTCTAACAAAGTGATTGTTTCCACATGTCTTCCTTGCCTTAGTGCTATTCTGCAGTCAATGCTGTGATGTCATGGCTCAAACTTTCCGTCTCAGGTTCACATGAACGTGGCTGGCGCAGCCTGGAACTTTTCACGATGCCACCTTTGCAAACTGCTGTAAGTACTGGAGCTGCCTTACTGAGCTAGAAAAACGAACGGTAAACACCAAAGTGAAGAAAAACAAACCAAGCGACCACAAATACTTCCAATGACTGTCTACATACACCTAAAAGCACCCTGCTTCCAGGCGTGTAAGAGAGGTGGCTGCCTGCAACTTCAGTGCAAGTGGGCCGTGCTCAGCACCATGCCGGTACGCGGCGGCCGCTCCTGCTGGCAGACAACCCATGTGCACCTCCGCGGTGGCTTTGCCTGAGTAAGAATGGCAGAACGGGGTGTTTTTAAATGTAAGTGTGACATATTCACCTTTATCTCCTAGCTGAGAGGTAATGAAAGGAGGAGGATGCACAGACACGCATTCAGCCTCTGCTAGCACTAAGTCTCCCCGGTCAGGAACGCAGGACAAAAGCATACATAGGATAAAAACAAGGAGCAGAACGGATTATTTAAGGATATTTTGAACTTCAAGTCAACTCAATGTATGAAAGTAATAAATAAAACCTTTTTTTCCTTCTCTTTTTGTAAGACGTGGCTACATCAAGCTGAATGGAGCAAAAGGCCAGAGGAGACGCAATCAGAACTTCTCACCTTTCAAACAACGTGGGAGATACAGTGAGTGTTCCACCCTACGTGCTTATTTTTGATCATTTACTTTACAGAAATGTTTATGGCATGAAGTACTGTATAAGAAATGTGCATACACAAATACATGACAATTATACGTTAAGTTCTTTACAATATTAAATGTATATTATACAATTCTACAGATATCTTACATACAAAGGTGAATGTTGTGCCATATATTCAAATATGGCAATGCCTAGGAACTTTAGAGTGTCATACAAGTATAAAACCACAAAATAAAATAACTTTACAACTCTTTTGAAGTAGACAGATTTGCTCAGCTGTTTTGCTAAGTTAGCAGGTCAATATGTATAGGCTAAGAATTTCCTAAGAGATTTCTGGTTTGGGCAACCAGGGTAAAAAAAAACCTGCTGAGGTCTGATTTTCCATGGATGGGCATCCCACATTTATCCAAAAAAAAAACCAGACCTCTGCCAAGGTTGCAACTTTGCATATTTAGTACAACTCATCGCTTAAAACATATCAGTCTTAAACTTTATTTTGCCTGATCGTAATCTTTCGGTATTAAAGAGTTGTTAATCATCAAATACTGTTACGTATGGCCATATTTATGCATCTAAGAAGTTTAATTGAAATTTAGCATCTGTAACAGTATTCTATAAATGAAGTGGGAGAAACTAAATAGTGATTAACACGTGAATTAGTTATTGAGGACCCAATTGTGCTAAACAGCAATAAAGAGGATTTAGCAGAATGCTATTTATAACCTTGCACCTGCAAACATGGTGCTGTCTCCTGAGTTAGGAAGCCCTGTAAGTCAGAGAGTCGATACTGATTCATGAAAGGAACAGTAACCTCCTACAGACAGTGGGCTTGTTTGAAGAGAAAATTAAACAGATAAAGGGCAGATACACAATTGGTATTTTAATAATAGTTTAAAATATAGAGGAAAAACAATCTAAACAAACCATGGCCTGCTTTCATCAGACAGTGGAAGGTAGAGGGTTTGAACATCTTTTTGCAAAAATTCCAGACCCATAAAGAGTTGGTTGTCCCCATAAACACGGTTCATAAATGAACAACAAGAGGTGGCAGAGCTTGCTTGGCAGAGCCACAATTCTTTGATGATGCAAAACTTAGTTTCTGAGTCAAAACATGACTGGCTTTGAGAGAGCTACAGCTCCACCGTAGGTATGTGGCCCTTGTTTGACTGAGTTTTACGTTGTGCTTCCAAATCCCTACTTTTGCATGTATTGCCATAATTGGCCTTCTCAATTTTTTGTTGCTTTTTTTTGTTTGGTCTGTTTGCTTGTTTTTCAGTACTGAGCACCAGTTGACTATAAATCGGTCCTTTTCTGATTCTAGATTCTGTCCACAGAAAGATATTTCAGTTGGAAATGTTGTATAAAAATAAGCCATTTGCTAGCATGAATGAGTACAATCACAGAAGTGTAATGTAACGTACGGAGGTGTAAAGCACATCTGATATGAGGAGGTATGGCAGCCAGGGAGGGTTCTCAGTGCAGTTTGTAATGTACCATCTTCCTCTTGGAGGCCGCACTTCTGCGCGTCACGTCTCGGGGTGCCGTTGGGAAGGCTGCTGGAATCGCTTCTCCCGCTGATAGATTCGAGTTGCTCTAATTGCTCTTTCTGCAGAAGTCCGTTCTGGGGTCAGGGTTGTACGAAGCTTTGCCTTTTTCACCACCACAGCTGTTCAGCTCAAAGTACGTTCCCACCGAGCCTGGTATGCTGAGCATGCTCAGTAATTTCATCGTGGAGAGCAGACAACTGGTTTTTCAAATGCATTTCATGGCTGGCTATGTGACAGGTAGTTTCAGAATACCACTAATTGGCAACATAAAGTCAAAATCTGTTTGCTAATACTGTTTTGCAAATCCTTAGTGTTTCACGTAAGGGACTATTAAACACTTCTATGGTTACAAAGGAGTACAGGTAGGGTCTAGTCCAGGGGCTCCTGTTTTATTCTGATCGTTGGAGTAGGTTGCGGTCGTCTGTCTTCGCGACACAGCACGTATTCGCTGAACTGAGAGGAATCCACCCCACCACCGCAGGAAGCTGCCATATTAAATCCCTTCTGAAATAATCTTTCGAGCACCTGCAATGTGGAAAAAAAAAATCAGCTTGATATTTAGCAGTCGTTAGTGATAAAAGCCGTTAGGAGCACTGGATCTAAATGATGGATTTAGTCTTTTCAGTCTTCATAGAACGAATTTTATTCACTGTAATTCTGTAACTTATTCTTAAATGACTACACTGTGATTAAAGTCTCGCTCTCAGCAAACCTCTGCAGAAAACAAAAATTAATCAAACAAATAAGTGCTCTACAGAACAGCTTACTACATTATATAGTAAAATACTGGACTGCAGTGATATTGATGCTATCTCTTACTGCTTAAACAAGTCAACAGCAGGTTTAAGTCATAATAAAAAGTGCCCATTATTCATTAGTAATGTGAACAGTCTTGCAGATAAGGGCTGAAAGCATTTGCAAGCTCTTCTTTGGGAGATGAAAAGGTTTTAGGAATCTGAGTGACACTTGCACCAGGCCTTCATGGAAATTGCAGCTGTGATTTTCCCTTGCTGGAAGGGAGTGCTGCTTCTAGCAAAGCATGGCAAAGACAGGATGTGGAGCCAAGACATGGACAATAAGGAAACATTCTGGCCCAAGAAGGAGGTTAATTTGTATTGCCCAAATATATATTTTCTCTTTCTCCTTCTAAAGAAAAGTTGGTGCAATCGAGATGCGTGAATTTAAGGAACCCGGGGGCAACTTTAATTTCTGAGACTGTCACACAGCACATTACCACAGGAAATACTGATCTTGGCAATATGACGGGGGCTTTGTTTTCACATGGGTGAGCATGTTGATATACAGTTTCCCAGCAGAGCAGGAAGCGCACAGACTCTTTGCAGCATTACGTGAGAGTGGATGCCAGATCCACCTTGGGCAGATCTGCAGTGTAAGATCCACTGGAGGAGATGCCGTGCTCCCTCCCTCCCACTGGCAGCTCACCTGAGCCCAGGGCAGTAGCACAGTGTCTCCAAAAGTGGCATCTCAGCATGACAAAAGACATTTAGGCACCCTTAGTGCATGGGAGATTCCTACCTATTACAGGGGGTTGGAGGGTGGGCAGGGCTCTGCTGTGTTACATACAGCAGAGCTGAACCAGACCTACATGTTAAGATTGGCTGAGTAACAGGAATATTCACACCCACATGTGCAGTCTCCATCCAATACTCCTCCAGCCAAACCTTTACCAGAGGCCATGGCACTGTAAGCACTAAGCCAAATTACCACGTAGGCTACTGACACTAATAATACTCCAGCACATAAATGAAAAATCAGGACTGGGTCTGAAATTTGTACCATTAAGTGAACTGATCCAACATCTATTTTACAGGCAGGAAAAGTGGTTGCATGATTTTCTCTGCAGAAAAATGTCACCAAGGGGAAGCCTTCTGCACTGCTCTGTGTGACAGCCCCACTGTGGTGCCACTTCCACTGCGCCATCACGTGGGCCCACTACACTGCCAAGTGAACCTGATCGTTCCCCAAGCCTGATGAACATGGTAATGACCCTCACGTGACTGCCACCAACAGCTCCAGGGACTCAGTTAAAAACTTCAATGTAGGTAAGGTAGTGTAGGTCACTCAATGTAGGTAAGTGTCTCAGCAATATCCCCTACTTCAGGAGACAACTTGTGCGCTTTCATGAGTTTGCTACAGAGATATTTGATTTCTTCTTAGTGTCACCATGAGTGACACTGTGAAGCACTTCGATACCTACTGCAGTGGTACCTCAGTCTTAATGGTTCAAGGCCCGAGCTAATTGCTTACAGAGGTACTAAAAATAGTGCCATGTTTGCACACCGGACCTCTGCCCTCACCCCTGCACACAAACCCACGTGAGGCCAAGGTGACCATTCCTTCTGACTGAACGCGTGCTTTGCTTGCCATGCAGAATCTGCTCAAAATCGGTTTGCCCTGAGGAGCTCAGCCTGGCCTTAGGACAGAGTGCCTCATGAGTTCAGGAAGTTGTGCCAACCAAATATTTTCCCCGAAAGTTGTAGAAATGAAAGAGCAAAAAAGCATCCCAGTATGCAGAAGAAAGGACCCAGAGAGATTAGGAGGGTAAAAAAAAAAAAAAAAAAAAAGTAGGAAAAGCTTACCCCTCTTATTTTCTGGGCTGTGCACAGCCTTTAGGACAGAAGTGAGGTAACACAGAGTTCCCAGTACACTTCTACTAACACTTGTTCCTGCTCAGAGAAGGCAGGAGTTTGCTAGGGAAGGAGGAATAAAACATCACCAAGCTGTTTCACAGGCTGGCATGTGCTCTGACTTTGTGTGTCCCTGTTCTTAACCCAAGCAAGCAGGCAAGATGAGGACAAGAGGCAGCTCAGCTACAGGAGAGGAGGCTTCTTCCATTTAACTGGGCAGAGAATCAGAGGATTGACAGGTAAAATTTCAGAGACAGATGTGACTTCAAAACCTTGCTAAAAACTTTTAAAAATCAATTTGGTTGTAAGACAAAACAAGCACTGGGGTGCCCTTGGCTTGCCTCAGTCCAAAGCAATGGAAGGCTGCATGTTAACACAGGGCTCTTCTTTCCCGAGCCAGCTGTGTGCAAACACGCAATCCAGGTAGGCATTACACCCTTCGAGCACCGCATGCAGAACAAAGCGATTCATTTTTGCTCCCCTTGTGCTCGAAGGACTGGGCTGCAGGCTATCATCGAGGGTTGGAAAGCGTGCGATCATCAATTTTCTGGGCAAGAAACAAAACTGGTCAAATCCTGTAAACAATGCTGTGAATGTTTAAATACTGTAGAGTTTTAAGGATGACTCGAATGAGGTTGTGCTCAGTTGTATGGAGATGGTCTCCCAAGGGCTGTTTTCCATGTGCCCTAAGCATTTGTTTGTATGCGCCAGTGCATGCATGAGACTAAATGGCATGTTGAACACGAACAGATTTAAATTCCATTTAGTGAACTTGGCCCTGTGTGCATTACTTTTTTGGAGGTAATAGACAGATGGAGGGAAACCAGTAAGTGCCTGTAAATAAAATCTGAGCTACTTTCCTATAAATCTCCCAAAAGAATATGCCAAAAAGTAAATGAGTATCAGCTGTGACTCTCCTACATATAAGGAGACAGGTACACAATATTGAATAGAGGATTTGTGCTAAGATTTAATACACTCTGTCTCCCAGTATTCTGAGCACATCAAGATATGGGCTCTGATTTTGTTGGAAGGCTTTCCAGATAAAAACGTGATATTTTCACTATCTGCATTTTATTTACATTTTGCAGAATACTAAAAGAATGCAGTTTTAATTATGGAGACTCAGTGTTTAACATAGACATACATCAGAGAATTTTCTCCAAGGTTGGCTCATGGTTCTCACCAGCATCTGTTGTGAGGTGTTGAAAAAAACAGTCTCAGTTTTAAGAAAACTATACCAATATGTGATTACAAGTGGGCATTAAATAAGAGCTGCTGTTTTTTTGGTTGCCACTACCTACTCAGTGCTGATGTTCTGTGTTTTATGTGTACAGTTCTTGGCAGAAAGCATTTAATGAAAATCTTTTTAAAAGAGCTGAAGGATTTATAAATATTGCAGTTGTGCTTCCAAATATGTTAAGCAGGTCAGAGGGGGACAAAAGCGATGCATCTCAGTAAACAGCAGGCAGATTTATCACAGCACTCAGATTCTTTGAGCGTGCTTCTGCCCCACCAGCCACTCCACCTTATAACTGGTCTCCCTTAACTCCACGCTGTTTACTCCACCATATTTCCATCTTCTGACTCAATATCATTTTGTCAAACAATACTGGGAAGTGGAAGTGTAGTGCCCACGTATCGACGAGAGTCCCTCAAAGTCAATGGTAATTACCCGCTGATCTCATCAGGTTTTGTCTCAGTAATGCATCATTTTCCAGAAAGTGTTTGAAAACACTCTCTATTAATTATGTAGTAAAATGATGTAATTTAATAAAATTATTTAGACCGTAGACTCTCCGACATAGAAATTTTCTTTCATAATATGAACCTACAAAGTGACTCGACTGATTTTGACTGAATTCAAAACACACTCAAATAGTAATAATTGGCATTTAGCATGCCTCTTAATAGAGTCGTGTGAGCCTCGGCTCCTTGCCGTGCTGTGTGCCCATCAGTGACCATCAGTGACCCTTTACTGTTTCAGTTACTCCACTTTCTTGAATGCCCCTGACCATAATGCACGAACAGAGTGTGGCTGAAACACAAACATGCTTCTCTACCCACTCACCTTAGCTGACGTGCAGCTGCTCCCCTCTCCAGCTCAGTGGTGAATTCATCGCTATTCCCACTGCTAGAAAATGGATCTGCCTCTGACCCACCTCCAGCCTTCTATTTTTGGGGTAGCCCACTCCAGCCCTTGCTGAATGTGAAATTGCTAAGGACTGTGCAAAATTAACTGCAGGCAATGGACTATTAAGTTCAACTAAATAAAACACTTGGAAGTCTTAAACTAAAAATCACATAAATCACTGCTTTTTAGAATGGTTTCAGATGAAAGCTTCTGTTACCGTACTGTTCTTACCAGTCAGTGAATGGTGTCCAATGGAAGGTGTCAGTGGAGAGAGTCTCAACTTACTGCATGCTGACAGTACTGGTAAGAAAGCGCTCTAACTTCTTCCAACTCCTTTGCTACTGTGCCTCCCTCCTGAGCCTGTCTGGCCAGCCTGTCTCACAGGCCAGCTCTGTTGTGGATATTTGCCCATAGGGAAGTTTATCAAGACCACTAAGGCATTTCCCACAGCCCAGCTAGCACCTCTGGTGATGGTGACTTTGGAAATGTGCTCCTTTAGGTTGATGTCAATTTCCATAATGATAATCTTTCTAGCTTAGTTTAAAGGCATACATGCAAAAACCAAGAGCTCTGTGTTTTCCCGTGTTAATTAAAGAGTATGTTAACAGCGTCATCAACACTGTTCCTTCTCCTCAGCCCAAGGACAGCTACACCAGAGCTCTGGCCGCAGTGGTGGTGTTGCCTTGTGAAATGGCATTTCTTGCCCAGAAGGCAGCTGCCTAAACACAAGCCACGTATTTATTTCTGCTACCACCCACCTATCTGTCCAGTTATCTTCTTTTGTTTCATATGTTTAATTTTAAACCTAATGTCAAAACTCTGAGTATAAAATGAAATACATTTTATTTAAAATACTCTGGGCAATTTTTATAGAACATCCTTTTGGAAAAAAAAAAAAGTGCAGAGATCAATTTTTTTAAGTCCATCCCGCAGGCACCATCATTTAATTATGAGTGAGACATAAATTATGCATTTACACATTGTTGCATTTTCTATAAAATGGTGTGGAGGTTTTTTTTATAGTTTTTGGAACTCTCTCTTTCTTCCTGAGGGCACTTTGGAGGGGAAAAAAAAACCGCTGCAGGCTATACATTGATGAAAAAATTAGCATTTATCAGTATAACACCATTATGAGACCAGCATGGCACTAACATACACAAAATCTAAATCTATTTTTCTGCTTAGACTTAGGAAAACCTGAAAGACTGTGATCTCACCAGGCAGAAAATGTCTCCTTGCAGTATAAGCACTAAAGGTAATTGGGCAGAAGCAAATAATTTGCATATAATTGAAGAAGAAATAATACAAAAAAAAAAAAAAAAAGCATGTAGATGAGCCAGCACTAAAAGGCCGTTACCTGCACTGAATTCAACCGGCAGTATCCGTTCAAAGGAAACCTAATAACGTGGGTAGGGTCTTGGTTCCAGCCTGCGTTGACGGAGTTGCACATGACGTCCCCCGTCTCAGGGAAGATCTCTTCTATCAAAGCTTTCTCCCCACTCAACGCAATTCTTTCCCCCAGATCTGGAGTCACTCTTACAACCAAGCAGTCACAAGGCTGGAAATGTTTCCTTTGTTCTTTCTCTTGTTTCCATCGCTCAAGTTCCTTAATCATTGGCTGCAGCTGGTAATACTTTGCTTCTTCATATAAAAGATTAAAGTCCTGAGAAAAAAAAAAAAGGAGAGAGAAACTAGAAATGCTTATAGTTCTCTTTTAAAAATGAGTATTGTTCCTGTTTGACCTACTTAAGCTTATGTATTGTCAGCAAGAGTGCAAAGGCAACAGGTCAGGTATCCACATATTTTGTTGTCTTACACCTACACAGAAAACCACAGTGTGTTAGTGCTGAATTTATTTGAGCTGACCATGAAATTCCCATTGCACTGAATTATTCTTTCATTTATTATCCCACAAACTCAGTGCAAGAAGGTTTTACTCGTGGATTAAGAAATCAGAGTAACTGGTTGCAATAAGTAAAGCATACTGACTTAAGAGGAGTTGTCTCGAGCCCTGATCTTCACTCTTGACCTCGGTATTCACTTCTGATGTTATGACAGAAGATCTTGGATTGTGCTGTCATCCTTCACATACGTGTTACAAGATAGAGATGGCAGTTCAGCTTCTCACTTCTCACCTGGTTTTGCCACATTTGAAATGAAGCTGCAGAAGCTGGGCTGCTCCCTGCATGATTCTTCAAGCATACTTTGGAACCTGGTAAATTAGACTGCTGTAGTGACCACCCAGTTGCTGGGAGCTCAGCTCTGTTTACTCCAACAACTTGAAAGAAAGCGTTCTTCTCAGCCAGCTGTCCATAACCCAACAGGGACCTTCAGGCAATTCAAATTCCCAATTTGATCCAATTCCCAGTTAATTGATTGAGATGTCATCTGCATATGCTCGTTAATAACTTTTCATCAGATTTTCAACGGATCTTCCCATCTCAGCTTAAATGCATGGGAATATGCTGAAAAGGGTGGCAGCAGCACCATCAGACCCGGCCAGAGCTGAACAAGAGGGGAAGCACGCAGGGCTGGTTTGCTTACATTGCTCCTCTGCCTCCTGCAGCTTCCTGAAGGGAAGAGAAGCAACAGAGGCACAGGACCAGTTCCTCCCTGGAGACATGCTCCTTGCTTCCTCTGCCCATTTTCAGACAGGAGTGCAGCTACACTGTGTGACTTTTTTGGAGCATGCTGTAGGTCATCACCTGGGCATAAAGGCTATTTGTCTACCGCAGTAAGAGAAGGGGATGAAAAATCGTGAATGAAACTACTGGAGTCATTTAGACTGGAAAGAAGGAAGAGACAATAAGTTATCAGGAAATGGGCACCAAAATTGCATAACGAAATAACTGCAGCACTTCTGCAGAACTCGAAGAAGAAAGAGAATCAAAAGCCATTGTATGTACAGCACAAAAAGCTGCAACTTCTCATAGCATCATGGAATTAACCTGTAAAACCTGCTGCTGAACCCAAGCAGTCAGCTGGGTTGGAATTTGGCAGCACAGAGCCATTGCCAGTAGTGGAGAGGTGCTCCTTCACCCCAGGACTGCCTTCAGCCTGGAGATATGTGAATATTAAACAGTGACACGAGCAAGGTTATCATGTTACGGAAGGGACATCTGATCCTTTGCATCTCTTTGATGTCTGTTAGGGCTGGGACAATATGCACACCACTAATGGAGAAAAAGGGACTGGAGAAGGCGCAGAGACAAAAGAGTGATAAGAGCGAATGTGAAGAAATGAGGGCAACAAACGCTTGAGAAGGATCCAGAAGATGAAAAGCAACAGGAAGATTAAAGAAGAAATGCTTTAGGAAGCATGATGTACATAGCTGGAGGTAGCAACGGGCCAGCCAAAGAGCTGCCACCACCTGTTGTCAGGTAAGAGCGTGCCAGCCCCAGTGCCTCATCCCCTGTAACGCTGGCCCAGGAGTCAGCTGGAGCTGAAGACAACTGATGTCTTTCCTACACACCAATGGATGGTATTTTTTTTCCCCCAAAAATCAGCATGCTCTGCTGAGCCATTACTGCTTTTCTCTCCTCACCTGTGAAGCTCTCTGGTTACGGCATGTGGGATCAGTTTAAATCTATAGGGATTAGTGATTTAAATTAAAAACAAAATGCAACTCCCACCCCAAACTTTCTGAAATGTTCATGCGGGACACCGGAACAAAACAATCCCTCATGCACCTGTTTGTTACAGAGGTGTGTCAAATGTTTGCTGTGAATCTGCTGGCCCCATACACCCATGCTATAGAGTGAGCAGGAGCACGGAGTGCTCACAAGTCAATGGGAAGTTTTCCACTGTTTTCAATAAGTTGCACAAATTTGGTTTTCCGATATTTGTGTTCATGGCTCCTATAAAATAACATTATTTGTTAGGGCAATGAATTGAACGTGTGCTAGTAGAACACGGCATTAAAACTGTAAGAGGTGGTATAGCCTTGTAAAAATCAGTCCTTCATTTTTGAAAGCAAACAGAGGTATGGCACTCCGAAGACTCACCACACTGCTAATGCACTCTCTTCTCATGCAGGTTTTATAAACCATTCAGAGAAGTGTGCAGCTGTGAGTGGACCGGCAGCGATGCCCAGCTCCGCACTGCCTACGCAGCGCACTCAGATGCTCAGGTAACACTGACTTTCCACCCTCGCACTGTAGATGTAAAATCATATCCTGATGATTTGCAAATGTTTAACACAAAATATCAAGTACAAGAATTTAACCACAAGGGACCCCTGCCAAGGAGGTGCCACAGGAGCTGCAAGAAAAATTTCTCCATGCTGTTCGTTTGGATAAGTTACCGAATGCAGATGCAAACACGAATCTTCTCAGACCTATCCAAAAAAGGCACATTTCACTGAAAGAGGAACAGGAGTAGCTACAGGGTGTTAACTGCCTAGTGCAGTGGCAAAGTGTGCTCTGTTTCATTGAAACCCAGCCTCAGAGCAGCTTGGTGCAGCTTCTGTTCCAGGCATATGATGATAAATGCATGTATGTACTGCACCCTCTCTCCCTCATGGAGGCTCCAGTGCTGGCATTAGCAGTTTCGCTGAGCAGCTGGCAGCATCTGAGGGCAGATATGGTGTGGGATCCAGGAGCTCCTTGTTCTACAGGACAAGGTCTCCCATCCCTGAGTCCCTGCTAGCAACGGTGGGGCGATTGTGAACCCTCTACAGCCTTCAACTTCTTGCGGCTGCAGTAGGAATTAGTGGGCAGGTTCTGTGCTCTCACCCAGAAAAGGGAGCAAGCAGCCATAAAGAGTTTATGCACTTGGGTACATAAGATTGACTCCTGAACAGGCTTTCTACCCATTTTTTCTTGTTATTTCTTTGTTTCCACAACACAACAAACTGTCATCCTGACTCAACATTTCCTTTTATAATTCAGTGCCGTGAAGATCTGACTCCTGAACGTGAGAGCAAGTTGCTCACTTCTGCTACGACAAGTGCACCATTTGCTAAGGTCAGTGTGAAAGCACTTAAAACTAGATGTAGGCATGCAAATGTTAAGACTGTATAATAGAGCAGATGCCACCTGACCCTACAGGTGACCTCAGTAAATCATGTGAAACTCAAATGTCCTCTGCATTTGTGCTCCTCTCCTCCTTAACATCAAATGATGATGTACATACTGCCTATATCTATTTTTGTTGAAGATCTCTGAGCACGGAACGCCAAATAAGTAGGTACAGTGGGCAATGTAGCCCTGGTTTTGCAGCAGATGAATTTTGTGATTGAAGGGGAGAAATGGTGATCATAATTGCCATGGGGAAACACCTCTGATGGGGAAATCAAGGCAGACACTTGGACTGCGGATGAGGGTCAGCTCCTGTGCTAGCCACCCCTAGCCCTGCAGTGTGGCAGACCCAGGGTACGGGCCCAACACTTCACCTGAGGACGTGTGTCACTGAAGGTGGAGTGGCTCCATGCACAGGACTCTGACTGGAGCAGAAGGGAGCTGTAAGCAGCTCCCAGCCACCCACCATTGCCTTGCTCAGCAGACACTGCAAAGCAGAACTGAGCCGAGAGCTCATGGTAATTTCTCAGCATACTTCATGTGGCTTAAAATCCCCCAAGCCCAGGAAAATTATATGAACTATTAGAATGTTGCTTTCAGCAGGGAGACCTGTCAGATTCTAAACACTTTCAAGTTCTGGCTTATTAGTAGTTGGAAGTGTAATTAATATTCACTGTAAACACACCAGTCAGACTTGATAATAAAGAATCACTAGCCTAGGAACACATACCCCACTTTCTCTGCATTTCAGTGTTAACTTAGTCTGAAAACAACGCTTAAACAGCAAATACTGCGAGGTTGGTGTGGTACTAACATTCCAAACTTTGCAAAATAACCATCTGAGCAGCAATTCAAGTTGAAAAGCAACTTGGCTAAACCTTGAGGCTAATAAACTGCTTGATTAAATTAAGGGGTAAAAACTAATAAATATTCAAAACACTTGATAATGCTTTGTTTGACATAAAGAACAGTTAATGCAAGTCTCACTGGAAAACCTGTCAGGTTTTATACCTTAAATAGAGTTTTGCATTTAGAAACACCGAGTGATTCCATTTGCTGCCTTTGATTATTGTCTTCTGTCACTTTAATCATGCTGGTAAAATTACACGATTTCTGTGAAGTCAAATCCGTTTACAATGCAGTTTTAATACAGCTTTGCAGTGCATTCTTCTATGCGTTTTTATTTAGTTACTCCCTACCTAGCAATACTTTGCTTTGTTCTTGAGCCCTCATTAGCCTGGGGTTTGCTCTAAAGCTCTCTCAGGGAGGAACCAAATGAAGTACAGTTAACCCTATGCAAAGAGATGGTCTGGAACAACGGACTGAGTTGGGCACAGTGCCGGCTCTCCCAAGTCTCTCCCAGCCCTGCCAGCGGCTCACTGTGCAGGCAAGTCCTTGGCATCCTCTGACACTCTCCCCTCGAGGCTCTTACTGAATCCTGCTGGTTTTGTTCCACAGCACCTCTGAAATCCATCCTCCTGGCTGCTGGTCGAGGCCATGATCAGGGTGAACTAGATCTCTTCTACACTTCTTTCTCAGTCTCTCTTTTGCCACCAGATCGTCCAAAACACTGCCGATAAAGCACCTCTCTGAGGCTGTGTCAGTACCATTGCTCCACACATCCTCTTTATAATTGTTCCTTCTTGCAGCCCATAGGTCTTTAGCTTCAATCCTACCCACACATTTGTTCTCATCTCTCTTGTCTTGCATCCGCCCCTGCATGCTCTGCCTCTCCCCACGTCACGGCACCCTGTGCCACAGGGCAGCCGCCCTGGCCTGCCAGCCGCTCCCACAGAGCCCAGTGCTCAGACAGCCCCGTAGGGCTGAGCCTTCAGTCCTGCCTGGGAACGCCAAAACTTCTGCTCAGCCTTGGCACAGGAGCTGTGAACCCACTGCACTGTGCGTCTGCTCAGTGTCAACTGTAAGTGCTGAGATGCTGCTGTCAAATACAAGTACACTCATGATTTAGGCAAAAATGTCCGAGGACCGGTTTGCAGCAAGAGGATCAGCTGTATGCCACAGTAACTATACATTTAGGATGACTCAGGAAGGCCTGACCAAATTACCTTGCCTACCCAGTCCAACATGAAAAATGAAATCTTACTACTGAGCACGGGAACTTTCCTTTCCAGTAACACTCAGTGTCCTCTAAGTCTGAGCGGGTCCCCATTAGCATCCCAGTTTATTCATCATTTCATCCTGGAGTTAGCTCTTTTGTTGAATCTTGTCATCTAGTTTGGATAGTTTTGTCTTCTAATTTTCATACATAAGGATGACAATGTTGCAAGTTTCATAAGCACAAAGCCAAATAAGCAACACTAGGAGCAGAGGGTTTCAACAATCAGGATTTACAAAGCAATTCGCTGTCACTATTTCATAGAAAACATGTATTATTGCTCCTTAAAAGTCTCTCGATAAATTCTATTTCCCACAAAGATTCTGACATTCATACATTGTGTAGAAGATTACTTATTGAAATCAAAGTGTCTGAACTGGATATATCTAGCAGAAGTCCTCGTGGATTTGTTTAAGGGTGTTTCTTTTTCATACCAACAAGAAAAAGATTTATACCATTTAATTACTCTAAGTATGAAATTTAAAACATTTCTACCAGATTCTGAACATTAAACCCTGGTAAGTGCTAGTTGCTGGTGTTGATTCTTAATTGTTGTTATACTCTGATAAATAAGCTAAAAATGTGAGAAAATACAATTAGTTTAGAAAAACTGATTTAGCTGTAAGCTTCATCGTTTAACTTTTTATGGTATCCATGACAACCATTGGTCCATTTATTAAATAATAGCATCCCTAGCGTAATACACAAGTACTAAATATCCTAACAATAAACAGCAACATTTAGCTAAGTGTGTTTAGGTCAAGCACACAAAGCAACCTCCTCCGAAATAAATGACAGAATGGGGGGAAAAAATAGATTGCAGACTATAGCTTTCCTTACCTTGAAGTCTTCTGGGAGCAGTAGCTTAGATGTCCTTAGGAAGCTTAATATATATCTGAAAATTTCACCATCTCGATCAATGAAATAATGTTGTTTTAAACTGTCCAAGACAATAGGCTCTGTGCCATTAAACAGACGACTTATTCTGAAAAAAAAAAGAGAAAAAAAGAAATGGGCAAAAGAGACAAAATCTCATTCCCCCCTCAGGGTGTAAAAGCATCCACTCAGTACAGCTGTATCAATTCAATGTGCATAAGGTAATGCAGCGTCTTCATTTAGTGACAAATGCAAACAAACGTAGGAAGATAGACGCCTTGGATGCGTGTGCACACACACGCGCATGAAGTGCCCGTTGGCAACTGCTCCTAGCATGGAGCTCACACTGCTCTGAATCAGCACTGCAAATTAGGCTCAGAGCCCCAACAAGGGAAGTGCCTCTGAAATTCTCACCCTGTGGCTGGCAGGATAATTTCTGGAAGAACATACTGTTGGGTAAGTTATACACCCCTGTTCACGGGTACCATTCATGGAGTCACTCAGAGATGGGCTCCCGGATGTGAGCCTTCTCACCAGCTGCGCTGCCATCGACACCATCAAAGCATTTCCGTGAGAGGGGAGGATGCCCATGCATTGTCATGAGCTGTACAGAGCCCTCAGTGCTGAATGTTTTGGCAAACCAGCCCCACTAGTGCCCTACGTACTGGCCTCTGTCGGGACAACGCAACCTGCCAAACCCTTCCTGAGCAAAGGCAAGGGTAAGGCCTGAGAGCACAGCTCCAGCTGGGTAGGTGTAAGCAGAACCAAACACCGCATCTGCTGCACTGCGCAGACGTCCTCCTGACGGTACGCTCTGCAGAATGCAGGCTGGGTGTTTGCTGGGCTACACTTCCTCCTGCCTCTCCTCTCCAAATGTCTGGCTTCTTTCAGAAGGCTTTGTCTTCCCATGAGAAATAACCCAGATGAATATATGTTCTTGAAAGGAAAATCACAGGAGACAGACAGCAACGACCTATTAAGTAATTGAGTCCATCTCTCTGACAGCGCAGCATTGTTCCCAACTGCAGAATGTCTCGTGTTTCAAAGTCGAGTCTTCAATAACCCTGCCAGTGAGGACTCCACCATTTCCCAGTGAGACTATTCCACAGCCCGCTAGATTTCACTGTCGAGCGCCGTCCCTTAGGCTTGGCTGTGCAATCCACCAGTATCCCCCACTGCCATCAGGGAAGGGCTTTTCCCCGCCGTGGAAAGGAGCCCACCCAGCCACCATGCGAAGCAATGGCCAGCACCGCCAGCGAGCTCAGAAGCTGCAGCCTGGCTGCTCCTGCTCCCCGGCCCCACAGAGAGGGCCTGGGGCATGGCTGGGATGGTGGGCGCCAGCCCATGTGCTGGAGGACAGCCTTGCTCACTGCAGTGCAGATGCTTGCAGCTGCCCCGTGCTCAGCTTGTTTTGGACTGTGGGGTCTTTGTGGGTGAAATTCATTCTCTGCGGCTGCCCCTCAGTCTGGTCTTCCAACTTTTGGATGTAGTTACAGATATAATGAACGTGCCATTAATTTCTAAATAAATTGTGGAGATACCAAGTTAGCTATCCCCTACTGAACTCAGCTAAAAACCCTTCTCCACTCTTACGTAAGCTCCAGGTTTTGCTGCCTGCTCTCATTCCCTCACATCTGTGCTAGCGTTCAACTACTCTGAGTTACTTAGAATAATCAAATGCTTCCCTAAACCCTAATTGTAATGTATTTACCGTCTTTCTCCAACCTCTAACTTTCTAACTGTATCAGAAAAATCCAACTCGCACTGCAACATTTAATTTATATAATCCCAAGGTTCGGCATGCCTCCAGTAATTCATTATTTTCCTTTTCATTGTTATTTGAGGTCTATTTGCTTGAGACAGCTAAATATATTGCTTGGTACAGAGCTAAATTTCAGCCCAGGAACCAGACGGTTAATTCATTTCCTTAGACATGCACAGAGCCTGGGTGCTGTGCTGGGTTAGCCTGAAAGCCGATAGAGTAACTTAATGTTTCAGTACGAGACACTCATTATTTGTGTAGCTACCAAAAGTTTTGAGAACTCATCTCTCCCACTTACTCCCTAAACAAGCTGGGCTGTGGCCTAAACCTCCTCCTGCTGCAACCCGCCTTCTGTGAAGTCTGCAAAAGCAAAGCAATGGCTGTTGTTCAGCTCCTTGGTGCATATGGGGGAAGGTTTGCCAACAAAGAAAGGACGCAGGGAAGACAGGATACAAAATGCTAATGGGCTGCTCTTTAATGTAGTGAAGCTTTTTTTTTTTTTTTTTTTTTTTTTGTAATGAAAACAAAACATGAATTTTGAGGCCTTTGTAGAGTGCCTTGAGCTGTATTTCTTCACCAGCAAAATTACTGCTGGGGAAAGAAACTTGCAGAGTGTTGAAAGACTTAACTGCCACCCCAAAAACAGAGTGATGAATAGTTTGAGGATTTATTTGACATTTTAGGGGTCTGCTATGTTCCAAGAACAAGCTTCACTGCAGCATTCTGTAATGCTGCATGTGGAAAGTGCTCCTGCTTCTCCTGCCTCATCAGCACAAACTGTACCTGCAAAAAGCTGATCAGAAAATGCAGTTCTGCGAGAACACAAAGTGGACCCAAATGACAGCTTCCAGAAGAAGCTTTGTTGCCCTGGCTTTACTCCTGATAAGTGAAGCTGTGGAAGCACAGTGACCGACAGCTCCGCTACCAGATGCACTCAGCAACCAGCTCTCAGGCTGCACAGCACACACCACTGAGTGCCGGTGTGGGGACTCACTGCATCCCTCACCCGCGCAACCTCATTCACAGACCCACCCAAATCCATCAGAGAGCAGTCAGGGCTTTTTGCTCTCTGAAGCACCCCACCTTCTCAAGATTGCTGCCCAGCAGTGCAGCGCAGCTGGGCTTTGTGCATCACCAAGCTGGAAGTTAATTGCATTTTGGGATGGGTGAGTGTTTGGAAGTGGTGGTGCTTTCTCCTCTTGGGCCAGATTAGCCATTTTCTTGATAGCTCCCTTTTTGAACAGAAAACTGAAGTTCTTTTCCTAACAGATCTGATCCCAGGGGCCTTAAGAGGAGCACCGAGTACAGGGGGACCTGCAGGAAAACGAAGCCAGGTATCCACTGAGCCTCCACTGTTGCACCTCGCTCCACCAGCCAGCACAGCCACAACATGTGAGTGACAGCCTTTATCACAACATTGCAGTAAAAGTATTAATTTAACTAATTATGTGATTAATATTTAACCGTTCAGTGATATTTTTGTCATCCATAATTCAGTTGTTTGCATATATTAAAAATTTATTCTGTAGACACTTTTTCTGCCCAATGTCACATCAGCAGGGAGTGCGCATTATAGAGGACTGTCATTGAATGCAGCTCTCTTCTGATTTTATGGAAAGAGTGGGGAAGAAAAGAGGAATGCTTGCTGGTAAGCCCCTCCAGCATGTGGGGCTGCGCTCTGCTTGCTTCCCTGCTCCATCCTTGCTCTGTCCCTGCTCTCTTCTGCTTCTGCTGACAGACAGCTGGGCTGACAGAGCTCTGCAGCTCCTGCTGTAGCATGCAGGCTCTGCTGGCTGCATGCAGCTCCTGGCTGCTGTGGGGCTGCAGGAGGAGAAGCTGTGTGAGGTGCAGCAGGGAGGAGGAAGGGGGTTGTTCAGAGCTGGAACAGAGCCAGGGGCAACACCATCCAGCATAACCCGAAGCTACCCTGCAGGACATGTTAGCACTGTTGGGTGTGTAAGTGGAGTCCAGCCGCTTCTGCTGAGCCAAAAGGGCTTCTTATCTCCTAAATATTTGTTCAAGGTGGGTATGATATATATTGTTATCTGCTTTGTGGTGAAAAAATGCTGTGAATGGGAGCAGAGGTGCTCAAGAGACTGGAGAGTACCACAGTATCTGACACAGCTATCCAGGCAGCCAGGCAGTTTGGTCCCTGGGCGAGGAGCAGGAGGGCTGGCAAGAGAAAGGACAGGGAGGACATGGCTACGGACTGTCCCCTGCCTCCTGCTCCAACGGCAGCCAGGAGAGAGGGACGGTAGAGCAGTCAAGCTGGGACTCATGCTCCCTCATGCCCCAAGCTGCCAGGAACATGGCTAAGGGTTGCATATGGCTGCAGTAGTTTTTCCGATCTGCCTCAGTTTAAAACTTCAACTACAATTGGCGTGGAGGTCAATTAAAAAAATGCTGTTTTATTGTTATAGCATATTTTCATCACCTGTTGCCTGACCAGTGATTTTAATTCCTTTCCAATTATGGGAAAATAGCACTAACAGGTGACACTGCCTACAGCATGGAACTCTGCTCGCTGCAGTAATGTTGCACTGGCTTCATCACTGAAGGGGTCTGCCACAGTTTCCAACCAAAAAGCAACCAACCTTGTCGCTTCTTATGGTGGTGTAAGTGTGTCAATGGACAAGGGAAGAGACACTGAATTAATCTATCTGGATTTCAGTAAGGCCTTTGACAGTCCCCCATTAACATCCTTCTCTCCAAATAGGAAAGATATGGATTTGATGGATGGACTGTTCAATGGACGAGGAACTAGTTGCAAGATCATTCCCAGAAAGTGGTGGTCAATGGTCAAAGTGTGGATGGAGATTGGAGACAGGTGTTATCCCTCAGGGGTCAATACAGACAAAAAAATGATCCAAGAGAGGGAATACCTTTCCTATGATAACAGGCTGTGAGACCTGGGGCTGTTCAGCCTGGAGAAGAGAAGGTTCCAGGGAGACCTGATAGTGGCCTTCCAATACCTGGAGGAGGGGCTATAAGAAGGAAGGGGACAGACTCTTTATCAGGGTCTTTTGTGAGAGGACAAGGGTAAGTGGTTTCAAACTAAAAGAGGAGATTTAGATTGGACATAAGGAAGGCATTTTTTACAGTAATGGTGGTGAGGCACTGGAACAGGTTGCCCAGAAAGGTGGTGGATGCCCTGTCCTTGTAGACATTCAAGATCAGGACGGACCAGGCTCTGAGCACCTCATGAAGCTGTAGGTGTCTCTGTTCACTGCAGGGGAGCTGGACTAGATGGCCTTTAAATGTCCCTTCCAATTCAAAAATTCTGTGATTCTATGAGTCTAGTTTCCATCACAGTCAAAGATGGCATCCTGATCACCTCAGATTTCCCCAGACATACATTTGGCCTGGAGGGTGTTCAAGCCAGGGAGAATTTTGATTTAAGCATCTTTTAAATATTTTACTTACACAGTGACAGGAAAAAGCGTACACTGGGCAAGAGTTTGAATCTTAAATTGAGGTGCAAACCACTACTCTGCAAATTGCAAAAGCCAAGCAGTCACACGTGCTCTGCTCCATGTACCAGGTCCAACACGTTTAATCCCATCTCAGGCACAGGTTCCGTGTCCCTAGTGGGGTGCAGACGTCAAGCCCTCAGTAAGAGACTGGGAGATCCCCCCATTTCCCAGATGCCAGCATCCTGCAGGCTCTGACTGGGCAGGCACATGCTCTGATCAGCCATGGAGCCCTCAGTCCTGATGGCAGAGGTCAGTGACCACAGATACACGGGTACAAAGCTGATCTGTGAGAAACAAAGGGAGACAGTAAAGCCTGTAACCCCCAGCAAATAGTGCAGTCCTATCTTAGTGGAGTGATGAGTAGGGTGAAACAATCCACCTCTAATTCCTGAAAACCTTGCATGCCTGCCTTCTAACATTGGCCCTGGAATGCTATAGGAGTTGTCTGAGCCATATGCTCACTTTGCAGTGCTTTTGAAGGATATTACACTCATTAACTGGGACCTGGAGGAACTGCAGGATCTATTACCTAGATTTAATACTTCATATTTTGCTGTTCAGGCTTGAATATCTATTTTTGTAATAGGTCAGAGTTAGTGTATGTAGTACCAACATGTATTTTTAAAAGTCAATAATCCAAAAGGAACATTATCATCTGCCATGCAGAATCATTCTTACGAAGTTCTGGAAGATTTTTTGTGCTTTCAACTAAAAAGCAAAATTAGTATGTAATAGATTTTGTCACTAAAACAGAGGTGAGGAAAATGATGTTTTCAGTTCTGTGTTACTATCAACTGAGGACCACTGAAGCAACAGGCAGTAAAATCCACTGAAGTATAAATGAGCTGTTATTTCTGAAATACCACAAAGCATCCACGGTGATAAGGTTAAGAGGTCTTGCAGCTCTTTCTCTCTGCTTGTTGCTAACAATCTGTCTCCACACTTCAGACACTTTCACAGGTATCTATTTGATGTGCAATTTCATGGAAATATATATGTATTTTTATATTTCGATAATTTTCCTTTTTTTTCTTTTTTAATTTGTAGAGATGGTGTTGCCTATAATATAAAATAGCACTGGAAGCACTAATCCTGGTACACGAGGGTATGTCTTTTCCTGTGTTAAGAAATTCTCTTGTCATCAAAAGCCTGGCATTGCTCAGCGTGGCTGAGCGTCCCGTCAGCTCCCTGGGGAGGAGCAGTAGGGAGCAGTCACACAGTCAGAGCAAGCAGAGCAGTGGCCAAGGAGATCTGGACTCCGAGTACTTTCATTTCCATGCGTTTCATTTCCACCAGGTTTATTATGGTATTAACCCATAGCCCTTCACCTCGTTGGAAGTCTGGAATTAGGCCCATCAGCACTGGTCGCTCATCCCAAATTTATCAGCAGCATGTTCATGTCCCGAGGGCCTGCTTCTGCCACCCGTCTCCTGTAAACAGTTCTTGAGTAAAGCACTGCTTAGCCATGAGTAATGGTGGCAGAATCCAGCCCTAAGTCAGGCTAATGATTTTATTTTGCCTTATTAAACCAGCATTTGTATATTCTAGTGTGTTATTTTAACAGCTATAAAAAGACTTCACTAAACAAACAGTTTCTAGTATGTTAATTGCTATATTACGAATTCTTTCATTCTGCTCAGCATATAACCACATTTATAAGCTGGATAAGTAGAGACACATACGGACAGAACGGCACTCATCCTACCTACACATCATAATTCTGCCACATTCATTTCAGTCGTCGGTCGTGAAATGCATTTTCTGTGCTTAACAAGAAAAAATGTAACTTTCAAATACAGGTAGAATTTGCATTTCTCTGTAAAACTTCCCTGTGTGCTACTGACACTGCTCTGCCGGTCTTTTTAATCTTTTGTAACAGAGAATGTGAGATACAGCCTTCCATTAAACATACCGTTTGCATTTATCCCCTATAGCCTCTGCTGTGCACCATTCTGCTGGTCACACCCAGGAGGCTGCCTGCCTTATTGGTGCAAGCTGTGAGGTCCTGCTGCGACTGGAACTCAGCCCATCCTCATCGCCCCCGAGCCCTCGGCATAAAGCTCCCTGGGACATGGGCAGAAGCCACTAATTCAGTTCGGAATGATGCAGGTGCCACAAAAACCAATGTGGGTGCCATCACTGGGAGAGTGGCTGGGCTGCCTGGTGCTAACAGCAGTGCAGCCCCACGCATTGCTGCAGTCAGCCAGGCTGGCTCTGCTGCCCTGGGCCTTGCAGGCAGCAGTGGCTGGGAAGGGCACAAGGGGCACAGTCTGGCTGACTGCATCATTCTAACAGAAGCATCCAAATGATATTACAATATGATACGAACCCTAGAAACACAAAATTCATTGCAGGTAGGAGCTAAGCATTTTTTTCTTCAATGAAATATGCCAAAGTCCAGGTAACTGCACAGGAGGTCATACACTGTAGGTAATATCTGTGCATCTGGAAACTCATCTCATTTTAAACCGTGGACTAGCATTGAGTTAAATAAGTACATTTGCTAAGCTAAGCAAGTGCAGTAGCCTGACTTCCTTCCAGTACTGTCACTTTTTCCACTATGAAGTTCTGGTTACTTTTCCTCTTCTGTCTGTCAGTTCACTCTAACTGAATTTCTATCCAAATGATTAGTGAAGATTAAAAATACTAATACAAATTTATATCACTACATGTATCCTATGTGAATTATAACATTGTTGCTGCTGCTCTTATCTGAGCCCTGTGAGAGTTCTTGGCCTTTCATGTTTTCTCAGTAGAGAATTTACAGTAAGTTTTGGCCATGAAAATCAGTGCAGGAACAAAAATTCTTTGATTTCAAACAAACTCCCCAGCTAGCATCTTAATGCTCTCTAGTTTCCCAAAGGTCCCAATCCTGCAAGAGCTGCATTTCAGTTCAAACTCTGTGGGAGTTGTGGGCACTCAACAGAATTAAGTTAATACCTGAGAAGGTGCACAATTCAAATAAAGCATGCTTGCCTATACAAGCCTTTTCTTGGTATTCCTTTTAACACCCCTAAGTCATAGTCCTGTGAGGGACCTGATGAATAAAGGGTTGCATGTCACACCTCTTCCTTCTTACTTGCTGTGGGAGCTAACCACACATTTTTACAAAGATTTTCAAATCTGAGTACGTCTGGACATTGCTGCCACTAACACCAACCTTGTACAACATGTTGGGAGGTTGGCAAACGTGCAGATACTGGTTTTATTTTAATGTAAATGGCCTAAATCCTTGCTCATTGAAGTCAACAGAGAAACTCCCAGTGGGCCTCAGTGAGGGCAGGAAAAATTCCAAATGTAACTCAGTCACCCTCCAGGGTGCAAGTCTGGCCTTCCTCATCCTTTGCATGTGTGGGTGCTGTGAAACCAGCACGTTTCAGCCCACAGTGGGAGTAAGGAGAGCAGGCACTCATGGTCTGCACCGCCTTTATAAAATGCAAATAGTGACAGCTAACACACTTTGGTACCCCCTGCTCATGCAAACTGATGTGATATTTCATCTGTTCAAGCCATATCCCTGCACTTCTGAGCACAAGCATATGAAAACTGAGCAGTTTTTTTCCTATGATTGTTTTCTTTCTTTCCAGGCCGACAGAAAAAGTCAATAGGCCTGCCAGGAGCTCCACTGCCTGCCTCCACTACATCAGGATACTCTCCACTGACATGAACAAGAATGATACCAGCAGCTCTGGATATGGACAAATTAACTTTCTGCTTACAACTCAGGCCATGTGGTAATACTGGCAGTTGGCTGGCATGCCGATTTGTGAAACTGGTAACTCTTCTCTTGCTGAGAATTATAATATGGAAAAAACAGCTTATCTTACATTCTTACTATTTGGTTCTCCTACAGCCCATCTTTTTGTCCTCTGGTAAATAAGCTACACTAATTTTGCACAGTCCCAGCATTACACTGCTGAATACCTCATGCAGTTCACACCACTGCTCTGGCACGAAGACACCAGGGGCAGTTACAGGCACGCCCAAGGCCACAGCTGTTTGCAATTCTCTGTAAGCAAGTGATTTAGAAGTTGTACCCAGTTTTCTCTATCCGTGTTTTTGTTGTCACACTTAAAACAATGCGTAAATTATGCTCCTGTTTATTTTTGCATTTAATTACACCGTATTCAATGTATTTTTCCTGGCTCACTTGGAGAAACTGAGCATGTCAATATCAATTTGTTAATTTGATTTTGAAGGGAAAACAACCAACAAAGACCTTATATCTGCATGTTGCGAGTTGGAAGACTTGGGTAACAGTTTTTTTGCTAGTGTGCCTGAGCAGCTGGCAGGTGAAAGGCAGAACCAGAGTGCAATTTCCAGTAAGTTTTCTGTTACAGCAGCAGGGAAAGAGCGAGTAAACAGAAACACTGATGCACTGGCATGTCAAGTGGGAGAACCAGGCTCCACAGCCACATTCTGGAAGAAAAGAGTGGGAGGCCTTACTGCACTGAGGGAACTGGCACCCCAGAGGGAGATGGCAATCAATATACCTGCTGCACAGAGGATGCTTTGGGCTTAAACTTGGGGAAAACTTGCAAATAATAAGAAAACTGTTAACTGTTGGATTCTGATGAGGTGCTGAAAGTCAAACCTGTTTTTTTTTTATGTGACTGAGAGAGATTCATTCTTAAATACAATACTATGGTCATGGGTTTGATTCTGGTCCCAGTGAAGTCAAGGCCAAAACATCCTTTGACTTAACTGAAAACAGAAGCCAGCCCCGACTTTAACCCTCGCATCTGCAAACAGAATATAACTGGATGTGAACAGAAGAGGAAATATTTAGAGCTGGCAACAAATCCATCTTTTTAATTGGGAAAAAAAAAAAAAAAAGCCATCACTGAATTTATTCCTCTTTCAAAAGCAGTGTTAAGTACTTCTGGCCCAAGTTCAGCCCTCATTCCCTCCCAGACAACCCAAATACAAGTGGAGGACCAAGTTTCTTTCTGTTGTCATCTACTGATTCCCATGGAGTTCAACTAGCCAAGTTTGTCCATGAGATTATATATCAGTTTTGCGATGGCAGAATTCAGGCAGTGGTCTCCCAGAAGGCATACCACGTTCCCCAGATACCAAATCTGCAGCCTCTGATGTAATCATACCCATACAAGTCGCTGGCATAACACCATCAACGCAGTATGTCACCAGTGTTAAAAGAAGAGTCCCTGTTTTTCATTGCCTGCTTTCTCAAGAGAGAGATTTGCTGCTGCAAAAGCTTCTACCAGATCTAAACGGATTACCTGCAGCACTGGTAGCATCTGCTCTCCATTAGGACAGAGGCGTAACAGGAGCCTGCCCTTTGGACTGGGATTCCTTCAGCGTTTCAGCTTTACGGTGAAAATCTCAGTTTCCAGTGCTTGCCAACTGATCCTTTCTGAGTCTGACCAAGAGTAACGTTGCAAGTGCTGCATAATAGCTTCCCAGCATCCACGTGCAGGATTCCTTTCAGGTATTGCTTTTTGTGGTCCTCAGCAGATAAAAAAGCAGGAATTTTAGCCTTTGAACTCATACCATACTACAGTAGAGTGAAATCAATACAGACACATGAACACTGGAATACCTCTGCTTAGCCTGTTTGTCTGGTGCCCAGCTCTGTCAGGCAGGCAGTCATCACAGGGATTGTATCAATGAGGAATGCAATAAGTGCACGCATGCTAAACTAAAAGCCAGCCCTCCTAGCACAGACTCAAGCAAGAGCAAATCAGGTGAAAACAACAACAAAAAAATACCAAAATACAAAATCTCCTAAAATGTTTGCCTGCAAATTATTTTTAAGTACCAGAAGGTAAAATGCATGCTAATCACAGTGGATTAGTTGGAAGAGTAGGTTATTTGGTGGATAGAGCATGGAGATATGAGTTTGTAATTCTGGAGCTTGTTTCTAGCTCTGCAGCTTCTCCCAGCTGCACAATCAGGTTAGGAGAGCCACCATCCTGGGTAATGCTGTATCAATGAAGTTATACCAGGGATGAGAGTGGCAATACTTACCTGTTTCTCACTCAGCAGATTATTCATTTAACGTCAGTATTGTGCAATGGAGCAAGCTGATGTGCTGCAAGGACTAAGCACGTTTATCTATTTGTTACATTCTTGTAACAAAGAAACTTGGCAAAATTGATGTAGCTAGCAGCAGTTTTAGCAGCAGTTCAGGGCACAACCTGTGTTAGCTGTAGCCTAGCATGTTCCACACCACATTGTTACTGTGTGCTTGAGAGATCTAGCCTCCTCTATGCTTTCAGAATTGAATCCTGTGTTTGCATGCCTACATATTTCATCTATTTAAAAATGCACTTTGTTCTTAAAGACTTTATTAGCCCATGAATAGATTAATTCTATTTTCAGTTATACGGGTACAAATTTGCAGTATCTCCTTCAAAACCAGTGAAGTCATCTTTTTGTGAAGGCCATCTGACCAGGAAAGGCACTTGCACCTACCTGTAAAGGCAGGACTCTTCTGTGCTCACCTGCCTGTTGATTTTACACCTTCAGATGTCTTTGACAAGTTGCTGTCTACACACTGATATACATTCCTGGTGTCACTCCACAGCAGTGAACAGAGTTACACCAGGGATTATTTGGAGCAGTTTTCTAAAAGAACAGGACTTACTTTGTTTCCATTTAAGCTTACAGTAAAGCTCTCATTGACTTCACTGGAAGAGAGATTTGGCCCAATGTTCTAATATCCAAACCACCTCCATTTACTTCAGTGATAGTAGGCAATGAATTAATAAGGTCCAATGTATTTTAAAATCTTAGATTTCATAAATGATCGCAAGCATGTAGGTCACAATATATACACAGAACGACACCTACAACAACCACCAGTGGGATCATTAAAATAATTAAATTAGGCCTAAAGACAAATTCATTTCATAACATGTTCCTTACAAAACAGATACCCCTTGCTTCATAATCTAGGGACTCTTTTTTATAAACTTCCTAAGTAGTTCATGAAATATCCCCCTAAGGAGACCAGGTCTACTTGCCATTGCAGAGTCAATATAAAGCAAAAGTTTATAAATCACAAGACAAAAGCCAGTGATGTGTACTCAAAGATGAAATGTGAAAAGGTAACACCTCTTTTGCTTTGCTGGTGCAGTGGTTTGCTGTGACCTCAGAACGTGATTTCCAACACAAAGTTACCAAATCAGCATCTTAATGTAAGTCCTCTCCATGTGTTGCCTCTACTGGGTGCACAGCATACAAAAAAAAAGAAAAAAAGATACATCAATAAAGGGGATTCCCCTTTATTTTAAGTGTAAAGCTGCTACAACTGTGAAACTGGGCAAAGGTGCAGGATTTTGCACGCGTTCATCAGCAGGAAAAGAGCCTCCACGAGCAGCACGTAAAAGGAGGAGACAGGTTGCTTCCATAGCATCCTATGGGAGCGGTCTCTCAAACCATGCTGCTAATGCTGATGCTTTTCATGTTTCATGTTAGTGCCCTGAAAATGACTGCTGAAAAATACTTAAATTGTGCTGCTGGCACTGAAGTGCCCTGGCAGGTGAGAGGTGAGTGGTAAGCAAAAGAAGAAATTAAAAAAATGACAAAGGACTTAACCAACTAACCTCAGAAACTGCTATAAATACAGAGCGCTAAAGCAAGAGAATGTTGAATTACTGCTCTCCCTGTCTTCTGGGTTCTATGTGTGAGTTTTAATAAACCAGACTGATTTTTAACTCATTGTAAACAGGAAGGAGGAGAATTACGAATGGGCTAAACTCAGCCCAGTTATTGTTGCAGGAGAACAGAGAAGAGCAGAAAATGAGACAAGGTCATCTGTTTTTGCACCGAAGGTATTGGAGATGCAGCCCAGCAGCCCTGACCCACTCTCAAAGGCCACAAGCAACACCCCTTTGGCCACAGCCAGGATGGACAGATTGCATGGAGAACACCTCCTCTCTCTTCCCTTTTTGACTAGCCAGGCCAAACAAGGTAATATCTAGATCAGGAATGTGGCATTTTCTTAACTGCAGGCTTTTTGAGCAGCCTGTGCTGGACTTAGCAACACAGCCATAATTTTATTCCTGTAAGGCGGATGAGCGTGGTTTGCTATCTTCTCCTCTCCAATAGTAGCTCAATCCACCCCTTTCTAGGTGCTGTAATACCTATTTGTGCCTAGAACTCCACACAACTCAGGCTGTAATATATATACATATACAGAGAAATAATAATTTCAGAAAAAGTGTTCATCAGACTAGCTGTGTAACATTCCCTCTTACACGTCATCAAATATTCCAAGTAAACATACTAATAATTCATTCACTGACAGGTCCCAATCTCTGCACCCAATTACAGTAAGATTTGTGCTCCCGAAGGATAAGCTCTGCTTCCCTCTCCAGAGCCTGCGGGCAGTCCCCGGGCAGCAGCTGTGCTGGGCAAGGCAGCGTTTATGAAGTCCAGTAAGGAGTAAACACCTTTATCACAGCAGACAGCTCAGCTCTGCTGTGGCTCCCTACATGCCAGTTAGTCAGAGATCCTGGAGAGATGGACACAGACAGGTCTGAAGAATCAGTTTCCATATAAATTCCTTTGCTCCCATCTCTCACAGCCACTGGACTGAAAAGTTACATTACAGGGCTTGTTCTCCTTTACCAACAAAGCCACCACTGCAGAAGTAAAGCAGTATCCTTGGTTAACACAGGGGAATCTGTTCTTGGTGTATTATTTCCATGAGCTCTGCTCAGTTTCTCAAGGCAGACTCTGATTCTAGGATTTTTTCCCTCTAATAGAAGGTAGAGACAGGGTACCTAGGTCATTACCCCCAGCTGTGATTACTTCCCTGTTGCAGATTTTTATTCCATGGAGGCCACATCCAGTGCACCTCCTTTAGCCAGGCAATGCCCTGCTCTTCCCAGACCTGGCACTGTTGAGGTGGCTGCTGCAGCAGCACCAACCAACTTATCCAGGAGGATGAAGGGTTTTCCACCTCTGCCTGCCATTCTCTGTCCTGCATGCTACCCAGGCGTTGTGCTGGCTGGGTCCTGGAAGAAGCTCCCATCCTGCCCCTAAATTCTCATGCTTCCCAGAGAGCTGCATGGACTTGAGTGGCTGCAGCCACATGGCACCCTTACAAAACAGCAATGTTTCGCTGTGCAAGCAGGGAATGCCTGGCTTGTTTTCCATTATTTGATTCAGCAGTCTGGAAATAAGAGTTCTTTGCTGGTTCCATCTCCCACTCAGGTAAGCACAGCACCCACAGGTTTAGATGCAGACCGGGGGGAAAGGGGAGTGGGATACAGAGAGGATCTTTACAAGGATTTTTAAGGATTTTTTTTTTCCTTTAACTGTTCTGCTAGTGAAAATTCCCTTGGAAACCAAAGACCTGCCCAGTCAGCAACAAAATGAGAAAAACTCTCAAGATTTATCTGTTAATTACAGGTGCATTAAATGTAACAGAAAATGATTTTAATCTCCATGAAAATTCTTACGTTAATTCGGAAAAGGCTTAATGCATAACTGAAATATCTGCTTTTCTATTCCTTTCCTTGCTTTCTTCTGCAGCAGAGCTGGGGGGCCCCTGGAAGGCTCACCCCTCTGATGCCGGTGCGCCACAGTGACCACGCTCATGCCATACCTAGGCTCTGCAGCTCTGAGCATCAGTAGCACAGGAAAACAATCCTACCTCTTCAGGTGCTTTCCTTTAAAGTCCATGTATGCTTCAAGTTCAAAATATCTATTAAAATTAATGAGCTTTGTGCTGCAGCTCACATGCAGGTGCGTTTTGTAGAGATTTGCCTGAATTTGGGCTGTAGGCACCGATTCAGAAACTCTTCACCTTTTGGGTAATAGACCATGCTTTTTAGCCTGGTTATGCCTGAGCCTTGTGCCACCCCACAGACAACCTCACTGGGAAGAGCAGTACCTTACTGAGGATGTAATGTGCCATGGCTGGCATACATTGTGCTAAAAGAGCATCACTAAGCAGGTCTGCGGAGATACTGAAGAGGGGCAACGTGCCGTACACACGCCGGGTGAGTGAGCTGTGGTCAGTGTGGTATGGAATTGGAATTGAGAGGTTTGGGAAATGCCTAGGTTAGTATTGATGCCTACAATTACACAGGACCAAAAGAGAGTGAGTGGACGCAGGAGAGCTGGCAGTTTTCTGCTCCAAATTGCAACCCTGACCTCAAATGCACTGTGTTTTAGAGGCCACAATCAGTCTCTGGTTATGAACAAATTTGGTCTTAACTTCCTGGCCAAAGCAGAGGGTTTGTTTAAGAACTGATTTACACCCTTCTGCCAGTATGTGGTGAGTGACAGCATCTGATAATTGGCATTGTTTTCTTGTAATAACATCACGACTCTGCAGATCTGATGAGGAATTAGCAAGTCCATGGTGGTAACGCTGGATTGATCCTACGTGCTCTTACATGTGCTAAGTCTGGAGAATTATATACACTGAACACATCTGAATTAAGAATTTCCCTGCTCTCTCCCAAGAAGAGAGAGTTGTAAAGGGTGAAGTGGAAAATCTGTCTTGAAGATCTCAGTACTGGATATGTTTGAGTTAATCTGTATCTGGCTATAGGGTGTCAGCAGTCATGGTCTGCCAGGGACAACAGGTGAGTCTTGAAACTTGGAAAAGCACCTTGTCCTGGAAGTCAGTCCAGCATGGTGTGATTGCAGAGAGGTGGGGAGAAGAAAAGATCTTGGGTGTTGGTGCTGAGTTCCAGCAATGGGAGAATCTAGGTGACCTACTGTGCAGCTGGGCTCAGAAGAACATGCTTGGTAGGAGAGTTTGTCCAAATGAGGGTTTATAAAAGAATGATGAGAGTTTGCTTTGACAAGAAAAAGTCCGAAAGTTTAGGGGGCTCTTTTGTAAATTCCTTCCAAAAGATCATGGGTTCAGAGGAAAATAAGGCAGAGAAAACGGGAAAATTCTACTATGCCTCATAAAAGCTGCAGTCATATCATTGCTTTCTGAAACAGTTAAGAAAAGCCTGTGCTGGTTTTCTCTGGAGGGCAGAGCCTCCAGAGAAGTGGGTGATGAAGCCAAGGTGCCTCAAGGTCAGGGCGTGCACTGTTAGCACTGCCTTGGGCCACAAAGCCAACAAGTTTTGCTTTCCTAAAGAGGTAAGAAAGCTTTAAAAAAGGTGGGTGTTTTCAGTTCACCAGATGGAGGAAAGGCTGAGGGCAGACAGGTCCAGTTTGGCAGGTCCCAACCACCTTGTGCTGCCAAGTGGTGTTGGGGAAGCTCCTCTGGGTCTGTGTGATCACACCGCTCCCACCAGGGAACATCTGCTTCAATTACAACCGTGTCTGCTGACTTCTCCCACTTGCCCAACACTCTTGGAAGTGAGACTTCTTATAACTTTATTTCAAACAAAATAGCATACTTATCTTTAACAGAGGGTTAGACAACAAATACTACTTAACGAAGAATGTAAGGTAAATATATTACTCTTTATAGCTGAACAACTCACAAGGAGCTCACAGCAATTCTCTGAGATAAATGTTAAACAGGGTTGCAAAAAGAACAGGCTTCTGATGAAAAAAAAATCTCATTCTGCTTTCTAACAACTTCAAAATCATATCAGAATTTTCAGTGAAATGGCAAAGTGTGGGCTTGCTGTGGTAAAGGGGGATTTGGAACTTTTCGTTCTTTTCCACTTAAAGTCGATGAGATATCTGTCACTGAACTCAGTGGGAGTAAGACTGGATGATTTGGCAGCATCTTTGGGTGTTCCACTCTGCACATTAAGAGCTTGGATTTCTGGTGGATTTTTATTTTTGTTTTTATTTTTTTATTTTTTTATGAGCTATCACATTCCCTTGAATAAATACAAGTTGTAGCATTGTAGCTCACTTTATAGATGTGCTAGAGTCTTTGCAGCCTTTATAATCTGTCATCTAAATCCATATTCAAGTGTCAGTGTGTGAAGGGGTTGCTTTTAGAGGTCCTGTGGGTGAAAATATTAACGGAATCTCTAGAGGAAATGCTCTCAAAGTTGAATAATTCATCTGTTCAGCTGGTTACTTTAGAAGTAAGATATTGGTGGTAAGAGTATTCAACAGAGGTTTTTTCTTTGCCTTTACATACCTGTAGCTCACAACTATCAGAGTTGGCAGTTTTGGTGGGAAAACCTACTAAAAATAAGCTATAGAAGGTGAGCCTTAGATGCAGGTAAGTCAGTGTCAGCCTCCGTGAATCCCCCAAAATTTGTTAACTTGAATGGCAATTTCAGGTATACAAGAATAGCAGCTTCAACTAGCTATCAGACGAGGGATTAATATTACTACTTCTGAGATCATCTCTGTGACTATTATTCTGTCTTCATGTTGTTTCTGCTCACAATGTCTTTCGCTTGTTTCTTTTTTCCCTTGCCTTTCACCCTCTGAAAATCCAGCTTACTTATTTATAAGGTGTTTCATTTAAAAAGCCAACTGGGAAGACTTGTAAGAGTAAGGACTAAGGTGAGCACGTCTAGTTTAGAAACTGTCCTTGACAGTGGCTGTTTAACCCTTCCCTTTTGCCACAACGGTTGTGTGCTGCTCCAGTGTTCTCTTCCTTAGAGAAGTTACGTAGCCCATAAAAATTTACTGGAAAGAGGGCATCTACCACCTTTAATGCCTAATCTGGCACCCTTTGCTTATGCAAATCTAATCAATGGACAACTTCCCTTCTCCCAGCAGCTGCACTAGTACAAACAACATCAAAGACTTCAACAATGGTGCTCCGAAACAACTCTGGGATCACTGAAATGCAAAATTAGTTCTCCGACTTTACATCGCCAGCTACTCCCTCACGTGAGTAAGACTCCCAGAATCAGTTCCTTTGTTTCCATAAATTAGGGCTAACCACATAACTTGGGATCAGACAAGCAAAGCAAGCGAGTGGGCTGAGCTCAGTCAATCCTAACAAATTACAATAAGAAATGTATCACGCTGCCTGCTGTCAGGTGTAATTTATGTCATACCAGAGGGGTGACTGGAGAGCAGGTATAGGCAGGAACTGGTCATACCTATACTTGCTCCTGCTGGGCCTGATCTGGCAAGCTGCTGAGAGCTCTTCCCTCCCACTGAAGTCAACACAAACTGAGTTCATTTAGGACCTAACAGGATTGGGCCTCCTTCAAATACTATTGAAAGATAAACACGATTCAATGATTTTTTTCCATTTCCCATTAGCAAGTGATGTCTCTGTGTACGATCACATTTATACACGTCCTTAGACATGCATGTGCTGTATACATTACAAGCTAAAAGCCTATTTGGGATTTTGGAACACAGAAAAAGAAATAGAGGTTGTAACACGGGCAGGAAGGTTATTCCCACAGCTTTCACTTTTAGTGAGTGCAAATTATATTTTATGTGACACAAGCTAAGATTTAGCAAAGCATTTCAGCATATGCTTACATCTTTCCCTGAAACAGAAGCTAGAAATTTGTTTCATTTCTTGGATTTGAAGCTTATAAACTCATGCTCAAACCAAGAGTTTAATATGCTGTCCAAAATAATCCAGGAAACTCTGCATGTGGATGAGTATGGCTATGCCTCTATATGTGGCCATGCACATCATCATGTGAGCATAATTTAATAGTGCTCTGGCATTCTTTCCAGATGTCTCACCCAGAAAAGCTATCTCCTTCTTCTTGCATCTGCGAGAGATGACTCTCTCATCTAGAGCACTGCAATGGCAATCCGTGCCTTGTGGAAGAATCACACAGAGGCAGCGAAGCACCATCAGGAGCTCCCATCATCCCCACTGAAATAACTGCAAGTTTTATTTTGATTTAACTGGGAATGAGAGTAGGACATGCTCAATGGGGGGTAACCAACCAAGTCTACATTGCACTGCTGCAAAAAGCCGAATTACGAAGAAGAAAAGAAAAAAACCCACAACAACTATGATTTGATTTGAAGCTTAAAGTGAACCCTCCATCCATAACATATGTAGCAATGCAACCTACCTAGGTGGTGGTCAGGGGTTGTTTTGCTATAAAAATATACACGGTTACTATTTAATCCTTCTGATTTTCAGATCTAGTTCTTTAAGCTCTCACTCCTGTAAGAACTGAAATTTGAGCAGCTGAAAAAGCATTCAAGCCTTATGAGATAATACTGCGATGCAAACTACGTCCAGTACACAGCAAAACATCTGGCAACACAAGAGCTCTGGTCAGTCACTGTTTTGTATTTTTAACTTAAATAGAACTGCAAAAGCCTAAGGAATATACTTCTGGTATTTTAGCAAAGGGGAAAAGGATTTTAAATCACTACTCTGTTCTCTTTATATAAAATATGTGAATTTATGTATATGCTCCCAAAACTTACATAACTGAAGCTTTTATTAAGCAAGTCTGATATGGGGCATATTTTAAAAATAATGTCAGCAGTGATATTTTAAAATGTGGAAACAGATGTGCTATTCCATCACAACTACTGAATCTTCTCTGTATTTTTATACTATGAAGCATTTGTCTGCTTCTCAGTTATAAATCTCTCCCCACCGAACAGACTTCTCTTTGATTAAAGTACCACACAAACATTAAACAGCAACTGTTCTGAAAAAAAAATAATAATAATATGGTTTCAGTCTAACCATAAGATACAGGTATTTTAGTAATTGTTTCTTTCCCATAGACAACGTAGCAACTATCTCCTTGGCATGAGAGCGCAGCCCTATGCTTTACAACATCAGAAGCATATCAAGGTATCTCCATAAATGTCATTTATTGCTGAGAACCTGCCAAATCTGTGCCAAAAAGCTAGTTCTTTAAAAGGAGAGATCTCCAAATAAATCTAGACCTTTACAATGGTGGTCAATAACGAAAAAAAAGTCCTTCTCTTTACAGAAATACTGGCCATGCGGGCCAGTAATCTCTGATAACTTGCTGGCCTGAGCTCTGGATTACTTTTCAGTCCATAGTGCCTCCTTTAAGCAGTCTGACAGGCACCTTGATACTGCATATCTACACCTTCTGGTGGTTACATACGAGGCATTTATCCTTCTGAAGCATAAACAGTCAGAATGACAAAGAGATGAATCGTTTTAGCGATCAATAACTGTAAATCAAAATCAGGTACTACTGCAATGAAAATATTTTAACCCTGAAAACAGTGATCTCTCCCACAGTACATTACAGGTCTGATGCTACAAGGATGACCCATACATCGTGGTGCCCAGTACCCCCCAGGACTGGGACCCGGGCAAGTAACAAAGAGACAGTGTTACACATAGAATATTTTCATGCCACCTCAGTTCATAGTTTGATGTATCTGGAGTTCCCTCTGTGATAATACTGGCCAGAACTAAATCCAGTTTTAGTTTTTTGCCAGGCTTGTCATTAACACGTTTGGTGCTAATCAGCTACCTAAACCACACAAACTCGATCCAAAGTGTGGCTGCAAGCGCACAGAGCTGGTATACTGGCCACTGCCCACAGGACATGCCTGCTGCCACAGAGGCACTGAGCTATGCCTGACTTTAGGATTTCTGCTGGCCAACAAAAGCATCTATCAGTATAACTGAACTGTTTCATTTTCTCAAAAGAAGGGGAAAAAAGTTTTCTTTTTCCTAAATCTGAAAGGAATAGGTTGCTAGATACAGCTGGAAATAATACAGGACACCAACAGGTGCTTCACACGTAGCAGTATAGTGCTGAAGACACAGAGAGAATGAATAGGCTCTCTAAATAATACATAAATTGTACAGGCATTTTTTCTGTACAACACCAGTGAAGTTAACGTATAAATCGAAAACTGAATTATTCATAAGTGGTGAATATATAATAAATGGCATTTCACACCGAAGTGTGCCGCACTGGTACATGAGTATTTCCATGCAATGAACGGAATGAGGCAGAGAGCCTGAAAACACAGGAGTCTTACCTGGAGTCTGGGTACTTGGTCAGGGTAGCCAGGCTGCTGGTGTACATGTGTCCTCCTACATCGATGTGCACGGGAGCGTTCGACTTGGTGAGCTGAGCTGGGAGAGGAATTCCTTGAGCAGCCAGAGGAGAAACCGGGGACCGTGTTAGAGACAGACGGGACATGCTTCTTCCCTCCTGGAAACGGAGGACAAAAAGAACAGTTTCTCTTAAACGTAGCAGTGTGTTACCTTTATTTTCAGTGTGATCACAGATCTAATCAGATCATTTTTGCATCTGCCTGATCACATATTCAGCTAACAAATTATTGCCACCACTGTAATTAAGTGTATTTGCATCATTTTCTTTAAAGTACCAGAGGGGAAGGGAAAGATGCTTATTAGCAATAAGGAATCAAGAAAAAAAATTTTCAAGGTGTCAGCCTCAAGGGGCATAAAACAAACTGCAAAATTCTAATTAAAGGTCGCGGGCTTATGTGTTAGATGTGAAATATCCCCTGACAAACGAATAACCAATTTGTGAATTGGGATTCAGGGGGTTTTGCAAGTTTGTCTCAGTAACGAGACACCTCTAAATTAGTGACTTCCTCAGTACCTAAGGCATTTAGTTTATACACGTAGTAAATTTCACATCAAACTAAGATCAATTTTGTGTCTTATTTTCAATAATCGCAAAATAAATGGATTATTTTTAGTTAAGCCTTAATATTAGATACAAAGAACTAATAAGCTTTCAAACTGAATGCAATACCTGGAAGCAGTGAAAACAGAAAGATATACATATATAAACTAACCTGTGTTTTCATGACAAGAAGTGTTAGAGACCACTACGCAATCTGGCAAGTGAAATTACAAATTCAACATCCACCTAATGGCTACTGCACTAAAAACGTTTGAAAAGTAGCAGAATTACTGAATTGAGTCAAGAATCTTCAGCTGATAGACAAAGCAAAAAACACTTAAATGTCTTAAAAATGGAAAGGATTAGCAAAGCAGAAGAAAATTCCTCAGTTCTCTATAGTAAGAAAAGCACAGCTTATTCTGCATGAAACGTGTGTCTCAGAGCTAATTTTGGTTACATCAGTACAGATAGCATAGATAGCAAACCAAAAAAATCTGCTGTAAGTTTTAGAAAATGTCCATTCATTCTCCCCCTTATGGGTAAAGCAACATATGCAAAACATTATAGCTGAAGATATTTCTGAATATAATCTAATTTTCTTGGTATTTTGTTTTGCAAGCATGCTACCAAACACCCAGACTCTCTCTTCTATCTGACAAGCACTTTAATACAGCATTACAGAGTGAATTCCCATTTCTCCCACGTTACTTTGATAATATTTCCTAGAAATCTAAAGCTGCTCTCGTCTTTCTCTTAGCAGTAAATATTTTGCACGAGGAGCCTGGCTATGACACTCAATGAGCATGCAGTCAGAAATAGCCTTTGTAAAAATCCAAATCTCAGCTATATAGAAAGGAGCTGAAAAATCTTAATCCATCCAGACAGCTTCATAAAGTCATCATAACATCTCCATTAACTGCATTTATCTAGTTTAGCTCCTAAGGATTTCCTGCATCTAAAGCACAGCAATACATCACCCCATTATGAATCCACATCCTTTCCTCTTCGGAGGCAGAATGGACCTCTGCACTGAGCACGAAGCAAATGCCAGCTCTGTCCTAGGACTTCTGTGTCAGTCGATGTGAAATTGGGCATTAACATTTTTACTACAGCACCACCTTCAAGGAAAGTGATTGAATCCTTTCATGACTCAAGATGCTGCTTTCTTGTTTCCCACAAGAGCTTGTTGTGGGCAAGCTTTAGTAAATAGGTCGTAGAGCATAAATAAAAGAACGAACTTTCAAAAGCAACTTTAGTATGTAAGTACCTGCAGGATTTTAGCGCTCTGTTTACCAGTCTGTGGGTGCCTCATCTGTCTGCCAACACAAAGATTTTTCTTTCTTACCAAAGAGCACTGCAAACTCATGTTCAGTCTGTGCTCCCTCACTTAAATGAAAGGGTCAGGAGACACAGGCTGAATGTCAACCCTGTCTTTGTTCAGACCCTAACTATTATCACTAATGATAAAGGTACAGACCTCGCGCAGCACAGAGCTGCCTTAGAAACACATCTCATGCAGTTTCACAAAACAAGTGCCTAATTAGGGCTCATCTGCACCCCTTGTTACAATTTCCAAATGAAATCAAAGGGCTTCCAGTCCTCTGTAAACGAGTCTTACATTTAACCGTTTGTCTTGAAATACAGACTTCAATTTTAAAATATGCACAGATAGCTAAAGATCAAGTGATCCCAATCTATTTGTGCATATTTAAGCACAGCTGCTATCTTAGGATTTTGTTTAATGTTAGTATACCAGTAAATTCCTTGATCTGTAAAAAGTCTGAGATTCTCAGTGAGGCCATACTCACACAGTAGATATTTAATTTATACTATTCACTGGAGGGACCTTTTGAACAATCCTCTGCTTTTGGCATCTCTCAGCTAGAGCATGTGTTGAAAAAACACTTAATTATAGAAAATCACTGGAAAGCTAAAATAGTTCTCAAACTTTTATGGCTTTTCATACTTACTGAGGATGCTACCGGCTTGTTGGGGGAGGAGGGGGGATTAGAACATGGGCTTTTCCCTTGCTCGGAGAGGATTCATATTAAAAATGAACCCAACGTGTTTATGAGAGTTGTGGAGTTCAGTCATTTCCTATGAGCAGATTATCAGGGGGCATAATTGTTGAGTGTGAGGACACTGAAAGCACTTCTGGTGCTTCGAAAAATAAGTACTCTTATTCTTAAGGTACTGGAACACTATTTCTAATGACTCCTTCCTCTCCTTAATGTAAAACACAGATAGAATTCATCACACTGAGTAACGCACTTACTTTATGCACAAAGCAGAATCCTAAATGTATTTATCCAGTGAAAGTCTTTATGCACATATTTTCTAATACTGATGTGAAAATTAAAACCTTAAGGGTAAATATTGCAGGAACACTAACAAAACTCATTTATTAAACCAAGTAAAATAATCCTTGCTCTTTAGTTGCCTACAACACGATACAGCATCCCAACTAGTGGCACAGGCAATAACCCTGCTCTAATCAGTACCACAGGAACCTGCTGAAGGCAAAATCAATAGAGCCCGATTCCCAAATTATCCGAATATTTAGTTTTTCAAACATTGCACACCAAGATCTTTCAGAGCCAGCTTATCTTTTTCTGCCTTTCTAAGCTAACTGCATAAGTACTGCTTGTAAAAACTATTTGCCCATGCAAAGTGAAATAATCACAATGCCATGCTCATTTACACACAAAATGATTTTGTGTCCCATTGTGCTCACAGTTGTTCAGCTCTCTAGGGGTGATTAAACTAGCTATGCTGCTACAGCTTGAGATGATTTCACTGAATCGTTTCTCCATGAAGTTGCTTCTTTGCTAAGCTGTTATTTTAACCATAAAAGGTAAACAGAAGGCAGTTGTAAGAGCTCCATTCAGCTCCGTGCCCAGGGCTATAACCCTAGGGCAGAGAATGCTGAAAGACTGCAGAATTTTCCAGGGTGTTGCCTTTCTTGCTCTAAAGCCTTCAGGAATACTGTTCATTTAATACACACTCTAGATGATACATTTCAGATCCTACTAAAAGAAAGACTTCAAAAGTGTAAGAACTTTTGGGCGGATGAAGCTTTCCCACCTCTGCACATAGCCCGGGGCCATGGTAACCAATACTGCTGCTGATGTTGGGAAAATACAGTAGAAATAAACTGCACAGAGCAGAGCAGACGGATAGGGACAGGGGAGGTGAAAGGTTGCAGGAGAAGCAAGCGGCAGCCTGGAAGGGATAACGAGAAAAAAGGGGGGAGAGCGGAAAAGGAGGCAGCTCTGAAGGAGGGACAAAGTTAAATCGAGGAGCAGGCACTTAAAAAGACTACAGATGGGAAGCAAGACTAATTGCGGATGTAAAAGCGCTTTGTTTCTAAAGTTTATTGTTGCCAGGATAAAAATTAATTGAAACTAATGCTGTTATTCACTCGTGCAGTTTAATTCCTTCATGCACATTCGAGACGTGAAATGAGCACCGCAGGTTCCAGGAGCCGCCAGCCCCCGCTCGCTCCGCCCGGGCGCCTGCGGGGCCCCGCGGGTCGCGCCCCGCGCCCCGCCCGCAGCAGGACCGACGCCCGCCGACGGGCGCTGCGGCCGCTCCGCTCCGCCCGGCTCCGGGGAGGCCGGCGCCCGCCCGCGGCCCGGCCCCGCCGCCGGAGCGGCCCCGCCGCAGCGCTTCGAGCCGAGCAGCTGCGGGAGCGGCCCCAGCCCCGCGGCCCCGCGGAGCCGGGGGCAGAGCCCCGGGCCGGGCATTACCTTTGTCTCCATAAACACGCACGGCGACCGCTCGGGTCTGCCTCCAGAGCCACTCGGAGACAATTGGTTACGCTGAGAAGCGAGCCTAGAGACAAAGAAGGGATGGGGTTACTTGAAACCTCGCACTGGATGGCTCCAAAATTTAAAGTCCGTCAACATTTGCACACACCTCCGCGCTGCCTCACGCACCGCTGTCCCGAGTGACAGAGTGGATCGTGCCCAAAACTTTTGCAGGGGGAGTGGGGGCTCCCTGCGGAGCTCTCCTCACAAAAAAAGAAAAAAGCAAAAAAAAAAAAAAAAAAAAAAAAAAAAAAGGCAAAAAAAAAAAAGCAGAGGCTCTCCCTCCCTCCCTCTCTCCCCACCCCCGCCCGCTGTGGCAGCCGCCGCTCTATCAGTGCGGCTTCACGTCACCCCACGCCTCTCCCCGCTGCTGGTCAGGGGAACCACCGCGGAGCGCCGCAGCCGCCCTCCCAACTTCTGCCTTTTGCTCTGAAACGCGCGGCGTGCCCAAAGGTAACGATCAGCCAAAAGGAAAAAAAAAAAAAAACCCACAACATGGCGTCCTTTACTTATTCCCTCATAACAAGAAAGGAGATGTCTCAGATGAACGCGAGGGCAAAAAAAGCCCGTAACCCCGATCGCATCCGATTTCGGTGCAGCCAATGGAGGTGAGCGTTAGCCAGGCTAATGTATGAATTTTGCAGAAGTGTGCCACATCGCATGCAGGAGCAGAAATGCAAACTATAGCCTAGAGTGGTTTGAAGTCTGCCCCGACCCGAGCCTTCCACTCTCACTGGCGCCAGAGTTTCATTCACAGCCCGCCCGTGCTTTCCATACGCGGCGCTCCCATTGTCGCCCGCCTTCCCTTTGTGCCGAGCCGCCCCGCCGCCACCCCCGCGCCCCGGCCGCGCACCCCGCGCCGCCCGCCCGACCCCCGCGGCTCCGCGTGTACCCTGCGAGAGCGCGGAGCGGGCTGCGCTGCCTCCGCCGCGCCGGGGCCGGGCCGTCTTCAGAGCCGGGGCCGGGGCGGCAGCGCGGGCACCCCGGGCCGCGGGGCTCCGCCGGCGCTGCCCATGCTGGAGCGGAGCAAAACAAAACATACACACACGCACGCACACACACACACACGCACGGGCACACACACGGCGCTAGCAAAGCGGGAGCTGTAGCTTTAAAAAAAAACACCCCTCCGCCGCCGCTTCTCCTCCGGAGCCGGGAGCCGAGTTAGTTTGAAGAAGAGGCACTTTCCAAAAAAAAAAAAAAAAAAAAAAGAGACCAAAAAAAAAAAAAAAAAAAGGAGCGAGAGAAGGCGCGAGCGTGCAGCGCGGTGCAGCGCAATGCAATGCACGGCTCAGCACAGCACAGCACGGCACGGCACGGCACACAGCACAGCACGGCACGGCGCGGCGCGGCGCGGCACGGCGCGCTCCGGCCCGGCCCGGGCAGCCGCGGGAGCAGCCGCTGCCGCGTTCCTTACCTTGAGCACAGGATGAGCCGCGAGCCCCCCTCGGCTTTGGGCTCTGCTGGGTTTGTGTGTGGATGGGCTCAGTTTTTTTGCCTTTATTACTATCTTTGCTCCTCAGATCCTGCTGTGATTATTATTATTTTTAAGGCTTCTCTCTCCTCGCTCGCTCTCCCCCTCTCTGTTTTTGCCGCTTCTTTCTATTTATGTTGTGTGTGCGCGGATGTGTGTGTGTGTGAGGGGGAAAAAAGCCTTTAAATGAAACTGCCGAGGCTGTTATGAGAAGAAAGGCAATAATCCCGTCTCTAAATAACAGAGGGAAGGGAGAAGAGGAGGAAAAAAAGCGAATTCTTGCTCAGGGCTTTGCAAACGCCTGCAGGGCAGAGGATTAGGCTACAATTAGCTCAGCCCTTTGCTCTCGCCCTAGCTAATTTTGCGATGAAAATTGGATATTTTCCCCTGCTTTTAGTGAAGGTCCCCAGATTTATTTCACACCCCCACCCCCCGTAAAACAAAACACGAGCCCTGGAAATGGATGGGGCCGGGAAGCGCCGCGCCGCAGCCCGCGGAGCCCTACGCCGCCCGCGGAGCTGCGCGGCCCGGCCCGGCCCCGCCGGCGGTAACGGGTCGGTGCCGGGGAGGCTCGGGCCGCTGTCACGTCCTTCCGCGGGCTTACTGAAAAGAAGAAGGAGGAAAAGGGGGAAGGGGGGGAAAAAGCTGATTTTAATCATTGTCATTTGGTCTGATGTAATATTTCCCCAGGCGTTTTCAACTAGGCATAAATTTTCAGCTCCCAAATAAGTAACGCAGGGCACGTTTCTCACATCTCCCGACTCCTCCGTTACAATTAGGGTAGCACCCACTCCGCACTTGTTGATAAACTACATCAAGTTCAAAAATAAATAATTTAAAAAATCGCCGCGGCCCCCCCGGGCGCATCCCCAGCGCCGGCGGGGTGCAGACGGGGGGTCTCGGCGGCGGGGGGGGGCCGCAATTATTTCCAGCCCGCCCGCCCGCCTCCCCCTCCCTTTCACCCCTTGCTAATGTCTCGCATTGTAAACGCCAAATTTCCTGTAGGCCATTAAAACCAAATGACGTCTATCGACATGCATTGTGCTATTGCGGAGCGCCCTGGCAGCCCGCCCCCGGCCAAAAGCGCCATTTCAATTAGAGCGTGCGGCGCGATGGCGCGGGGCTCCGCGGGCGGCTCCGCGGGCGCGCAGCGCGCCCCGAAGGGAAGGGGGCGGGAACCCCCTCCGCACCAAAAGAAAAGAAAAAAGAGACGATAATAAAAATTAAAGCAACGCGAAGCCCGCCCCTCAACTTTCCGCCCGAGACGCGCCTCCGCCCGCGGCTCCGCGTTTCCCCGAGCCTCCGCGGGGGATGCGCGCCCCGCGGAGAGCGGCCCCCGCGGGAGAAGTTCGGGGGGAGCACCGCCCCGCGGCGCCCGGCCCTCGGCCGCCGGCCGCCGCAGAGGAGGGGCTCCGGCAGCTGCGCGCCCGCGGAGCGGCGCCGCGCGTCCCGGTGGCCGCGGCCGGGCGGGCTGCAGCGCCTACTAGCCGCCGAGCGCGGCCGCGCAGGGAGTTACGCAACGCGGCGCGGCCGCCCGAAAGGTCAGCCCGGCGGCGGGCCGCGCTCCTCTCCGCGTCCGCCCGCGCTTCCCTCCGCGCCGCGGGGCTCGGGGCGGCCCCGCCGGTGCCGACCCGCCCCGACCGACGGGGAACGGGGAAAGGCAGGCAGGACCCCTGCAAGTCGGTTTTTTTTTTTTTTTTTTCAAGTTATCTTCCGTGGCAGGAATAAACAGAAACTTTTCTCCTAAGGGTAGCTTTTTTTTTTCTTTTCTCCTTATTTTTTTTTTCTTCTCGAGTACAAACTACAGGAGAAGAGGGAAATTTTCTCATTAAAGTTACATCCCTGCAGTTAGTTCAATTACTTGATATATGCAGAAGATGTTGTAAATTTAAAGATTTAAATAGCTTACAAAGATGCCGGAGGCTCCATCAGTTAATTTCCTTAATTTATGGATTTTTAGCTGAGCTTCTGAAATGAAAAGGAGAATGAGAACTAGGTCAGCGGAGAGATTTGCATCCAGAACAGACTTAAATTTGTTTTCCTTGACCATCCCACCGGCCCAGGTGCGGTCCTCGGTGGGGTCCCACCTCTGGGCTCTGCGGGCCCCAAGGCCGGCTCTGTCCCGACGTGCGGCCACTGCGCGTCCCCACGCGGCTGCCCCACCTGCCGTCGGGCCGGGCGGCAGCCCCAGCAATCCCGTCTCTCACCGCTCAACAAGTGGAGCACGAGGAGGACGAGGTCTGCCGAGGCTCCGTGACCTGTCTCCCAGCCCCAGCTACCTCTTGTTTCTACAGGGATGTACGGACCGCTAGGGATCATCTGACAACGTAATATTTACCTCCTCTGTGATCTACTGACTGCTAAACGAAAAACAAATGTGAGAACCTTGAATAGCAAGTAGAGCGTTGTAGAAATAGGATGTTTCCGCACTGAGGTGCAGTAAAGAGGAAAGAGCAAGACCTAAAAATACCGCACTGAACAAAAAGTAGGAACTGTTTTCTGACTCATCCCAACACAACTGCCACAGGTCGCACTTAACTGGCATGCATGGCTCATAAAGATCTGCTTTGTTTGTTTGTTTGCAGACCAAAGACTGACGGCATTTGGGGTGAAAGAGGCGTGCACATGGTAGGGTGCTTGTGCGGGATGGTTTTTGCAGTAGCTAGGCAGAACAATGTACTCGAGAGCTTTGAGTTTTTCTCACCTGGATTAGTACTGAGGATAGATAATAAAGGTGTGCATTACAGCTCTATATGCACTCGCTCATTTCTTTCTTCTCACTCGAGTGTGCGAATGCCTTTCTGTTGTTGTGTTTCAATACGTATGAATATATACATATGAATTAATACTTGAAGGTTTGATACAAACTAAACAGTTTTAGGAAGCAACACTGCAATATGATCGGTATCGGTGTTTGTGATTTAACATTTCTTTTCCCACTAGATGAAGTTTCTAAGATTTGCAAGGTACATGTCAAGGACGGGTATATAAATGGATTTTTATTTATTCACAACTCCAAGACTAATTGCTTCTCTTTGCCTGAAGGCCAAGAGATTGGTTTTAATATGACACTTCAAAAGTATTCATAGAACTACAGAGATACTAAGTGTCATTGTTTAAGAGAGAAATCTCACTATGCTACTTGTGACCCTGAAAACAAAATCTTCCACTTTAGTTTGAATCCTAATGTTGTTTTTCAGAGTTTCACTTAGAGCTCAACTATTAAGAAGTGTACAAAGGAAAATATTAAATAGTATGTAGTGAAGAAAAAAGAAGAAATACTACTAGAAGTGAACATCACTTATTCTCTCAAAAACTCTATTATCCTCCTTACAAAGCAATACAAAATTTATAACAGCAGATTCTTGGGCCAGGTTGTAGGATATTACAACTAAAAGAGCTAAGTTGTAACTTACCATAGGTGTTTTAAAACTTCTTGGCTAAATGCCCTGCATGGGTCTATTAAGATATTAAATACTGCAAATTAAACACTTTGGATTATTGTTACTTTTTTTTTAATCTGAAGTTCTTTGTATTCTATGCAGATGCTTAAAAATTGAATTGGACAGAACCAATCTCTAATGTGTTTTTCAGCCTAATTTTTCCATCGGTCATTTCAGCCTTCTCAATGAACAGATCAAAAAATTCCCCAACACTCTGAACGCAGTATGAAGTAGAAATCCATAGAGAATCCCATCTTATTTTCCTCCATCTTTTGCTGTTTTCCAAAAATAACACTTCATATTTGTCAGAACAGAAAACGAAAGACCATGAAAAGATGTAAGTTTTGAGCAACAGAAATTTCCTATCAAGAAGATATTCAAAATATATTTGGAAATGATCCGATCTGAAGTCTACTGGCTGTGTGAAAGAAGGTATAATGAACTGAAAAAAACATCAACCTCTTCTACACTATGATATATGAATTTGTATATGGATCTCAAAGTGCCTGCATGAAGATATTCTAGAGACCTCATCCTGTATTAGTGCGTATCCCTTCCTTTATGTGTCTTCACTTGAGGCTTGAGTCTGACTTCAGCACTTCTCATGTTACATATGTGAGCCTGAGGCCAACTCTGGCTTCCTGGCAGTAAAAGCAATATTCGCACTAACTGCAAAAAGTACACAAAGAAATGTCCAGTCTGCCTGGTCCTCCTCTTTGAAACACTTTATGGTCCAGTTGGCATTTTAAATAAGAGAGAAAATAGAACATTTAATGAAATGTTTAAAGCAGGCAAGTGAGAATTAGAGTTTTATTCCATTAAAAGGAAGAAATCTACGTCTACATGTAGATTAATACTCTTCTCAATCATGGTTAAGACACAGATGTAGTCCAGGAGTTCTGAGTAAGAAATTGGTCCTTCAGAAGTAGTTGTTGGACAGCTGTTGGTCAGTAAAGCCTATGTAGTTTTGTTGCCTGCACTGAGGTTTAATGGACATGACTACCATTAGCCTTGTCTCCTGGTGGGAGAAGACTGATCACAGATACACAGGGAGAAACACATCTGAGCGGTCATGCCACAGGTCCTGTGACTAGCACCATCACCTCTCTCAGCTACAATGAGGTAGAAGCAGAGGTGTGGAAGGCTGATGTTACAAATGCGTTGAGCTAGTGAGAAAGGTTTGCTCTTGTGAGAAACCTGAAAATATTAAGAACCTTAAAATATCAGCACTTGCTTTAGTCAGTTAACACATAATGGATTAAAAAGAAAAAAAGAAAGGAAGAATTAAGGACATCTCCCAGTTGAAGCCAGTGGCAGTGCTAGCTCTGTAACAGGAACTTGACCCAGACTTTGCTAATTAAGACAAAAAATTTTGTCATTTGTAGGCAGATAAGGGATTTCCTGGGAGCAGTAAGCATGACCAGGAAGAGAATAAAATCTGATCTTTAGGAACTCAACAAGTCTTGTCGCTCTCTTCCTTGAAATGCTCTTCTATTGTTTTCAAGAAGCTTATTGCTGCTGAGTGAATTTACAAACCGTTACTTTATTGCCTAAATAGAGATGGACTGTTTTTGAGACTATCCATTATCCAGCACCTAACTCATGACAACAGTGCAATATAATCTATGCTGGACTGCGAAGATAAAATAGCTTGTCAGGAAATACAGAATAGAGTAAGTTTGCCCACCTCTTCATGCTTCCAAATGTTACAAGCCGAAATCAGGTCCTAAAATTAAATTTGCTTAAGATGTCCTATGTTAGCTTTCAGCATGATGTTTCTCAGCTTGTTGTGTTCTCTCATTTATCATCTTAAACAGTCACAATATTGAATATTTAAAACATTTTAAAGTACCTTTGTGCCATTTGTTTTTAGCTCCTTGTTAAATACAGCATATCCATTTTATAAATGTCATGGTAAGGAAAAAACATTTTCATGGCTGAGTGTAATCCATTCATTGGTTTTTAGAGATGCACAGTACTTTATAGCATGTCACAAATCCACACAGTGTCCCTGAAAGCTTGATTTTTGCATATGGATTGCTGACTTAGCTGAACGATGTATAAGATCCTGTGCAGCCAGGCAGCTCCCAACTGAATATACTTCTAACGGAGGTTGTATGCATAGTTTCTTCTAGCAAAGGTCTGGAATAAGTTATACTGCAAAAATACCACTTAACTGAATACAGAGAATAAAGAAAAGAGCCATAATGCTCCTTTTGGATGAAATTATGTACTGCTTTTAGGGTTTGAAGTAGGCACAGGCACATGTAGAACCAAAGAGAAGTTGCTTCTTATTTATGTAGCAGTATTTCAGCGCTCTTCCTCTTTGTCAAATAGACTGAGAAGTCGGAATGTTGTATGATTGGAACAGAACCTGGGAGAGCAGTAGCTCAACAAAGCACGATCACATGGACATGAGAGTAGAAGAAAAAGAAAATTGAGCAAATTCTTCAGGTATGGATTCCAGAAAGGGATAGAATAGTCAAGATAAAACCAAAGAAAGTCAGATGTCAGTGGCAAGAAAGAAAATGTTCTTAAGCACTGTGGTTTCAGACCCACTCTAAGTGAAAGGGTAGTAGAAGCTGCTGTAACCCTCAGACAACAGGATGAGTAGACAGATAAATTCTCTTGGGAGGCAAGGGAATGACTTCTAAGCCATGAAACTATGAATTAAAAAGCACATGAAGAGTTGAGTGAAGCACGCTTTTGTGTTGCAAAATATCTAATAGAAAAAGCACAACTGGGAGGAGAAAACTAAAAAATTAATTCAGGGTCATGAAATTCATCTGTTAGACTAAATGAATACTGAATTGGAGTTTGTGAGGCTAAAACTAACTAGCAAATTAGTACACATCTCAAAACAAAACTAATTCCTGGTAATAGTCGGTATGCAAAGGCAAAATTAGAAGGGTTCTGGTCCAGCATTCCTATTACTGCATCACAGAAAGACTCAAAACTGGCAGAGGTTTTGCATGATTGTCCTTTCAGATCTGCTTACATTGTGGTGCTGCCACATGACAGCTCCAGTTTTCAGCCCAGTGTCCTATTCCCCACAGTGGTCATCCTGCCCACCTGTGATGTGTGCACACTCAGCTGGAGCATTTCCACCAGATGCCGCAATGGAAACATACTCCTACCAAGAGGATGATGCATCACACTGCTGCTTTTCCTGGCCCATTTGAGTGCTGCTGCGGACAAGAGTTTAACCACAGCTTTGACGCCTTTGTTTTAGTACAAAGAAGATGAGAGCTCTGAACCTGGCCAGCTGAGCAGAGTCTAACCAAATCCTGTTATGCCAGAGACCCTTGGAAAGGAGACAGTATGTCAGACATATGGTCGCAACATGCTGTGCTGCAGCCATCCTCAGCTAGCGTATGGTCTCCTGAGTACCATTGCCAGCTGGGCTCTAATTTACACTGGGCCTGAGAATCAGGGACCTTAACAGTCTCCCTGATGGTCTCTTCTCCTTTGCTTCACTGATTTCAGTTAAGCAGATATTCAAAGCCTTTCATTCCTCCTGCCTGGCATACACTGCTTTACTTATACTATGTGTTTGAAAAAAAAAAAAAACAGACAAACATTCTGCAAGAGGAGAATGTCAGAATCTTGACTCTGTAAATTTTTTAATATCAGTGGTATCACTGTGGATGCTGTGTAGGTATGTGAAGTTAATAATACAGATGTCTCCAACAGTCTGATATAAGAACAGCATTGCCAAGTAGAAGAAATCATACTTACCTGTTCCAACCCGTATGTGCTATGGCACCATTTTTCATGGATCTGTGCTCTGATCTCCTTGAATATTGTGTTATTCCACATTTTTTTTGCCATGAATTTCTTCTTAGACAGAGAAGAAGAGAATGCCTTTCTTCTAGTCAGAGTAAACTCCTTAAGTAAGAGGCATGTTTCTCATCGTGACATATGTGTTTGAAGGAAATTGTGCACAGAATAACTAAGTTCTTAAGTTAAATAAATGTAACATTTAGTTTAAATGTTCTATTATAATGCCGCAGTTTTTGACATTGTAGCCTAAGTTTTCAGTTGTAAAAGTTATTAAAGGAAGTCAGTTTTGGATTTTAAAATCCAGCTTTTATTTTGCAATTAGCCTTTGAGGGACTTTCTGAAGGAATCTGTAAACAGATTAGTTTAATGCTGTTCGAAATAAAAATGATGGGGTGCTACTGGACCCAGCACACTGCCCTTCTTAAAATTATTTGTGGCAACAACTACACAGTTCTGTTTTTGTCCATCTTTGAACATTAGACTCATTCTGCTTTATGCAAAGGACCAATGTATGGTTAATGTTTGTGTAGTTTTACCCAGTTGAGTATTCTGTGGTCAAGACATTCTTTAGGAAAAGAAGTGCAAGCACGTTTTCAGACATATTATTGTATAGAAAGAATATATACATATTCTTAACTGAATGAAGGCATTTGAGGAGCCGTGCATCAAACAGTGTTGACCCCTAGTTTCTGAATATACGGCATTGTCCACAACGCAGGAGACCAGCCTTGCTTTCCCTCACAAGATTCTCTTCACCTGACCAAGTAAGCTGCTGGTAAGCAACTATGTTGGGGAGCCACCAGAAACTGGTGGTTCTGTAGAAGGATAAATTATTGAACTGATGAAAATGATCAACAGGACCATCCATCTGCTCGATATCTCCCACCTACGTAGCCACAACCCTCCAGTCCCTTCCTTCTGCTGCTTTTCTGCTCAATTCCTATTTCAGGTGACGCTGGGAATTTGGAGCAGCAAAGCAGCTCCCCAGGTCTCTGTGCATGCCTAGCACACTGGGAACCCATTTCTTACCTGGACTCCAGCGCTCACCACGCGGCTGCTAACAAGAGCCATGTCCTTAGCTCTGCTGGGGAGGTTGAACAATAAGGGATATGAACAGGGATTACACTTGGGTCTGTGCGAGGATCCCGTAATGCTTCTGCATTCGCTGCCTTTAGGAGTTTTGCTGTTCAGTCACAGGCCTGAAATTCAAATGCAGCCTTTTTCCCCTGTGGGCCACATATTTACTTGCTTTTCAAAAGCATCTTACATTCATATTCCCAGTATGGCAGGGTGTTTCCACTGTGAAAAGGGCAGTTCTTCCAAGAGATTAAAGGTTCTTCCACACGTCTGAGGAGCGATAAAGCCAGGAGATGGCTGCTGCACACTGAGGGGCATCAGGGACGGGGCTCTTCTTCCCCCTCACTCTGCACTCTGCATTTGTAGAGCTGTTAAGAAATCTGCTTGGTTCTGGGGAAGGAAAAGGACCAGAGGCCGCTCTCACATGGCACCTTGGCAGCAGCATTCCTCCCTTATCCCCGCTTTGGCTCGTCAGATGTATTTTGCCCTTTGTTTCTTCAAGTGAAGGCTTTTGCTGGTGTGGTCCTTCTCCTCAGTGCTGCCACGTTAGGATGGCAAGTCCCCGTTTCTCTTGTTGTGCCACATGAAACTAAAAACAGTGGCCCCACTGGAGTTGCTGCTACATTAAAGATGTAAGTGAAATAAAAAATCACTTTCGGAGCTTTTTATTTTTTATTTAATTTTTAATTAATCTTAATTAATTTGAATTTCGAAGTGATCTGAAAAATAGCTTTAAATGAGTATATATATATATATATATATATTTCGATTTTCGTTTCCAGCGCTGAGAGCATGAATAATGCAGGACAAATGCTGTGGCTCCATCTGTAGTGCAGGAGCCAGAATTTGTGTGGGACAGGCGATGGTGGCCAAAGGGCTGAGGTCTCTCATCATGTCAGAGCTGTGCAAGACAGCCGGTCCCGGGACAGCCATGGGCTTCTTCTCCTCATGGGAATTGCTGGGCCGGCTGCCACGGGCCAGGCCGCAGCCATCTGGGCTCTGTGGAAGACGCCCTGAGCCCCTCTCCGCGCGCCGCCTCAGCCCGCCACTCCCGCCTCAGCCCGCTCCGGCCTTCCCGCCAACAACCGTTGCCACGGAAACCGGCGGCTGCTCCCGGCGGGGTGCGAGGGCCGCGTGGGGAGCAGCGGCCCGGGGGCAGCAGGCCCAGGGCCCAGGGCTCGGCGCGCCGAGGGGCTCCCTGTGGGGCTGAGGGCGCTGGGAGGGTCTGCGGGTGGCAGCCTGACACCGTAGAACGTGTGTGGCCGCCGGCTGACAAAGCGGTGAGTGCAGGCAGGTGTGCGGGGTTTGGGTGTACTGCTGACTTTGAGGTGAAAGCTGTTTGTGTGCGCAGGTGCGGAGCTGCGAGCTGTGGTGCTGGCAGTGGCTGCGGCCCGGCGCCAGGGCACGAGGCGTCCAGGAGCCGCCTGGGGAGCGCGGTCCTCGGAGAGGTAGGAAATGCTGTGGTTCTAATTAATGCCCATGTGGAGTCTGATTGTGCTGCAGTGTTCTCACGGGTATTGTAGCAACCAGGGTATATTTTAGGGTTCAGTTAATTAAAAACTATTTATAAATCTGCCGAGGTCCTGAGTTGCACTTTGCTAAGCTCGGCTGTCGTGGCTCCCTTTGCCACAAAAACAAAACAAAACAAAAAAACAAAACACCAAAACCCACGCTGTATTTATACAGACACAGCTGTATTTTGGCCAACCCATAGGGCTCTTTGTCTGCTTGCTTCGTTCTCCCTAGGATATAGGATCCTGTCAGCTGGGCAGTGGGAGGGTGGGACTGTACTCACTTTTAGCCTTCAGGGAAGATGAAGCCCTTCCTAGGCCCCCTAGAAGGGTAGGTAGTGTTGAGTGCTACAGGCCTTGTTGGCTGGGAGCTGGCTGCAGCACTCCTGCCCCTGTGCTGGGTTACAGGGCACAAGTTTGTAAGGATCTTAAAGCTTTGGATGGTATCTGCATGCTGTGGTAAAGCTTCCTGGCGTGACATGAGTTAGATCTTGATTTCATTTTGTAGACAGCTTTATTATTTTTTTTTTCTGGTGTTAATTGTAAATACCTCCACAAGAGTCTAAAGTATGTTGTCTTTTAGCTGTATGTATGTATGTTACATATACATAAGGCTAGCTTTAGTGCCTTTAAACACGTACTTGTACTGAAGATATGCCTGGATTGCTTGCGGAAATGTGACTCTAGCAGAGTACCTTGATTAAAATGGCCCAACTTTTATATGTAAATATGTGTGTGTGTGTGTATATATATATATATATATGTATGTATTGTAAGTTATTTGTTTTTGAGTTTGATAAAAGGGGAGCAAGTTGTAGAATCGTGGAATGGCGTGGGTTGGAAGGGACCTCAAAGATCCATCCAGTTCCAGCCCCTAGTTTATCTCTTGTGACAAATTAAATGCAAGGGCAGCAGTCCAAGTTGGACTCTTTACGTATAATGACTGGATAAATCTAGCCCTCTACATATCTCCAAGCTCCAGTTTCACGCTGCATTGCAAAGCATGGCAAGCTTTTCTCAACTGTTGGTTTTCATTTATTTATTTATTTACTCGAGGAGTAGTGTGCCAACACTGCTGACACCTGCCTTCCCAGAAATAGATGTTTAATCCAAGTGCCTGAGTCCTGAAAACAGGTTTCTGTTTCTTAATTTTGTGGCCTCTACGGAGTAACAGAATAGCAAGCTAAGTGCTGTTTGATTAAGAGAAACACTGCTTTCCTAGGACAGAAAATGCACAGAATAGGAATTATCAGTAAGTTCTAAGAAAATGATGGAATAAACATAAATAGGAGAGCAGACACTTAATATTTTGCTTTAATTAAAAATAAATCCCAAGCACTGCTTTATCTTGTGGTTTTTGTACGTATCTTCTACAGATGTAACAAACAAACAACTTTTCTTGCTGAGTCCATGAGTGAAAATATCTTTTCATAAGTACTGATACCTGGGAAAGCTTGCTAACCTGCATGTGATGTTCAGATGCAAAACATGATCTTTTCTGAGTACTTTTGAGGAAAAAGGATTGTTCAATTGTGCAAGATGACTTTCCATTCTTCTGAGAACAGCAAATGTTAAAAACAAACAAACAAAAATCCCAAATCCCAGCTATTGTAGTGCTTCTGTTTTATTTCACAAATGCTTACTATGAAGGTTCTCTCTGGCTGTGGAGGTAGATTTTAGTACTTGGGAACTGAATTCCTTGGCTATCTACTAAAGTGGCTTGTTTTATCAAAAATCTTCTGCCTCATGTAAGCACCAAAAGTGTATCTTGATACCTTGGTCTGTAGGTTGCATAGAATAATTTTGTGAAAAAGGCTGGCAGATAGAATAGTTTTGTGCAAACACTGTTTTCAGGGACAACCTCCTGCCTTTGTATAGCTTGCCAATGCTGATCCTCTTACAGATTTGATGATTGTTTTAACACGGCCAAAAGCAAGCAAACAAAGACCTAATGGTATTTAGCAGTGGAGTTTGCCGAGAGTAACACTTGTGGTGTTCTAGGACTCATATCTTTCATCTGCTCTCAGCTTGAGAAACAAAATATTGGTTCAATATAGATATACAGGACTGTGGTTAATAGTTTACTAGACAGATTGAGTTGTCACACACTGCATAAAGGAATACGTGATCCTTTGTGGAGCTATTAGGAAAGTAATGATTTGAGGACCAAAGCTCACAGCTCACTGTTCACAGCAGAGCTACTCCAGTTAAAACACAGGAGCTTTTAATGAGAATTAACTGGGGGAGGGGAGGAGAACCCACATGAGTTCCTTTACAGGAGAGAATTACAGCATGTTTGCTACATTCTGTGTAAATAATAGTTTCTGGCTCTTCTATTAACGTTGTTGTTATGAAGCCATGTCCATACCGTAGCTTAAAACATTTCACTGTAATTCTTCCCTTGATTAGTTGATGGAGCTATTACTTACTACTGGCTTTTGTCTTCCCTGATTACATGGATATCTGGTGATTCAGTGGATATTTATTTGCTCAAATTTAGAACTCATATGAACCAAATCCTGACCTCTGTTCATGTACAGTAAACTTTGTCATGCAATTTAATGGCTTTTTTTTGTTTCCTTTTTTTTCCCTTTTTTTTTTTCCCTGTGCCTGATAGTTATGCTAATAGAGTGCTAACTTTGTGATATTTCATATTTACAGTCTTAATAACAAAACAGTAGCTGTGGCTTTATTTTGTTAGAGGTTTTTAGTATGTTATTTATAGATCTAAAACCTACAAGATATGATATAAAAGCCTTCAGTATGAAAAATGTTACATTTCTGAGCAGACAGTGAGAAAATTGCCTTTTAGAGGTCAAAACTCCCAGTGCCTCTGGCAACATGGCCTTGATGTCATTTGACAGGGTGGAAACACAGCCCTTCATGGGAATAAACAGCCAATACCTGCATGATTCATTTTGTTAGGAGGGTTCTCCCATTGTTGCTAGGCAATATTTGCTAGGTGGAGTTAAAAAAAAAAAAAAAAGAAAAAGAAAAAGAAAAAAAGCCAACAACAACAGCAAAAACACCACCAGAACCCCAACAGTTGTCTTGCTGTTGATGTTCTTTTTATGCTTGTTTGTTTTGATAAGGTGGAAATTTCTCTCTTCTGCAGAGTTAACAGAAGAAGCAGCAAACGAATTCCAATAGATAACTTCCCTTCTGAGAGGCAGGGAGGGGAAAGAGGTGGGTAGGGATTGTCACCTGGTTTGCAGAAGGTTTTCTTTCTCTTTTCCTCCTGCTGTACCTTCTTAGAGCTGTCTGTTTGGAAATGCTCAGCTGTTTTGTGATGCACAATTCTTAGAGAAGAAACATGGCAGAGACCAGCAGACATTCATTTGAAATGATTTTCATTCAGTGCATTCTGGAATGGACTTGAAAGCAGGTCTCAGAGGCAACTTGTATGTACCAGTTTGTCTTACATATTTATTTATGACAGACTTGAATCTTCAGGATGGTATTCTATCAAGTGACATACTCACTCAGTGTGATGTGTGTCTAAAAATAGGTCATTGTCAAGGGACAGGAAAGAAATTGCACAATTTTATAAACTAAACCATTGCAGCTAGTATGATGGCACACTGTGAAGCTGAAGTAACATCGTATTTGAAATTAGCTTTCTACAGATTATTTTTCTAGAATAATAGATTAGGATTGTATTTTATCAAAACAGAAGAAGGCCGACTGCAGACTCTAGAGATGGCTAATGATAATGAGTTACTCCTGACACAGCAGTTCAGAAACAGTTCTTAAGGTAAAACAAACCAGAGGTCATATCAAAAGATAAGTGTTGGACCAAAATTTGCTCTTATTTCAAATTCAATTTCAAATAGTCATAAAGAAAAAAAAAATGTGGGATTTTGGTACTTGTGCTTGAAAATAATGATCCTTTTGTGTGCATTTAGCCAACGTGAATGCATTTTTTCTCCTCCAGAACAAGTTAATGGCATACTTGAAAATAAAAGCACAAAGAAATGATACTTTAAAAACAGGACATTGGGAAGGGGATTCTTTTCTCTTTAATTAACCTGTTGATGGGTAACAACGTGGGCTTTTAGCCTCTAAGAATAATGCTTTTTTTTTTTTTCTTGTTATGATAGCGTGAGCACTACTATTTAAATAAGGTCTGGAAATCAGTTATGTGAAGTAACGTGTTCTGGTGCTTTACTGCAGTGTTTTCACTTTCAGTCAAGTAGAGGGACTGATGTTTTGTTAAGGAACTGCTGTGGAAGTGGTCCACAAAGGAACAAGTAGATCTATATATAAGGTTATCCAATAGGGTTTGAGGTTAACAGGTAAAGGCGTGGGCAAGAAACAAAGGAGAAGTGTGACATCTGGTGGAAAGATAGTAACAGGAGCAAGAGATCTGTGAATGATAACCTCCGGTTTTTCTTAAGGAGGAAGGGAAGGATAACGAAAGTGCATTGAGTGCTGCGTGAATATATGTATACCACTGCTGGATATGGACCCAGGATGAGTGACGTATGTTGGGACCTCGCAGTTCATACTGTCCAAATCTGTAACTGTGGGAAATCAGTTATATACTTAATAAATACTGATCTTTTCCCCTAAAATACTAAAGAAATTTTATTCTATTGAGTAGCTTCCCGAATCCCTTAGTCTTCCATAAAAAAAATAAATTCATATGGTATGTGCTTAACTACCTTAGACAACCTGAGTAATTTCTTTCAAAAAAAAAAAAAAGAAAGAAAAAAAAAATCATAACTGTACAGATAACATGCTAGCACTTTTTTTTTTGTCAGTTTACTGAGATTTTGTAGTGCTTTCATATACCTGTCCCATATTAGCAGGACTGTGTTTGGCTGCCTAGCCCTGTTCAGTTTTCTGGGAGATACTGGCTATGCCATATGGTATTGATCATTCCATGTCAGCTGGAGATTCTTCTGTGTTATGACTTCGTTACTGAAAGTTGCAAGACCAATCACAGTTCTACGTTGTAGTTCAGGCTCATCTCCAGTGCATAACCCCACCCTCAGTCCTCTGGGATTTTCCACTTAAGCACAGGTCCTATTGCCTTTGAATAGTCTTATTCTCATGGATTTTTTTCTTCTCTTGTAATGCTTGCATATCATTTTCTAGGACAATATAAGAGTTGTATATTGCTATTGGCAGTGACTTCTCCATGCTTTGGGGGCAAACTCCATCTGCATGTTTTTGCCTGCTCACTCAGAAATAATGCTTCTTGGTAACTGGCCAGCTATGGCAGGGAAAACAGATAGTAAATATCTAAAACTGCAATCCTAGTATTTCAGCTTTCCAGTTCCAACTGGAACAGTGCGAAAATTAAGTGGTTCTTGGTCAGGCCACACTGGGCCTGTTTGGCAGAGTCACGGTTTGGATGGTATGCATAAACTGTGATGTTTTAGTCTCCTAATAAGTAAAACATATTCTTTATTCCAAAGAGCGAATTGTTCTGCTGCAGTAGCAGAACTGAAAAGCAGCTTCCATTAATCAGAGCTCTTGATTATTCTAAATGAGTTTGAGTGGAAGGAGGACTCAGGTGGGGAGGTTGCTGGTCCACTCTGCACTGTTTAGTTTAGTTCAGTTGAACTGTTTCTCCCCAGTCTACCTCTTCGTCATTTGTGGTGAGGATTACACTTTTCTGTGTGTGTTTGGAGTAGATTGTATATGCATTCTCATACTTGTGGAACCACATCAATTAAAATCAGTTAAACTCTCAGTTACTGTCATACAAAGAATGGATGTAGGCCAAGCTTCAGTTGCTTCCTGAGGTGTTTACTTCATGTTTTATCTTGGGATGAAATAAACAAGGCTTCTGTTTTCCCTCAGGGAACCTAGTTATATCAGTCGATAGCTTCCAGAAGATTACTGTGGGAGTATACAGATAAAAAGGAACAGTTACTCTAGTTTAACTGTCTTGATGACCTAAATGAGTGACACAAGGTTTAGTGAAGCTGAAGCCAGATTATTTTAAAAGAGCTCTCTAGATCTAACCTCAAATTCAAGCCAGTGGTTTTGATTGACGTGGGAGCAGCACTGACGAGTTTTGGTTCTCAGCGCTTTCTAAAGAGACAGAGATTCTTACCAAGTCATAATCTGGTGATGTTACTGAATTTGTGCTGGCACAAGGTGCTTTTCTACTGCAAATGTGACCTGGGTCTGAAAATACTTCATAAATTCATTTAAAAGACTTCAATAGTGTCCTCTTACAATTCTATTTGCCCAGAATATCTATTCAATATTATTTTCACTTCGATGTCTAAATGTCATTGAATGAGCAAAGCCATTACGTATCTCTCTGGAGAGAAATGAAACGTGGTGTGGGATTGAAGAGGAGAGCAATACAGCACAATACTTGCTGCACTCTTGTGGACAGAAGGAGGAAAATGTCCTTTGTATTTCCTGAAAATAATTCAAAATGCATCTTTATCAACTCTACAACTTTTTGTAAATAACACAGGCTTCCCTGTAACAGTTTAAATTTCTGAATGTGCAAGGAAGACATGCAGCCTTTGAACAAGCTAAGAATTGGCACTTGTGCATCTTGGTCCCCATTATGGTACTGGTGACTGTGGGTGTATGGTAGCACTGCTGGTAGCATATGTTGAGGGGAGAGGAGGAGTAAGGGAAGGGTTCCTTGAAAATCTTTCACAGAAATTTTTGCATGTAAGTGGAAAGTGAGTGAAAGTTGGATACAAAACTTCCTTATGGAAATATACCACTGGATGCCACTGTTGCTTCATGGAATGTCATACTAAAATATCACTGACTCTGCTTATTTGAAAAACTCTGTTTTCCTTCACCCTTCCTAGTTCTTTATTACTTTAATATTTCCTCATATCAAAGAAAAGGAGAAGTTGTGCCCCATTTCTTCTTTCCAGCAACATGGCGGTACTTTTCCTGTGTCTAGAAGTGACAGCTTGTCATAAGAAAGACAAAGAAATGACGAAGGTTCTGGTGTTTTGGATTTTTTTTTCCTTCTCTCCTTCTAAGGTAAAATCTTGAAAAGAAGAAAGGTTCAGATGAAAGAGCAGCTGATTTTCCTCGCAGATAAGTTCCTTCACTCTGGCTCTGAATCTGGTGTTAATCACACCTAGATCTGGATACAGAGACTTTATTCCTATCCTAATGTCATCCCGGAGAGCAGGGCAGGAGGTCACTCTTGCAAGCATGTGTTTATTTCCTTTCCCAAGTGTTGGCTGTCTTTTATTTGAATGAATATTTTTTGCTTGTTTTTTGGTTTTTTTTATCCCTTGGGGGAAGCAGGGAGGGTGAAGGTCATCAGGTGAAGGTTTGATGTGTTTTCAGAGGCTCACTTGTAATGACCTGATTAGTAGCTCTTGGTCTGTTCTCTAAGTCATGCAGTGTTTCTCTTTAAAAAGAAAAAAAAAGACAAAAAAAAAAAAAAAAAGGAAGCATACCCAGAAATTTATTAAATGAAAAAGAAAAAACAATAAAAATCCAAAAATCTGGAGCCTAATTTTCAGATGGTTTGTGTTGATTTTTTTAAATTATGTGCACCTAATTCTTTTGCTTTCCTATGGGGGAAGGAAAAAAAAAAAGAGAAAAAAAAATGAGATCTGAGCTTTTTCTAGTATCATGGTGGTGTATGCAGTGTGCTAGCGTGGCACTGTCAGACACAGGGACCCCCTTCTGCTCTGTGCCTGCTCTATTGGGTAAGCCCTAAATGTTATTGGTTCCACAAAGTGCTTGCCTAATTAATGACAGTCGAAATGTGGAGGAAAAGCAAACACAATGCAAATGATGTGTTGAGAGAGCTCTGAAGGAAAAAGACAATAACCATGTAGCCCTGAGAAAGCACGTTTATTCTCTCTCTGCAAGCTGGGCGGGAGAAGGCAGACAGCAGTGCTTCAGCCCGGAGGCCTTGGCAGTGCCATGGAAACGGCACAGGAGCACCGCATCCCTCCGGCTCTCCAGGCCTTGTGGCTCTGCTGCAGATTTACAGACAGCAGCACCCACACAACCTGTGTGGGGCTGCAGGAAGGGGAAGGTTAAGATATATGTTTGTTCTGCTGCTGCTTATATGGTAAATCAAGGGAGAAGGGAAAGAACAAGTATATGTACTAAGTTTATTGTCAAAGATGGAATAGCAGCTGCAGCAAAATCCACTCTGCTGGATGTCTGACAGCCAGAACGCAGTTTAATTACACTACTGCTCACTTATAATTCTCTTCTCTTCTGGAATCTGCGCTGAAGTTTTGTCTGTATTATGTTTGTAGCCTAAGTTTTCCAATGAACAGGACTGAATGCTATTTTATGTTGTGGGAGGTACTGAAGGGAAGCCTGCCAGCAGAGCTGCTGTTGATGCCACATAAACTTGTAGCGGTGACCCAGATAACATTGAGACTGACACAGTAAGTTACAGTGTCAGAAGAAATAAATGTCTCCTACAGCCCGTCACAAAGCTCCAGCTGTGCCACGGCACCTGCCCTTAAGCCCAATCTACCCAAGATACTGACCCACTGCTGACAGAGTCTTGCTGGGCTTTGCTCAATTATGAACTAGCTGTATATGTTGTTTCAAAAAGCACACAGTGCTTGCAAGTATTTGGAAATCATGGTCACTTAGGGTACTTTGTAAAGGACATCTCCAAAATGATTGTGTGGGCTCTGCCATACCTGTTAAGAGTTGCTGGCAGTCATATAAAGTTGACTGCTCTCTGGAGAGCCATTTGTGCTCTCTCCCCTCATTCATCACCCTTTGCTCTGTTCTTCCTTTGTCCTAGACCTGGCAGGGGACTAGGAGAAATCATGGTTGATCAAAAACCTTCAGGAGGCTCTCTTCTCTGTCCCGAGACTGAATTCACAAGTTCTTCTTTATATTATAGCATGCAGAAGAAAGGTTTTCCCAGTTCTTAATGGCTTGGAGAGGGTTCTTCTGCAAATACGAGGATTTCATGCTTATATGCTTCCACTTATATGCTTTCTTTTGAGTGTTCCTTAAGTGCATGGAATTCAGTCTCTACTGCATCAAGAGCCTTTTAAAGTTTAATAAATAAAAATTAGTAATTTGCAACTATGACTATTTTTGTTTACTGAGGACCGTAAGGTATTTCTATGTGTATTAAACCACAATGCCAGAAATGGCAAATCATCATTCTATAACTCTTACAAGAAGCAACAGACAAAGAGAAAATGTTTTTGGGAGCAGAGATTGTTTCTCCATGCCACAGGTATTGTCAGTGTTGTGCATATGGCTCTGCATGTGTGTTCATAGCCATGAATCATTGCAAAGCAGAAACCAATTGGTTTTACCCCATGTAAGCATCCACTTGCTTGTTTATTTAAAAGCTGCAACTGATTCTTTTTTCTTCATTTGTAATCTTCACAGCTTAGTGCTATTATAAATTTCGAAGGTAACATCTTCAGAATGTAGTTGTCTACTCTACGTTCCCTGTCTTTCATCCTTCTGCAGTATGTTAAGAAAGTGAGTGTATTTGTCGGCAGCCTTCCTTTTTATTGGAGGTGGTCTTTGTAAACTTATCTGTTCTCTTAGGGGATGTTGCATCCTTTGGCTGCGGGTATATGGGAAGTGCATTTGGTACAAAATTACTTAACTCTTTCTCTCAGTTGGTGCTGGATGTCTGTAGTTCTTCACTACATGGTGCTTCGTGCTCTCAGATGAGATTTTTTTCAGCAGTTCATAGCTGGAAAGCGGTCACTCTTGCTGTGATAATCCTACAGCTGCTCATCTTGTTCCTTCAAGCAGCACAGTGTTCCTATGCAGCTAACCAGTCATTAGCCAATTATTATTTAAGCTGATTGTGAATTCTGGTTTGGACTCTCTTCCTTTGTTGTGAATGATTAAAAAGGCATTTTTCCAATCAATCCATAGGGTTAATGGCAATGTTACCACTTACATACATTTAGACGCTTGCAGATTTTTTTTGTTAAGTACTCAAGAAAAAGTTTTTGGGATACCTGAAGCTCCCAGCTCACTTATGGAAAATTTGCCCTGTTGTAGGCACTGCTACTCTCGAGATTTGCTGCTTGTGTTTGCAACATATTTATATTTGTCAAGAACTGATTTTTTTTTTCCCCAATTTTTAATTATTTTATCTTGCCTGTCCTCCATTGTCACGAATTTAAGTTTTTTGCTGTTTCTATTCTGGATAGGGCAATACTCCAAGTGCTTGAAAACAAAATATTTTGAGACTCAAGTTGTTAGGTGAATAGTGGCAAGATTATTAAGAAAAAATCTTATAAATTAATCATAGAGGTACCACTTTTAAATCTGTCCAACCACATATATTCTTAGATTAGAAGAAACAAAAGGTTAAGTTATTGATTCAGTTGGTATGCAGACTTCCCTTACTGTTCTGGGAGCTGGAGCAAAGGTGATAACTGAGGGTCAAAGAGAAGACTCATTGATTATTAATCTTAGTTTGCCTATGTAACTGTAAAGAGTGTGCGTGTGTGTTAGTTTTTCTCTGGACAGCAATACTATTAGACTGTAGGTTTTGCTAAAGTCTGACTTGAAAGTAATTGGGGAGAAATAAGGAAAGCTGATACTGGTGGTCTGCCTGTCTCTTTCTTTTCCCTTCTCCCTCTCCACGAGAAAACTTGGGAGGGCGAAGGCTTGCTCTGAGTAAACCAGCTGAATTTCAAAAGACAGTAAAAAGCTTTAGTGGAACTGCCAGTCTTTGCATGAACCTGAAAGTGTGTGTACTGGAAGAACAGTTATAACAGAAGCAGGTAATTCTGAATAACTTCCAAGTAACTTCTGCAGGTAACGAGTACTTCTGAACAAGGTGTATAGATTTTAGCATAAGCAAATCAAGAACACTCCCAAATTGCTCACTGACTTTATACCTTCTGTGCCTGTGCCTTGTTCAGTTCCAGCTCTGATGCGTGTACCCTTGGCTAGTTTTCTTAAAGTTGGAACAAATGTGCTTGTTTGCGCACACTCATAATTGCAGTGTAGGCAGTGGCTAGAGAAAGGTAGGGAAGATTTACTATGTTAATACTCTATCAAGCAATAATTTGTCAACCAGTCCTTTTGTTATTAGGTAGGATGTTGACTGCATGAGGCATCCTAAGAATCTGCCTATATTATACTTAGAAAGTAGAAAACCTTAGAAAATGAATAAAAAGTGCATTACTAAAATTTCATCCAAAGTGCTTAATGATCTGAGATAAGAGAGAATGCAAAAGAACTGAGTGTTGCCCTAAATATCTTCAGAACTGCAGTTCTGTGTAGACAAGTACACATTTTGAATGGGTAAAAAAGAGTTGTATTAATTATATGGCATGCTACAGTACACACGAACAACATTAAAGAGTCAGCCTTTATCTTAAAACACTTCCAGTTCCTACTGTCCTCATTATTAACATCCATATTCTATGTTAATGCTGCTGGCAAGAGGTGAAAGCCATCCAGGGTGAAAAGAAATTAGTTTCATTTTTCAGTAATTATGGGGAAAACTGTTCACTGTCTTTAGTCTCCCTCTCAAGTTATTCTAGTGCTGATGGTTAAAAAGTTCCTGATCTCTATGGTTTGCTAATGATCAACAGTTTTAGAGATGACATTTTTCAGCAGCATAGCCTCTATTACTGGGAAATGCTTTCCCTCTTAGGCAGCTGCCAGATCTTTCAAAATCGCTGGGAAAGTTTACAAAGGTTTTTGTTTGTTTGTTTGTTTTGTTTGTTTTTTAACTTGCTGCCACTGCTGCTTGAGACGCAGACTAACATTGTCAGTTTTGCAAGGAAAAGCCCCCTCCTTGAATACAGGTATTTAAGCTGAATCTGTACGAGGGGAGACATTGTTAGTATTGCAGCCAGGTATAGGAAGAGCCTGGAGAATGAAAAACGCAGGACAGCATGTTAAGATAGGAGCTGTCTTACAATGTGGTGAGCTCTATATCGATACGTAAAATATATAGGTTGCTCCAGAAGTGATACCTCCCTTTTGTTTCTTTGGAAATTACAACAAAGTAGAGCACAACAGCACTATTTGATAGAGCAAATTCCCAGCTACAAAACACTATTTTTCAACATAGTCACCACCATTAGCTGTGCATTTTTGCCAGTGATAAACAAGAGACTGTATGTTCCATTTGTAACAATCTGCACCAGTGGAGGTGACCCCACTGATTCACAGCTGCTATGATGGTGTTGTTGCTAGGAAAATATTGCCCATGCAGTCCAACTAATGTGCTAACATCCACTCCTTGGGCTCCATAAATGTTAAGCAAGTGTTTCAGAAAGTCAATGGCTGCAACTTTTTCAGCATGGGGGAATTCAGTTACACATCTTTGCTTCATACTCATTTCCATGTCAGATACCATTTTTTCAGGCGGCCCCTCTGCTGTCATCTGTCACATGGCAACAGAATGTAATGGAATATTAGAGGAAAGGTTCAACCTCTACTGCCATACCCCCATCATCTACCTTGCCTTTCATGGACAAGTATAATAAAAAAAGGAGGCAGTACTTTTGGAGGAGCCCTACAGTAATTTATCAGCAGCAGTTTCCTGTTCTTATTTCAGATAGGTCTTTTGTTTTATGAAGTTGAACAGCAACTCGTCAAAAGGTTGCAGTAGGAGGTTGGTAATGCATTTTGAGAGTTGTGTCCAGGATGACTGAGGTACCTGTGAATGGGAGTGGGAATGAGAATTTCTTTCTCACCATTGAAAACTGGAGTTATATTGTACTTTAAAAGATGAGTGGTCAGAACAGAGCTGACTACTTGGCTGCTTCCTACTAGAATGCAATGTGTGGTTGTGATAAATTGCTAGTATTTTGTCTCACATGAAGTGTTGATTTTCATGTTATGAAGTCTTTGACTTTCCATGCATCCATTTCGTGTCATGCAAAGGATTAATGACACTTCAAGTGATTTGCTTGAATGGGAGAGAGCAATAACCTGGGTACTTAATTTGCCTGACTATTTTCTTATTGTATTATGTCCCTTTGTATCTGAGTGACTTGCGTAAATAAATTCATTGTTGAAGTGGCCTTGCCCCATCTACAGCCATTTGCAAAATTTCTCTGATATTTTATTGTTACTTAGCCACAGTAAACATTTGAGCCCTATGCAGCCACTTGCTCACTCTGTCTGTACATTGAGGAGAGAACTGGAAGGGTAAAATTGAGAAAACGTAATGGATTGAGATAAAGACCGTTTAATAGATAAAGCAAAGCTGTTGTGCAAGAAAACAAAACACAGAATTCATTCACTACCTCCCATCAGCAGGCAGATGTTTAGCTATTTCCTAGAGAGGAAGGCTTCGTTGTGTATGATGGTTATCTGGGAAGACAAACACCGTGACATGGAACGTTCATCCCCTTCCTTTCTTCAAGCTTTTATTCTCTGCATTTCTTATGGTTTGAAATATCTCTGTAGTCAGTTCAGGTAGCTTAGACCTTTCTGTCACAAGATCACATCTGTAATTAAATGTCCTCAATTTTTAAGGCTATTGGCAGGCACTGGCATGCATTGGAAATATGTTGGGATAAGCTACAGAAGACTTCCTATAGAGCATCAGAATTGTGCTTCTACTGAGTATGAAATCTTGCCTTTGGCAGTAAGCTATACTGAATGCCTCAGAAGAGAATGAAAGGGAAAACCTTTCTATAAGCAGGAAGCTAACTTTGAATGCAGAGCTAGTATGTGTAAATTTCTACCTCTCTTCCATTTGGTGCTTTGATATACTTTCTCTTTGTCTTGACTGTCTCCGCTATAATACTGTTAGTTATTCAGTCCTTTGGAAAAAAAAGCAAAACAAAACTGGTGTATACACCAATGTTTCTGTTTTATGGTAACTATCCTGAGACCTCACATATTTATGGTATTGAATAAGGTAAGAGGTACAGTGCCCTCTTATTCTAATACTTGTTAAAGAACCATCTTTGATCCAAGTGAATGTTTGTTCTGAGATGTGTTTGTTAAAAGCTTTACATCCTATTACTGCATATATGTATATATTTTAAGGTAGTGGCAACCCTTTTTCAGTTGTTTGCATCAAGGTATCCACCTGGAGAAATAAATTGTCTGATTTTGACTACCCACGTCGACTGAACAAGAGTCTTTAATGAGGTTAAATATGGTTAATACCATTGATGATAGTGAAGAGTAACCCTGACTCTTGTGAGATTGAGATTTTGATCCTTTAACGTCTCAGTGGATCTTAACTTCTTGCCTGTGCTTTACCTTGTGGGCAAGTCTTCTGGGTTTGTGGAGAGAAAAAAGCATTGGGAAGAGGGATCTTAAGATGATCTTCCTCAGAACGTGTAAGCAGTGACACTTTAGGATTAATTCTAGTTTGACTGCCCAAACGCGTAGGTAGCATGCTTTCCTTGGGTGGATCCCTTAATGCTTCTCCCAAGCAATTTCATCCTCCAGCCGGGGGCTCTGCATAGCACTTCTCTCCTTTTACCCTGTGACTGGCTTTCTGCTTAGCTCAGATTCTTTGTCCTCCATGACTTTCACTGTACTGATTTTTATGCACTTATCTTTAGGGACTACTGAATGAGGACATTTGTAGTGAGCCTGGATGCATTTTGGCTACCTAACTCAAATACAGTGGCTGTAGGTGCTAATTTCTACATTTTTCCTGCAAAGTAATCCTGTAAAATAGTGTTTTGTGATGGTGTGTGATCTTGATGAATTGGGAGGATGATGTAGAAAATTTGTTAAATGTCAATGAGGAGCAAAACTCTTCAGGCTTTTAATCTTAGTGAGTTCTCGCTTGATTTAGTCAAAATCTTCCCATATGCTTGTTACCAGTGAGACCTAGCTCTGAAAATGTGAAGACTTGAGGGTCTGTCTGATTCACATGGGGGAGCGGTATTGGCCTAATGGGACCCTGGTTGAAACTTCAATTACAAGAAGGCAGTTAAAAAAAATAATAAAATAAAAAAAGTCCTCCTTATCGACTTGTGTTGTTAGTCTAGTCAGGCTAAAAATTCTCCTTAATCTTAATGATTATTAAGAGTTCTTCATTTCTGTGAGATTTGTAGCGTTGTTAAATAAATTACAAATTACTGAGGCAATATGTTAAAGGAGATCTAATCAAGATATCCAGAATATGGTGACATATTTAAAATCCCATAATATTTAAAGAAAAAAAAAAGAGGGAGTAAAGATACTTTATATACAATTAGTGGCAATGTGATTAATAACCTTGGGCTCAGATTCGATGGAGTCCTTTGAGGATTGAAGGTTTTTTCTCCTGCATCTCTGGGACCAACTGTATGCCTTAATTACTAATCAGTCAATGAAGGCAGAACTGAAGTGTGTATGTATATACTTGAATTTGCATTAGAATTTGTTCCATAAACTTGGATTTGTAAGGCTGAGTATCTCTGCAGATTTTGATTGCGCTCAAAGAATTTGTATCCATGTTATGAACAGAGATTTTTTCAAAGCTGGCAGACCTGTCTGCTTCACATGATGTGGTGTTTGACACACGTAAAACATGCAAAAGGTAGACATTTATTCAAATGAAGATGCAAGTGCTGAGAAGTTTTAGGCTACTGAAAACCAGGCTTGCTAGTTTGCCAGGGCAATGTCATTTCTCACCTGTCCTATTTTGTTAGGGATGTTTGAGCAGGGATAAGAGACTTTGATATGCCAGAAACAAAAATGTGGTTTGAAACCATTCCGGGATAAAGTAAGGAACTTGCAAGGCTACATAAACCGGAATTGAAGTGGAATAAAGATACTTTTGAGATTCAAACGCCCATACATTTCTACATAGTGTGACTTAGGAGTGGACAATAGTCTTACACAGCAAGTAATGACAGTACTCGCCTACTTCTGTTCTTCTTCAGTAAGAAGGAAGAACCAATGCCTTCAAAATCAGTTGGACTGGGAAGCTTGGGGTTTTGGAAGATGTTGCTTTGCCTCGTCAGGTGTGTCAGCAGGAAAGCTTATTTCTAAGCTGTAGTTTTTTGGGAACAGGAGAATATGTTCAGAACCAGCCTTGGCTGTCATTTTGGAGATTACTGGTTTCTCATTGTTTCCCATGAGAAGTGAGGGAGAAACAGCTCTGTGTGGAAGAGGGTAGGAAATGGATAAATGGCTTATATTAGTTGAGAGCTCCCTGTCAATATGACCATCCAGAAGATAACCAGAAATGCATCTTCGATGGGAGAAGAGGAGAGGAGAGTTCAGCTAAACTGCAACAATTTCACTGAACTCATTCGTCACTAAGTCACTACAAAGCACTTTAATTGGAGTATCCAGATACCAATGAAAACCCATTCATTTACAAATCAGTTTTGTCAGACTGGTAACCTTCTGAGCATTCATCACCTTTAGTGTGAGTTCAATTGGCCATCAGTGTCATTTGAATCAAAGATGACAATGTGATTTTGTTATTATTGACTCTGCTGGTCTCTCCTGTGCAGTCAGAGCTATGTGCAGCCTGATTAGCTGGACTGAAACAAGTTGCCCCAATTAGTCACTTTTGTCATTGATCAAATTTACTTCTTGCTATCTTCACCCTTACCTTACTGAAATTCAGATTCAGTAAGCTACTTTTGTGCCTAACTTGGTTACAGCAGAGCAACTGGATAGTGGTGGTCCAGTTAGCATTTAGGTGGGTTTAGGTGGATGTCACAATGCTATTTTGGAACAGATAGTGCTGAAATAAAAAAATATATGGAACTTCCTAAAAAAAAATCAGCAACAACCAAAACCACCACTGCCACAACAACAACAAACACAACCAAACACTCCCCCCACAACATCATTTACCAGCATTTCACTGGCCATCTCTTCTCTCTAATCAAATCTTCAGAGTTTCACTGTGCACATATTGTCCCTTTATCTAAAATCAATACTACTTCTGCATGTGTTTGAGTGCTTTCAGGTTGCAAGGTTTGGTCAAATACAGGCAGGTTCTGTTTCTTATTCCAAATGACTGTTTTTGAAACTCCCCAAGAGAGAGCTCCAAGGTAAAACATTTGATTGCTACCTGCTTTCTGCACTCCAGTGATTGTAATATGTACCTGACATTCAATTTTGGTGGGATGATCTAATGAAGTCCTCAGACTTATTTCAGATAATAAAAAATAATCTCATTTTGTGCAGAGATAAACATGGATAAATTGTCAGATTAATACCCTGTCTCATGTCTGCCACACTTTCTGTACTGTTTGAAATGGTCACTGTATGCATGATTTATGAAGACAATATCACCTTGAAGAGTACATGCAGTGTCACTTGGGCAAGATTAATGTCTGTGTGGGTTTCAGTGGAGAAATCTAATGTTAGAGCAAGAGGCTACAATATTTATATAGTCTATCGTATCATCTTCTATTGTTCAGACTGCCTGTGCTGTCGTGATTCTGTGTTTTATTTTCTGATATGAAAGGATACATTACTGAAAAAAGAATTGGGTTAAGACCCTTTTTGCTGTAGATGAATTGAAAGCAAGGTTTTGATTTCAATAAGTGCAATGCAGTGAAAAGCACTAATGATCACATCAGTGTGAAAAATGCTTTTTCTCAGAGAAAGAAGTGGGGAGATGTAGAGGGCAATTCTAGGCAATAGGACCCCAGACCAGATAGTTCAACCTGAGTTAAACCTGATAATTATTAGGCCAAATCTCCCAGTTACCAACCCTAAGTATAGGTATACTTGACTTTTACTAGGTGTACAGGTGTTGTGAATTCATTGTAGAAAGATTGTAGAAACGGTTCATCTATATGAGCTGTCATAGAAATAGCTAAAACTGTGCCCTATAGTCTTCAGCGTGCATATCTATACCTAGGCTGGCATCACTGTCACGTGGCTCCTCTTTGCCTACATCATGATACCCAGAAAGGGTTATGCTGACTGAATGTACGCTTGAAACAATGATAAAATAACTTTCTTCTTGTGAATCATAATGTACATTAGTCTATCACCATGAATTCCAAGGTGAACTGTAGCCTGGAGCTTTCACTTGCTAGCAGAGGAGCCACCTCCACTAGTGTTTAATGGGTTGGGACAAGCTCTTATAATGCAGTTGCCTTAGGCTGTTGCTTCCCGAGCTGCTGCTCCCTCTACTTGAACTTAATCTTAACACCTTTTGCAGCTGGTGACATTACTTATGTTTGGATATGTTGAAAGGAAATTTCTTGTATTAAGTGAAAATAAATCTGGACAGGAATCCCAGATTGGGAAGAGAACTGTGGAAGAGTTGGATTGTGAAAGCCTCTTTCATTTTTCATAACTTGACAGCATAATTTTGGGCTCCAGGAAAAAATGATGACACTGCTAGAAAAGACCACGGATAGTCCTATAAAGCAGAATGTGAAACGCAGGGCCAGCAGTACAGTAATAGATGAATTTAAACAGAAGAATTCAAGTCTCCTACAAGGCAGGCATGTAATCGAAAAATTGATCACTGCATGTTGAATGTCTTCATGGGGTTTTTTTTTTTTCATACTGGATTGCAGAACATGGAAAAAGCTCGTTTATATGGTTGGATAAAACTCAATGAAGTCTAAAATGCCTGGAAAATTACTTCTAAAGGCTTGTCTGTTTGGCAGGTGTCGGATATCTATGCTCCTTGCTACATGCACATTAATTGTCCGATGAGTGATGTGCAGGAATAAAACTTCCAAAAGTGTTGTTTTTAAACTAATTATTTGGAGACATTCATCAAAACAGACAAGAACATACTTTTTACAAGAAAATACTTTTTACAAGGCTGAATGTTTCTATTACGTTAGTCATAAAGCAAACATGATTTTTATTCTCTGGCATGAGTCATGGTTAACTGTATCATTTGCTTCATAAGATATTATCCAAATAGCTTGTTGGCAATAAGCACAGCTTTATCCCGTTATGTGTCAGTATGTTCTGCGCTGTCTTGTCCTTACTGCCCAAGGATTTAATGCTTTCAAATACTTCACAATTTAATTGAAAAGTGGAACTGGTGTATGTTTGTCATTCTCAAAACTTGAACCCAGTGTGTGTGTAGACACGTGTTTAATTTTTGGTGCCTTTATTTGGATGGGTAATCCTGAAAAATTTGGGCAAAAGGGACTGACCAGTGGCAAGTAAGTCCCTAGTATGGCTAAGTACAAAATATAGATGTTACATTGACTCCAGCGTATTCTTACAGCAGTACTGTGCTGGGAACCATCTGAGAAGTCTGTAGGTACCATTGCAGACAGCCTGGAAAATTGCTCACCTTTCTTAACCAGCAGCTGCCTTCTTGGGAGGAAAAGTAATTACATCCATCTTGCCATGTGAAGCTTGGGTCATTGTTCAGTGTGCGTCGGTACGTGCTGAGGTTTTGAAGTCACCACAAATAACAATGCCAACCTGAGAATAATCCCTTGAAGCAATGTGAGCTCAAACTGGCTGTGACTGTCTCTTGTGTTGTGCTCGGAAAACAAACTACTGCTGCATGCAGATGCTGTTGTTCTGGTACCACTAAAATTAAAATGAATAGATCAGGCTGCGATTTGCATGGTAATGTTTATTTTCCCAGTGTTTGGCTGGACTGTGCCCAGCTACCGATGTGATTTCTTGCTGGGAGGAAGAAATTAATGCCTGTCAACTCAGTGATTCAAGGTAACCAGTGTCAATAATAGGCAATGATAAATACAAATAAAAAACATAAACAAAAAAAAACTTGCTGTTTAAAATTTGGAATTCCAGATGATGTTGCACTACCTGAGCTGGCCTAACTCGTTAATTCATTTATTGCACAAATAAACAAAGAGTAACTATTTAGAAGGCAATGCATGTTTGATATTCCCTGTATTCTTTTTATCATTGTCTGTAATTCTTACATATCTCTTCAAACATGTGGATTCTTATATTAACATCTTTCTTTTGATAGATACCTTTAGCACGTAAAACCTTGTTTGCACAGATTTTCTTTCCTGTGTGTACTCCATATGCATGTATATAAGTAGATAATTGTACATGCATTTCTGTGGCAAGTGTGGTCATGCTGCTATTGCCAGTAATAGTGTTATCCCAACGGGAGGGGTAACACAGCAGAAGTAAGCATTAATATACTGTGCTGTACAAACAGTCCATGTATGTGGATCTTTCTTACTCTGTCAAAACCAACAGCATTAGATCATTCAGAAAGCGGATTTCCTCAGTAAGTTACTCATCTCCCTGTATACAGCTTGCCATGAGCATACATATAACCTAAGCCTCTCTTTAAATGATGATTACATGATGATTTGTTAGTCCAGATAAAATAAAACCCTCCCAAAGTCTTCATCTTCATTTGTCATTAAAAATTTTATTCCTCTCACAGTTGTTAGCTTTTATTGCTGTAGTAAAGATTTTTAAGTAAAATAGATTTGGGGGCTGAGGGATAGAATAAGCACCTGAACTTGACATAAGAAGTGCAACGTTGATGGGTTTTTCTCCACGTAGGCAGTGAATGCATTGTGCAACTTTACCAAAAAAGTCTGTCAGATGTAAACATGACCATATGGCTCTATCAGTTTGTGTGTGTGTAGGTCAAGCTGAAAAATAAGCAGGGTGAGGGAAGAGGAAATGGAAGGAGGAAGTTAGGTCTTTGATATGAATCTACCTGGAAGATTAAGTTCTCTTATATTTCCTAGAGCTCTCTAACACCAGTGGAGGGCTGAATACAAATGCTATCCGGCTTTGCTTTGGCCACATTATGGAATTAACCTCCATAACTGTGAGGGCTCAGATCTTTATGATATCCTTCCCTCATGTAGTGAGTGTTTGTGGCTTCCTTAACTACATGCAAATTAACTGTACCAATTTGAGTACCATCACTTTTTAGAGCACTCAATTAAATGATAAGGAGAGCATAACTCAAGTTACTGGTGGTGTTTCTGATTATGTGTGCACACAAATAATCCCATCACTATCAGAATCAGTGCTTTCCTCTACTTGCACTGCAAAGGCACCTGGTTTTCCATGGATCACTCCTTGGTGAGACCTGTAGAGAGGAGCTCTCAGCAGCACTGGGCTGTTGGTAGAGCAGCCCAAGTGAGTAGGCACCAGCCTGTTTGGTGCTAGCAAAAAAGAGTTTGCACGGAACTCTGTTACCTCTCCACCCACACAGCTGCTGATTGGGCAGCTGAGTGGGTGGAAGACAGGATGGAGGCTGCAGCAGCAACACAGTGATGAGGAGCAGAAGGCAGATGGATGCTAACTGGCTTCATGGAACAGTGGAAGTTGGTATCTTTCTGAAACTTTCTAAAACATACACTTCTTCACTGAGCGAAAAATGTTTGTAGGAATGAAATTCTGCTGTTAGTTGGGTGAAACATTCATCAGTAATCTTTCAATGCAAACTGTTTTTAGACCACAACACTTCTCTATTCAAACTGAGAGCAACAAAGAAATGTGGGATGTTTGTAGGGAAAGCGAGGTGTAAATAAATGTGTGTGATGCACGAAACTATCTGTGTAAGTGATTTTTGTTTTATTTGGGCCTGTAAATGTAAAATGACTCAGAGAAAAACCTCTTAGATATTTGTACAGTTGTACAGTGCCAGTTCTGCTGAAATTCTGAAATTGGTTGCGGAGTACAAACTGAAAATTACTGACGTGTCTGAGTGCAACATTATTGTAGAATTTGAGACTTGTTCCCGTATGGCCTTCCATCTCAACTGCTGAAATTATTATTTCAAATGGTTAAAGGACATGTAGACAAGGATACCACATCCAGAGTAGGTGTGAAGGTTAACAAAAGCAGTAGAAGGTGCAGAAGAAGGTCCAGTATTGTATTCTCCCAAGAGATTTTTGCTGGAAAATGAGAGCATGTCTTCTCTACAAAGGAAAGGAACAGCTGAATGACAACACTTAGAATATTTTCTGCGTGTGAAATTGAATCTAATTGTTACCAAAATAAACAAGTGCAAATTGTTTGCAGCAAAGAAAAGAGCTATCCTGGTGGGCAGGAAGTTGCATTTACTCCTGCTTGTTACTATAAAGAAAAGATTTGATATTCTTGGTGACTATAAAGATTAAACCAGAGATTTATGTTAATGCAAAGGATTAAAAGAATCTTAATAACATGCATAAAGATGCAAATGTTCGCCTGCATTTTATCTGCTTGCAGATGAATATGCCATAAGGGAGATACTAAATGGGGAGAACACATCCTCTCTCTGAATTGGAACATCTGGTTTAATACTGCACTCACATGGTGACTGAGTATTAATTGTTTTCACCAATGTGTTTTTTGAACAGTGTCATAATTTCCTTTTTTTTTTTTTTTTTAAATTATGAGGAAATAGCAATATTCTATATACCAATATATATATACCAATTTCATACATAGTGCCTGTTTAGTGTGTGGCTTGGTGCATTGCAGATTTTGATGAAATATATGTGTTCCATATTTGTCCTTGCTACCCTGTAATTTCCAAAGATTTCGTTTTCTAACTAGTGAAGAACTTAAAATGTTACGTTTGCTGTAGAGCTTACAGCTGTGTTCCCCCAGTTCCAAACTGTCCTTTCACTGTAAACATAAGCCACACCAGCATGGAAAATCATGTGCTTTATTTGGGAGCCCTGACATATAGTTATATTATACATGTATGTACATACACTTCATAAATGATTTGAAAAAGGAGGCATTTAAGGTGAAGGTGTAAACATCACTAACCACTTATGTTCTGTTTTGGGTTTGTTTTCCTGTTCTTTGACCAATTCTTACTAACAGACAGGTGTGTATAAACAGAAGCCGCCTGGGTTTGTAATGAAGTTCAACTGATACGGGAAGTGTCCCAGCACTCAAATCAATATAAATCTTCAAAAGGTTTTGAGTAGTTAAACATCAAATAATCCATGTAGTAAAAGTCATAACTTCGTTGCCTTTGAGAGGGAGAAAGCTGTGCAAAGTACTGTTGTGTGATTTTAGTGGTAGTTCTTTCTTCGTTGGAGTGCCTATCTTTGAACTTAGGGAAAGTCAAATTTTGTGGAGCACCAATTAGGTGCAAGAAAAAGTTTGCATCTTCTTCCATACTTTCAAATTTCCCAACAAAGTCGTAATCTATTAGACACGGGCTGCAAAGCCTATTGACGTGATCCCAGTGGATGTCCATACCCACTGGCCTATGTACATCCAGGAGATATTGAATGAACTCTTTAAATTTGACCCCGGAGCCTGTCCTTAATGCTTCCTTGGTGGCATTGACACGGTATCTGGAAATGATGGCTTTTCCAAATACAGGATGATAGTAATTGTTGGGATGTTCAAACTTGTCCCGAAAGGCAGATACCAGCTTTTCAAAAGGTTCGCGAATAAAAAGCATCTTTGTGTAAGTGTTGAGCCTGTGATAAATTCCTTTGCGATCAAACCCATCCAGCCTTTTTAGATAGTTGCCATAGTGCACTGTGTTGTGTTGTATATCTTTAGTGGAAGAAGCCAGCCCATTGAGAACCATGAGCACCCGTTTCCAGTTAGAGCAGCCAGCTTTTGGTACTTCACAGTATAAAACTCTGTATTTGTCTTCTACAAATATTCTAGAAACGTGATAAGGAGTGATTATTCTTCTGTTATTACTCTTGTACTTAGAACAAGTTTCCTTCATTATTTGCTTTCTTTTGCTTTGTATCTGGTAAAGACTTTTCCATTTGTTATTTCTGTCGTCAGATTTAAGTGTGGGCAAGTTGACAGTGGAACTGTTCATGGAAATCAGAATTGGGCTCTTCTTAATTACAAACCTCCTCCTCCGTTTATGGAGCCTTATTGAATTAGTTTCCTCACCTTTCTCTTGATAATCTTTAATAAACGTTGTGCTGCTTTGCCTCCTGTCTGTGCTTTGAAGCTTGGAGGGCACGTTTTCAGATGGGTGTAATGAACCGCTCAGCCTTACTGTTGCTACTCCGTCTGCAGTACTTTTTCTTAATCTTCTATCCTGGTTTTTGCTGGAAATGCAGTCCTGATAGAAAAATAGATGAAAGATGTTACTAAATGAGAGACTTATTTGTCACTATTAGCAGCTTGTGCAACATAACATAGATCTATTTGTACAGCTCTGATTGCATTGCTGCAAGTCCTTGGTGCCTGTGCTGTGCTGGTGACTTTTCTCTATGCTTACAACCATTCTGAAGGCTGATGTGAGCCTGAACTGGTACATTCTGGTTCAGATTTGGGTTTTACTATATTTTAATTGGTGCCTGTGCCCATATTTTGATAGACTTTTGCCCCAAATATGCTGCTTTAAATTCTTTTGGTGAAAATGTCAGCATATTTTGAGGACTTAATTTTTCCAGTCTGCCTGTTGTCACGCATCTGTTTCATGTTTTGTCCCCCACCCCTTTCTTTCAGCATGTTATCTTTGCACAGAGGACAGTTGTTCCCAGAGTGAAGCCTTTCGGGGAAAGGAGGGTAGTGGGGCTTGTGGAGTGAGGATGTAGAGGGCAAAAGAGTGGGAAGAAGGAAACAGAACTGCAGTGGGAAGATGGAGCCTTTATTGAGTAGAAAGGAATGTGGTGAGAGCAGCATGAACAGGGACCCAGGGGGAGCCTGGAGTGAGGTGAGTTTGGAGTCCAGAGCAATTCCTACTTGATGAGAAGCAGCAAGTGATAGAATGAAGCTGTGACTTGGATTAGGAGAGTAAGAACACAGTAAGCAAAGTGGGTCTCTGGATAAGGAGTTTCTGGGACCTGCTCTCTTTCATTAACTGGATCTCACTGGTTAACATTCCTCTTGGCACACAGCTTGGGTGTGTTCCGCTACTTCCTGCTTCTCAAAGCAGCTGAAGTAAATCCCTGTCTACAGGTCTTTGCCTCTACAGCTGAAATTATGTTCTGGATATACTTGAATTGCTTGTCAGCCCTGTTTTGAGGAGTCATGTGGGAGCTGAGTGGCATATGAAACACTAGGGAGTATTTCAACTGAGGAAGCACATACAGCTGTGCAGTGTATATAGTTTATCAAAATATTTAATGTTTATTTAGATGTTTTATAAATTGTAAAATTCAGATTTTTCAGTCTTTATTTACCCCCTAATAGCATTTAAGTAACTTGAAAAATAAGATATTGGAGGAATGTTAAGGTATACACATGAGAAACAGAATTGGTAGAGTACTATGCAATTTGTTATGGCACTTTGTGCTGTAGAACTGGGGCTTCTGAAAAGCTTTGACTCTTCTGGTGGTGGTGGTTTTGTGTGATGAGTCGACTGGGAAAGCAACCGTTGATTTGTTACACAAGATGCTATCTATTCAGCTGTCAACAATGATAGTTCTCTCCTTATCTTGAGAGACTGCTTATAGTGGTCAAATATGTATTGAAATGTTTGTCTAGGTAAAATACACGACGTGACATATCATTTCTAACTATTACCCTTCACATAGTGGCAGAAATTTGATTTTATTTGTTTGTGACATCACTGATATTTCATGTTTATCAGATTCAGATTTCTGAGATATTTACAGCATGGTAACAAAGAACCTCCAGGTTTTGAGAAACTGTCATGATTTGAATGTGTTCTGTCAACGTAATTCTTCCTCCAGAAGGCCGGGCTGGAGCTACAGAGATGGAGGGATGTCATTCAGATCTCACTGGTTTCACTAGGCAGTGGCTTTTTGGTAACAGCTGGCAGCAGCGCAGTTGTTCCTTTGCATACTTTGCACTGGGGGTTGACCTGGACTTGAGTAGCTGCTGTGGGCTGTCACTGCTGCTGCGACTGTGTTAGTAGCCACTAGATGGAGGAATTTCACCAGGATTTCTCTTCAGCTTATTTTTAAGTGCATCTCAAGACACTCCTTTGCTCAGTGCAATTTCACACAGTATTAATCGAAGTTTACAGTATCTTTTAGCAACATCCAGTCTAGAAATAAAGCTCATAAAGCTAAAGTTGAGTAGGTTATAAAATTCATGTATTAAGAGGAAAATTTGCACTTAATGGCAAAGCTTTGATGCATGTTTCCATCTCATTGCTTCATCCCTAGTCTAGTGGTGTTATCTAAGCCATCTCTATTCTTACTCCAAACTCAGAATAGAGATACAATTCTTCTTATGTACTTCTGGAAACTTACTTTTTTTGGTTGCTGGAATCCCATGTGATATTTTATCCCTAAACAAAGAAAGAAATTACAGTCATTATTTAGTAAAAATACATACACATTAATTTTGCTTGACTGATATCAATGTGTGTCTTCTCAGTAGGGAGAACAGAAACATGTTGTTAGTACAATGATGTATGGACCCATGATGTATTGAAATTAATGTGTATTTCATAGTAGCAATACTTCTTTGAAGAATTCTTTATATATGAAAAAGCAATTGTGAAAGGAAGTAAATGTCATTATCTCCTTTCTTCAGATGGGGAAACTGAGATGGAGAAGTGATTGCTTAACCTCAACGACCAGGCCAGCAGAAGAACAAAAAGCTCCTGATTGCAGGTTAGAGCTTTAAGAAATGCTGTTCTTTGTGTACTTACCTAAAGCTGCATTGGAATTCTTTTTCTAAATTTTCCCAAACTTTGGACACTAGGGTGCTTAATCACAGCAGTAGTCTGCATTGAGTACTATCTTTTGTTGTAAAACTAAAGCAATGCACAGTGGAGTTATGTGTAAGAAATAACTGTGTTTTGCTAAATCTTCTGGCTTATATAGTGAAGTCTGCCTGAAAACATAATGATAAAGATGTGACAATCCTAGAAGACAGCTCTGTAAGAGATATAGGATCTTTCTGTTGTTCCTAACCTCTGCTAGTATAATAATGCAGGATGCATAATGGAAAACATTTAGTAATTACAAAATTAGTTCAAAGCTTTTCAGCTTATCACAACCAGCATTTGCTGTCAGTAGTTCCAGTTTAATAAATCTGCATTACAAAGCCGCAATGTTTCAACAAGGACAATTACAGGTAAAGGTGTTGCAAGATACACTTAAGTGAAAGCATCACTGAAATAGCTCAGTCCGGATTCATTTTCATTATGCTGTGAAAGCTCTTGCCTGCCTACTTATTCACACTTTAGTTAATTGCAGTTATAGTAGTTAGTCCAACTTATATAATCAATCATGGTGTTTTTTTCTCTTTTAAATCAAAACTACAAACTGGTGTTAATAGTAGTCTGAGTCAAATTGCTAGAGTTATTTCTATGCTGTTAGAGCTCATCCTAGCAGTGCTTATTGCTTCTTTGATTTGTGTTTTGAGTTTTAATTCTGCTGCAGCAATTTGTTAGTTGTAGCAGAAATACTGAGTCACAGCTTGAAGCAGTGATTGAGCACCTGGTGGGAAGGCAGGGCCAACCAAGGGGAGCTCAGTGCGTGCAGTGCACCTGAGTGACTGGAAGGGGTGGAGCCAGGGTGCACCCTTTCCCAGACCTCATTTAAAGTTTGGCAGTGGAGGTGAGGACTTCTTGCTGGAGATTGTTGCATACCTGAGGCCTTCCAAGGGTAAGCAGATTCTTTCCTTTCTTTTTGTGCTTATGGCTGTTGTGTTTGAGCAAGTCCCCACTTGCTGTAGCCTAGGGCTTTACTACTCTGCTGTTATTGCTGTGCTTTCCATTGCGTTACAGCGTTACATTTGTAGTAAACTCAAGTTGGACTATTAAAAACAAAGGGCATATTATTTTTACTTTATCAAAAGTAGTTTTCAGATGTCTTATGTGAGTCTTAAGCTTTTTTTCTAGCTTATTTGTGAAAATGTTTAGCTGGAAAATAAATTAAGGAGGTATATTCTAAGGAGAAAAAAAGCTGTTCTATATCATCCTTGTCTGGGTTATGAAAGATTGAAACTGGTTGTTTTGCACGAGGCTTTATGTTACTGACTTGCTGTTCTTGATGTTCTTGATGTGATCAAAGTAAGGATCTTCTCTTTTCCATTCCTGTGTAGTGTTACAGAGCAATGAGGGTATGGAATCTGCTGTCCAACAAGAGTTACAAAATACTGAGCGCCAGCACTGTATACATATTTATACTAGAGCCTGGATGATAGGGTTAAATCATAGATCAGTTCTTTTTGGCAGCAGATGTAACCTCCTGCTTTCTTTGTAACCTCAGAGGCATAACTTTAAGCTGCTTGAGCTAAATTTGTGCTGGCTGCTTGGCCTATAGCCTAAGGCATCATTAATAAGGCTAGTTGGAGTAGCTGCTTAACTTTTACTTTGGGCTTTCTTATAGCGGAGGTTAAAATGAAATGTACTTCTTCTTACAAACTCATAATATTGTTATAACTTTCCTTCCCTTGAAGGTAGAAATCAAATGTGCCAAGTATAGCTTTGAAAAATTAACACAGGAAAAAAATTTAGTTTGTAGGTTGATTCTTCTGATTTGCAGAGTAAATATAGTATAATGCACTTAGTAATGATGTTGTAATGAGAATTACTCACAATGGCTACCAATTTCAGTTCCACTTTTATTTCTCTAAGTATTTCATTTTTAAATGTTTCTTTAAACTGTTCTGAGTGTTAAATTGTGCCTCATTCTCTGTCACAGAGGTATGGAGATGATTGTTGATAATGCCAAAATTCAGAGGTGAAGGTTCACATATTTAAAATATTTATCCTACTGTGAACAAGCTGTGCCTATGAGTGTAAGGCAGGAAAAATGGCTGTGCAACTGTACCCAAAAGATAGGATTTTGTAGGCATTATATTTTATTTTCCTCTCTGTTTCCAAAAACTCTTTGAGATTTTTTCCCAAATGAAAACCTGTGTATGTGAGAAAGACTTGGTCACTAATCAGAAAAGTAAGCCAGTGTTTTGGACTGAATCAGATGCAAATATTTGAGCATTTACTGTGTCTAGATTGTAACGTAAGAGTTACGGTTAAGTTCTTGACAAGTTTGTTTAGTTGTAGTCATTTCTCTTGACATCAGTGCGAACGGTGATAGTTTATAGCAAAATCACATCCTCGGTGTAATTACCCATAGAAGTCTGCGTGTACCTGGTATGAATAGTAATAAAAACAAGGTGCAAAGAGCAGCTATGGAACCTGGTTTTTTTTTTTTCTTTGATTAATTGAGTTATGTTTCTGTAGCATCATTTCATAAAGGTAGCTTGTTTTAGGGACAAATACATTGCACTCACGTGCTGTGCTTTGAAAAATTACAAATAATTGCTGGTAGGCGATGAGTAACAGTTTTTGAAAATGATTCTTCACTTACTGCTGTTAACACATAATCAGAACAACAATTCATGTTCAATGTAAATGTTTGGTGAAGCACTTGCCAATCTCTTCAATATTTTCTCAATTGTGACTTCTAAGAGTTGGCTTCTTCTAGCTGTCTTTCTCTTGATACAGTCTGTCACTTCAAATTTAAAGGTACATGAGATGAAAAAACCTTTTAAGTTCAGTGAATTTGGAGAAAGCATATTGCACAGATCTACTCTGCTAATCAACTGTAAACTTAACGTTATGCTGCATCTTTGCGATCTTGGCCATAACACTTGAGAGCTAGTAGGTAACGTGGATCATAATTTCTCTTTGCTGTAAATAAAAGGCTGTTGTCTGCTGTGCCTGGGTAGTTGGTGATCGTTTAATGTTTGGTGCCAACATCTCACTAGTGCTCAGACAGAAAGAATAGCCAAGAGACAGAATCATTCTATCAATTGTACACTGTTAATGTCAGTTTTCATGGTGTGTTTTTTCTCTTCCCCTTGTGCAACCATGATTTTCCAGACCTGAGCTTGGTCTGCTTTTGTTGTCTTTCAAGAAATATGAGCCTTATGCTTCATCCAATCCTACCATATAGTCAGTCCCATTGTGAGCTTTTCTTTTTTTTTTTAATGCTACTAGCAACACAATAAAATGGCCTTCATCTTCGCTGTGTAATATTATATAGCTTTGCCTCTCCTGCCTTCTCCTCTGTCTCTGCTTCAAGACCTAATTTTGGTTTGCCCGGAGTGGTGTTTTGCTCTGTTCTGAGACTGCACTGCAGCTGAAATATTTTTTAATAAAAATGATAACTTCAAGTCTGCTTCCGTGACTCCTTTCCTTTAGTGGGCTTCTGTGAGCAGCATATACGTGTTTGCTTCATCTTAACTGATTTTTGAAATATGTATACTCTGGAGGGGCTGTTTACATCGTTGCATGAACATCTGAGCCAAGTGTCCCATTCCCACGTACTTCAGTTTTATGTGCTTACTCAGGGAAGACGACACATACTTAATCACAGAATCAATAGTGGATTAGTACTCACAATCCTGATTAGTATGAAAAATCATTAGTTTCAAAAGGATTTTTCCCAGAATATTGGTCAGATGATTTTAAATTTCAGAGGAAAAAAAAAAAACACATAAGAAAAAACTGGAAAAAGAGCTGTTAGTTTGAACTGTGTGTATGAAATGCCCGTTTCTGATCCCAACTTATTCTGCTATCTAATTGTTTGCATATTTTAATTAAGTTACTTAACGTGGAAAAATGTAATAGCTATTATATGGGTAAATCCAAATAGTTCAAAATAAAAAAAATATTTTAAGTGTACATACTTGGAGTACTTTTTAACTACAGAAACTTTGTTAGAAAACAATTCTATATTAAAATTGAGGTCTAATCAATCAGAAAATACATGCATATCTGTTTTAATTGCTTACTATGCCTGTATGCATGTTTTTATATCTAAAACTCAAGGGTTTTTTTCCTCAAAAAAATGCAAAGCAAGGCAAACAGAAAACCCACAAAAAAACGAGAAAACAAACCAACAACCTACCTTGGAAGTCACCATCTAAGCTACATACAGAGCAACTGATTTTAATAGAGGAAATTAATGAGGCAACATAAAATAAGCTTAGCAAAACTACAGGATATTTCAGTTGTGTATCAAGAAAGGAGTCCTTATAGTGAAGCTATGTATGTAATGTAATGTTTTTTGAGTCAACAGCAAAGCTGGAGGTCTGCAGTGTCATCTCCCACAGAGGAGATAAAATTTACAGTGAGTGTTTTGGTTAACTGATACAGTGCGGAGCTGCTGTCAAAGCCAAATGCCTACTGACAAGACAGGCATCACGGTGTTTTACAGAGAATTATGAAGTCATGTATTTCTGAGTCACTACAATGTCTGCTTCAGCTCGTGTTTAATTTTACATTAATTTTTGCAGTGTTGAAGACAAGGCAAGAGAGAGTCACTATATTCTCTGTGAATAGCAAGGTACATGGAGGAAGCTCTAAAGCCTCCTGATGTTTGACCAAATCTGTCATTCTTGAGATGAATGCAGTCAAATGCTATCTTCATAGCACCTTTTACTCTTATAGAACTTAAAATCAGATGTTTGGCAAATCAGTTACAAGTTATCATGTTTCGAATTCAAATACTGGTTGTCTTAAACCCCCATATTAGCTGATAAATTTTACTCCGAAAAATTTTAATCCAGTCTCATACAGTGATTTTATTTATTTTAAAGTAAAAACTAGATTAGATTTCTCCAATATGTTTAGCAGCAAAGATCACAATTCTTAAATCCATCTTGCTGACTTAAAGAAGCTGCAAACTTCTTAAACAGATTTGATCACTATTTCCTTTGCACAGAAAAGGATGGTCAGAATGTTTCCCTGGCTGTTTCCTGGTCTCCAAATCAGCCCTTAAAAGCTTCAAGTAGTTAGGCCTAACTCTGAGCAAATAACTTCCTGCTCTACCAAGCTACTGAGTTAAGTTCTTTGTATTTTAATAAGCCGTCCTTCATATGTGAGGTTCTTTGTATATCAAAAAGCTCATTCTTCCTTACTTTTCTGATTTCTGTTTCAATCATAACATTGCCAACCATGCTGTATTTAACAAATAGAATGTATTTCAGATACTTTGAATGCTCTCCTGTAAGTGACTTGCTTTTCAGCAGTTGTGGTGAAGTGGAATACTTCCTAAAAAAAGATAGCCGTCTTCTCCCTTGTTTTCCGCTCTACTAATCTAGTACTGTGCACAAACTGAATTGCTTCATATTGATCTTGTGCTTTGTATTGATCAGAGTCAGACTCAAAGAGGTAGGCATTGCATCTAAGTAGAACAGTTGCTTCGTATTGCTAGACCAGACAAATCTGGGGTTTCTCCATCGCATAGGCAGCAGGCTGTACAGTACTATGCTGCATTTGTATCATGGGGTGTTTGAGATGGTAGCAGTTTGTGTGCGCTTTGGTTGATTAAAGCACAATTACTCTGTCTTTTTGTGGCTGAAATGACATTCTGTCTTAATGAAGTTAGGGAGTCTCAAGACAGAAGTACTGTATATGAAGGAAGCAGTGCAATTCTGAAGGGCATACCCTGGAAATAATTAAAAGCATTAGGTTCATCCATCAGTTTCAACAAGGAAAAAATTACAAATTGGGGAACCAAAGTAGGAGATCAGTAAACTTGTTAAATGACTTCTAATGTTTGTCACTTGAGGACTTCTGTACTGTCAAAGAACTTGGTATTCTCAGTTCATCTGTAGTAGTAGTAACCAATCTGGTAAATCAGAGTTGAGCCAAACTGCACATAGTTACCATTCTGAAATACTGTACTTGCTGAGCTGTGGCTTCAACCAACTTGTCATTGCTTCCCTCTTGATTTCCTGATTTTAGCTGGTATTCTTGACGTAATGTCCCTCTTGACACCTTGACTTGGGCCATCCTTTGTACACAGCCTTCTCTGCTTTTTCTAGTAAGGGATTCTTACAGCAAAGGATTGCTGTATGAGCCTGGTACCCATCATTTCAAAATATGACAACCGTCTAAGCAATGTTTATAGAGTGGCTTTGTTGTTGAGTTCATGAGTTGTAGACCACTGTTGTGTTACCTAGAACTGGAAAATCTGGATACCTCTTTGTCTTACTAGAGAACAATAGAACAGGTATACAAACCCTTAGAGACAAATGTACTGCTATATTTTTTTCCTGAGACTATACTTTTTGTTCTAAAATACGCTGCTTCCATCTGCTTGACTACCAGTTATATAACTTGCACTTCATCTGTATCCTTGATAGCTAATAAAGCAAAGGAAAATGCATGGTCCTTTAGTATTGCAAGTTTAACTGAACAAATACAAGAAGCTGTTGCTTGTTAATTTATTATGAGGAAGGTACCACTACTTATTTACTTAGTTAAATAGTAAACTGAACTATGATTATTAACAGATGAAATTTTCTGACTGTAGTGGAAATGCTAAGTCAAAGCTTGGCAGTGGAGGTGAAGGCTTCTTGCTGGAGATTGTTGTGTACCTGAGGCCTTCCAAGGGTAAGCAGATTCTTTCCTTTGTTTCTGTGCCTATGGCTGTTGTGTTTGAGCAAGTCCTTGCTTACTGTAGCCCAGCTACAGTACTACTCTGCTGTTATTGCTGTGCTTCCCATCACGTTACAGCGTTATGCTGACTTAACTTGTATTTGATGAGAATGCTGCAAAGTGAAACCTGTGCTACTACCTTCCCCGTTCTTTCTATGGTTCTGTTGCTGGGAATAGCATTAACTAATGTTGTTAGTTTTTAGGTACTGTCAGCAGTTATTTGCAATTTCTACTTAATACCATTCAGTTATTCTCCCTTCTTGTATTTAATACTTGTACAGTGATAGGCTTCATAGTATGGCTTTGACAAGGACCTTAGTTTTTAAACTTTTTAATAAGCCTTAAATAAAATGTAAGGTTAAACACGTACCATTGCATGTTCTCTTAGTGTCCTGTACAGAATGTTCAGGTAACTGGAGGAGTTTCAGTGAATCTCAAGCAAGCATTATATGTAACTTGTGACTGTAATGTAGGAAGAAATTAATTGGACAAAATGGCTCACCTAGAACCCTTGAAATGGTTCAAGAAATTGTGCAAGTGGAACATTAAAGCTTCACTGGTCTTCATAATGGAAGGACAAAAAAAGTAAGACAGGTAGAATTCTGGATTGCTTTCATTTCACTGTGGAGAAGCATTTCTTTGGGAGAGAAAATGCAAATGGAAAGATAAGGCTGCACACAGAGCTTATAAGGTAGAGCTATGGAGACTGAGTGATTAAGTTCACTGATTTGATGGATTGACCAAGGATCAAATACCACAGATGGGAATCCAAATGCTGTACAGTGTTGTGTTACAATCAATTCACTGAAACTGATGCTTTTTCTCCTTTTCCTGTTCTAATAGTTAATTACTGACAAGTCTTTCAAGTATGAGATCAATATCTGTTTTTTTGTTTGTTTTTAAAGTCAACATCTGTGACTTAAGTAAAAAATTATGGTGCAAGAGGGGCCTTATTTGGGCAAACTATGATTTGTGATATGAGAAACAAGTATACAAGCAGACAGTACTTCTGGGAAGGCTGAGCATGAGAGGTTGAGGTCTTTGTGGGGACTTCTGTTCTTGACTAATGAACAGCTGGAAGGTAGTGGTGTTAGTCACCTCTTACCTGCACTGAGTGGAAAAGTCCTACCACACTCTATTTGGAGGATTTCCTTTATCTTGTTAAGGAGCTCATTTGTACTCAGTCACTAAAACATGCATGGGGATTGATTTGTTGAGCCATTTAATTTTAATATCAGTAAGCAAGAGGAGGAATTGTTTTAAAAACAAAAGGAAAAACAGCAACAATCTATGTAAAGCTAGACAAAATGGCTGTTAGTTTCAAAGATAGAAAATATTTTCTAGAGAAAATAGTATAGTTTGGCTCATTGGCTGTACAATCTCTCAAAGATACTAGCTAGGAAAACAATTTGAGTACTCACTGGTAATTCAAGGAAAGTGGCAAAGAAGGTATACATATCCTGAAATGACTTGGGAATGATGCATCCTTCTCAGCTTTGAAAGGATTATGTCTTGTTTCCTTGCTTGGTGATCCAGATCTTTGCTTGTCTTTCCAATGTTTTGCATAAGTGAATGGCTAACTGTGTTAGTAACCATCTTTCTCTTTGATCTTACCAGTCTGATAATTTTAATGGGCATACAGAAATCGTTAGGGACAAGTTTACTGTCAAGACCAAGGGGAAGACATGCTAAAGCAGTATTTTGGTTTGGGAGTTGGTCGCTGTACTCGTGACATACTTCACGTGACTAGCAGATTTTATCTTCCAAAATGTTGCACTCCTGTCTGCAATCAATTTTCATCTCAATTAGACTGTGTTCTTCTACTGTAAGTACCATGCTGAGGGGTTTGTTTCTAGCTGCATGTTTCACCAGAAGTGTGTTATGTGGCAGCAGGTCACCTTTCATGTCCTTGAAAATAATAACAGTGCTTTTTACCAAGAAATCAGAGGTGCATGCTCAAAAGTAGCTGTAAGAAATGTGTTTTAAAGCAAAGGAGTGGGAATAAATGTATTCCACCCAGAGGTCTCCCGTTTTAATACTGGGAAGCCTCTAGACGCTGTGTTGTTGTTTAAAGAAATGTAATAAATTGTTGATAACTGAGTTAAGGCACAAATAAAGTGAATTGTTCTCAACTCCAATCATTAGAAGACCAAGCAACAATGCTAATGTCAAAGACCTTGAAGGATTTAATGGTTACAGTACAAGATAACATAAAACTCTATCAAGTATCAGAAGTGAAGTGTGGCACCTATATCTGACAAAACAATGCTAACAAGTCTAAGAGGCAGTCAGGTATTGTTATTGTCTCTGGGGGCCATCAGGCTTCTCCATTAGTAAAGTGGCAGTTTGTGTTTTCAACTTGCCTACGTAGAAGTAGCCAATGAAGAACAGTGGTTAGATATCTGAGAAGAACCTCGTGTCTGGACAGTTTCTTAAATGTTGTCTTACCTCAGTGTAAGGGACAGTGCTTGAGGACAGGAGGTTTCCTAAATGAGAGAGGAATTCTCTTGTTCTGACGAATAGGGTAGAATACACAAGCATGAACAGGAACTGGTTCTTGTTGCCTGGAATGTCCCCAACTTAACCCAAGGTAACAGAATAATTTTATCGTAACTTGAGAAAAGGGTATCAAACAGGGAGAGAGACTGAAAAGTCTCAGATTTTCCCAGTAAGATTTGAAATAAAGAAACCTATTCAAGATAGAAATGGGAGAAAATCTACACAAATATTTGCTATCATACAGGGGCTGGTGACTCTCAATAGGTTTCAACTCTTTTGTACTAGACTGCTAAAAATAGGCATCTGTTGCTGAGTTTATCTTAATGCTTCATATGACCTGCTTGAGTTTTACAGGTTCAAATGCTTACAGAACATATGGTTTGAGCTTAATGAAGCATTATAACATGAGACCCTCTGGACCCATTTAGCGACAGTAGGGTTTAGAGGACAATTGCTCTGTTAACCACTGCTCACAACTCTTACAGTTAGGAACTGCTTAGATCAAGGTCTAATCTATCTGCAGCTTGGTATCTGCACTGGAAGCCTTTGTTGCCTCTCTCCTGTACATCTCCCAGGACACTTCTACATCTATGTTCTGGCCTTATTTTGCCTCCCCACACATGAATGCAAACACTTCAGGCAGATTGCATAGCAAGCTACTGCCAAGAAGAGTAGTTTTCCCTATCCACATGGTCTTCCTGTTTGCTTTGCTGGTTGCTGCCTCTGCCAGATCATTGTCTTCTTTTTCCCAGCTGAAAGAGTAGTAAAAGGAAAGATGCAGCAGTGGTATGGCAGTGTCCCTCAGGTATGTGGATGGGAAGTAGTCTTCTGTGGGTACTGGTAATTGTTCTTTTTATCTTCACACTTGAATTGGCAAAGTTTCTTTTAAAGAGGTCATATCTGCTGTGGCAGAGAGAAAAGGAGAGGATTCTGTTTGGTCAACCTTTGACAATTCCAATAGATGCTACTTTTGCCTATTCAGCCCACTGGCTGCAGGAACCAGAACGGCTTTGATGTACTTGCCTCTCTTTGGTACTCTCTAAACCATTAGTAATGCCTGGATTGAGAACTCCTCTGCTGCTATAATGTCTCTACTTGTGTTTTCTGTTCATGTATAATTGCAGTTGCTAATTTTTCTAATATCCCAATGTAGGGTGGTACATCAGCCCAACAAAGGGCTGAGGGATGGAGTTGATTGGAACTGCCTTTACAACCCAAGTTTGGGATGATCTTTAAGACAGTTGAATCTGATTTTATGTAACTACCTAAATGGAGAGTTGTCAACTGTCTGCTGAATTCCATTAGAGATGAACATAATTTGTGTTCTTGCAATTCAATCAGCGAAGACTAACTTGATAGAAGGCTTTTCAACAGCGTTGTTTGGGGCATTTCAATATATTCATGGTTCACTTTGTATGTTGCATACAGTATATACAATTCATTTTTTTTTCCCATTCTTGGTGAACAGAAAGGAAGTAATGTGCCACTTTCATTCTGTTTTCTAAGAGTAGACTTATGTATGGAACTGTTTCCTGATAAATAAAGCACATTGTGGACTGTATACAGGCTACACAATGCAATTCAATATTGTAGTTCTTTGAGGTGCATTTGTTCCAGTACTGATTAAACCCCAAGGTTACAGCAGAAAGTTACGTGTATATAGGACTTTACCTATCTAATGACTTCTTTAATCTGAAATGCAACACTTTTATCCCTTCAGCTGTGGATTTTTTGCTGATCTTACTAGCTTATTGAGTTTTCATTCAGAATGCATACAGGTTGCATTCTTATTTATTGATGTTTGATAAGACATTTTTAGATCTTTGAAAGTAGTATATGCAACTCTACTAGGAAGCCTTCCAGTTTTAATCTTTTGTTTCTTCTCAATTGCTTCCTAATGCTTTCCTTTGACAAGTTAATTCATTTCAGTCTCAATTTTCACTTTTGATCCAATGTTAAGCATAAATTTATATTCAAAGTTGTGATTTCACTGTAATTGCAAGCGTCTATTGCATTTAAAATGAATGGCATTCATCAGAAACAAGCCTTTTGCTATTTGCAATTCTGATTTGGTGGTCGTCTTATGTTCCTGTAGCTAATTTAGAGGAGTGGGGGGAATAAAATAATGGATATTTTTACTTCAGTCACTGAGTCTCTTTATCCCTTCCCATAACTGCTTGTGCATTTGGTTTTTCTGTACAAAAGTGAAAATATTCACAGTATACTCCTGAGAGAACTTTCATGCTGATTACGGAGAGGAATTTGAGAAAAAGATCATGCCTTTACTGGCATGGCTTGTATGTGGTGCAATATAGATGATCTTCTAGAATAAGAACATATGTTACATGAACAAAATAAAATCATTGAAATAATATTCATTTGTGTCAGAAATTTGAATCCATGGCTCAGTTTTGCTTAAAAACAAGCAGGATTTAAGGTAATCCATTTACATCACTTCCCTTCTTCCCCCATTAAGGAAGGTGGTAATAGCCAAACTGTTGACAGCAAGTGCTGCAGGAAGCAATATGTGTGATTTCCTTGGTGGCTGCCAGGCTCTTCAGATAAGGCTTTCAAACTACATTTATAATAACAGAAATACACTATGGGAAAGACAGACAACATGGTCTTCAGCAAGCTTGTTTCATACCAATATACTGAAATATTTTTCCATCTACCGGTTATTCCAGCTTCATACTGGTGCATTAGCTTTGGGAACTCACTGGAAGACTGAATGATTCATTGCATTCTTTCTTTTTACAGAGAAGCAATATCCTTTGAGAAGTTTAGAAACAGAACCTCTGTTATAAATTCTGAATGTACTCTTGCAAATCTGGGCCCTCTTCTCTCAGTGACTGATTTTGTATTTCACAATTCTGTGTTTCTTAACAACTAATTCTGTCAAGTCACAAGACAAAATATCAAGTAAATATACTGATTTGGAGTGAATTTGAGCATGGCATGTGTTAACTGGCTGATCAAGAATATAAGTACGTGATTCTCTGCAAATACCCCTGTGGCGGTCTCCTTAAATTCAGGGTTATTGTTGAACACAGGCAGTGCTTTTGAATAAAGAATGAATTTTTCTTTTCTAGCTTTTCCCCCGAAGATTTTCCCCTGGTATTTTGTACTACCTTCTTTGACTTGGAATTTCTCACAAGCTCTGTATTTTTAAGTTAATGCTGGCAGTCAGGCTCTCTGGCACATGCAGTTTTTTCCCAATATTTTTGTATTCTTGTTGCATATCCTCCTTTGATACGATAGATTTTTCAAGTATCGTTATCCAGTATTTTGACTTCATGTCCACTCTTGCCTAATGTCACCATGTACAACCTATGCAGAAAACAACAGAAAAAAAACCCTTGCAAAAGTTAATTTTTGTGTATGTATGATGCTTAGGGTGCCTGTCTATAAGTTTTATTCTGCAGAATGCGTCCAGCTTATTCAGATGTAGATATGACCTGTGTTAAGTCAGGAGGCTCTAACAGTTTTAAAAATACTAGTTTCTGTTGTATTATGAAAACCTCTGCATAGCCAAGGTTGTTTAACGTAACCTGTTCCAGTTATCTTTACTGATGATTTCACCTTTGTCAGTAAGATAACACAGAGATCTCCTGTTGTTGTTCAAGCTACAGAGATTTAAAATTAGCTTTAGTTTCTTTGCATGAAGTGTACTCTATGAGTCCTCCGAAAGGAACTAGTTGTTTTACTGCTCTGCATCAGTTTTCCCCACAGAACTGTGTCTATTCCTTGTTTATTGGGTTCACTTTCTTCTCTTTCAACACCCTAAAGGCATCACAATATCTAAAATGAGTATACATGAGTGTCTTGAGAGAAAAAATTCCTATTAGGATTTCTAATGTTTTGAATATTTCCCACCTTCTCTTATTTTCATGTGGCTTTTAAGTAAGTAGAAATCCAGATGGGAATTTCTCTTGTATTAAAACTACATAGGGGTTGAAAACCTTAATTCACTTATTATTGAATTAATTATTGAACACTGAGCTAAAATAATACAGAAACCTTGGGTCAAGGGAAGAATCTATTTTCTTTCAACTGGTTTTAATTATATTAACAGCTGAAGACTGTCTTTTAGTGTATACAAAAGCATTTGTTTTCGCAGTATGATACTAAGAAGAATGTATTCTTCTAGAATTATATGCAATTCATAACTGGATTGTATAGTAAAGCTAACAACCTGTCTGGTTTGTGTGGCTCTCTTCCTGAGAAGAAGCTCACATGGTACCATAGTTCTACCATCTCTCACTGAATTAAGGTGATCCTACATAGCAGCATGTGCACAAAGATGCCATGCTTGTAGTACTTCTGCTCACAGCCTTTTATTTTTTTCATTGATCTTTACAAGCCTATAACTCTTTTTAAAAGCATGTCATTAGATAGATATTGAAAGGAAAATACTTATGATGACTCTATAAAACCAATAAAGCTGTCTTTATTAGCTTGTATAGAAGACTTTATTGGGGGTCTTAGTCTCTGTAGATAATGAGCCATGTTTTGACACCCAAAACCTGTTTCTCCCAGGCAACTCCAGAAGCCTTTGGCCATGCACTTACAGCGCTCCACCCCTGTGAATATACTTTGTCAGGTGCACTTCCTTTTCTGATTTTTTTTTTGTCCAGTCAAAATACAAAGCCTTAAACATAGGTACCCGATCCAAAGTAGTAACCAGTGGAAGAGATAACTGGTGACTCCTGGCAAAGGAACAAGTTCCTTTGTTTCCAGTGCAACAATGGCTTAGACACTAAACATTAATTTTCATCAAGCACTTTGCTATAAATCTCAGTTTAGTATCTGTTTCAGATGTTCTAGATAAATTCTTAACCTTTAAGTTGTTCCCTCTTGTAATCCTATATCACTGATGAATCTTGGCAGTGACAAATGGTACTGCTAGACCCTGCAGCTACTTGTGTTCGTGTTCTTCTCTATGTGCTTTCTTTAGGGGAAGGACATGGCAGCTTGGAGGGAGCCAGTCTGAATACTAATGCCTATAAATGGCACCCTTCTTTACATTCTTTTCCTCCCCTTCCCCAGGTTCTGAGTGTCTATGAAAAGAAGCCACCTTTTTAACACAAAAATGAAACCACTAACCAACCGACCAAACAAGAAAACCCACCACAAAACCACCCTTGTCTCTTTCAAGTAGAAACTACTTTGTGTCATTGAGATCACTTGCTATCAGTGTACTGTGTTTTTGAGCTCTAGTAACATAGCCAATGCAAATGAAAAAGGATAGTGACACATGCCTTTGTGTATTTTCTGTTTTAAAGAAAACAGTACAAAAGTATTGATTACTGACAATGATTTTCAAAAATGAAAGCAATAGAATATCAGTTCCTATATAACATAAAAATTTTGCAGTTAGTGCTACTAGTAAACTGTCATAAAACAGCAGAATATTGTTGAAATAACAACAAAATTCAGAATAGATATGAGAGTGAACAATTCTAGGTTTTCTGTCTGATACAAAATTTTTGGGGGTAAGTAAAGATGAACTGAAAACCTGAATTTCACATGGAAAACATCCTTTTTGACCAGTCCTGCTGTATTGGTGAGATCTATTCTGACCAAGTGCAATCCAACAATTACATCATGCGTGTATTCAATGTGCAATATAGATCAGGCAGAGCTTAAGATTTTGCATAAAACTGCCTGATGTTATACTGCAGGGACTCCCAGCTGCAGTGCCTTTGACCCAGAGCAGATCAGCACAGTGACTTTTTGGTCACTGTGTAGAACCAGTAAGCTTTAAAATGAGTGGGAAAGCCTTTAAAGAAAAAGGCTGCAGTAACACAACAGGAGATAGAGCCTGTTCTCTGCCCTGAAGTGATGCACGTCTACTGCTCTAGGCACATCTAAGAGCTGAGTGTGTTCAGCACCTTCCAAGACCTGTCATAGACCCTCCATTTTCATGATACTTCCAGCTCAGTCTCATTTCTAGTTATTGGCTTAGAGGGAATAGTCTTTCTTAATGACCTCTCAAGGGTACCACAAAACTTTATTAATATTAAGCGAAGAACTTGGAGATCCTCCACAATTATGTGGTTAAAATAAGGCTTTAATGGTGTGGCTTTGTCACAAAAAAAAAAAAATCTGTCCTCTTGCTTTGAATGACTGTAAAGACTTTTTATACTGTTTGTTAATATATTTAGATTAGATGCTAGCGTGAAAGCCTAAACACCCTGTCATCTTCAGGCACACTCAGGCGATTAGAGTGCAGCTTGTATTGTTTTATAATTCAAGCCTGCTGAAGTCATAAATTAAGAAGCTCATTAAATTTTCAATTGCATTAATAGGAAAATTCAACTTATTAAATTCTTTGGTAAGGCATAATAACAAAGTACTGGAAATGCATCTTTTTTTCCCCCTCTATTCTCATTAGTACTTGTTGCCCAAATAGCCTTAATATAGCAAAATTAAAGCAAAAGGAATATAAACTGAAGAATATAAACTGAAGCAAAAGGAATATAAACTGTTACACAGAGCTTAACAGTAATCTTCCTTGTTGTATTTTTAAGAATTGCTTAACAAGTTCTCCTGACTGACAGCCTGCTCCATAAATAGCTGCACGCACCTCAGCAGTAAGGTGCCAGCATCTCTGCACTCTGTGCTTGGCACTATGTTGTTTACAGCAGGCTATCAGATAAAGACCAGTAACACTGTTCTTATTTGGCAATACATGACACGGTTTGATATTATAGGTTGAGCAGTTTAGAAATGAAAATATTAGGGAAAAAAAATCTCAGCTTTCCCAGTGATTGGAATTTGTTATGTACTTAATGGAGCATGAAACCATGAGACTGCTGTGGGCTATGTCTGTACTGGTAGAAATGGCTTTGTGTCCATTAGAATCCTAACAACTGGAGTTATGGTTGTGGTGGGCTTTGTTACCTCAATGAAACTTTCAATACCAGGTAATTATTCAAGCATGAATTAATTGAAAGTTAATGTAGTTATAGGCAGTTATACCACAGCTGACTTTGTCACGTTATGTTAGTATGCTTGTGTTACAACAGTACAAAGCTTTATGGAAATTCCTCATTCATCTTAATAGGTGTTAGTGGTACATCATTTCATTCACTGCTTATCTTGGTTATCTCCAAGTTCTGGAGGGCCAGAGGGAGAACTGAGCATTAGGGCACATGGAATCCTTAGCAGGTAGTACGAAGTCATTCCAGACAAGTTTGCACACAGAAAAATACTTGTCTAGATTATTTGAAGTGTGAGTTTCTTTCCTGACGGTAGATTACTAACACTTCTGTTGCCTGCTGCCGTTAAATTATACAGTTTGAATGAAGAAGCTACATTTTATATCTAGTTATACCTACAAAAAAAAAAAAAAAAACCAATTAACTGTTTCCTCAGCTAACGACTCAGTCTGGACAAACAAATGCCAGAGTTCCAGAGATGTCTCCATTTCTTCTAGCTGTTTGATGGCATCTCTTTCCAAACTGCTCCCATTCATGTAAAGGTACTTCACAGAGCACTAGGTGACACAAACTCCTAGGGATTTCAGAACTGGTGACTATTGACCCATTTAAATTCCTTAACTGTATCTCATAGCAGGGCATTTGGTAAATGGATCTTTTGGCACGCAAGTAGGTGATATTTGCAATGTTAACTCTTCTTTTTCTCTTTGAATACACTTGGACATCTAATTGCAAGGTCAGTTAGTTATTAGTTCAGTTTTGACCGCCCCCAAATTTTTCTTCTGTGTACCCGAGTACTTTTTCCTTCTGACAGTGTATTTTTTTATTAGAAGTCTGTCTTGGAAGTTTGGGGACGTAGAAGCAGCGCTGCAAATAATAAAACCTACAAACACTCTTCAAATTTCTGTTGCTGCTGCTCTTGTCATTTCTTTGGAAAAGATTTCATAACCATCACTGCTTCTCAGGGAGGTTTAATAACAGTGTGGTGTCAAATCATAATCTGATGGGTTCATGAGTAGGGGAGCCCAAGATATCGTGGGTCACAGGGAAAGACAGTGCTGCCATTTGTGCCTTTGTGAGGTGATTTTCCTCTGTGGGTACTGATCTGGTTTCTAGGAAAATGGGATCTTAAGACGTGGCAAAGTAACGACTTGGCATTTAACTACTTGCTACTTCAACCTTTAAACTTATTAAGCTAAAATGATAGTACTTTAGAATCTGATTCATGATTGCTCATTGCTCTAGATAGATAATGAAATTTCTTACTGTTTTCATCATAATGAAGATACTCACAGTAATGAAATACGATGTATTTATCTATGAAACTTCAGTAGTTTACTTGCTTCTTTCAGAGATGTGAATGTTTACAGATTTTCACATAAGGTAGTGGTCTGTTGAGCAGATGATACCAGCAGTGAAAGGACTTGGCTTTGCTTTTGGACGTGTACAGCTCAGACCAGTTGTTCTTTCCGGTGGCAGCTGCAACCCAGTTTGCAGGTATCACTGATGCTGGTTGTACTGGGAGACATTAGTAAGGAGCTGAAGTACAGCGAGGGCTGCGTGTCTCACAAACCTCAGGAGTAGAATTTCATATAGAAACGTGTGATTTTTTTTTTCTAGAAACGTGCTCTATCTTTAAGATGTTCTTAAGCTTGTTTTCCTAAATCAGGGCCATGTGGAAAGCTATTTCCTTTGGTTTGGTTTAAGCAGTTAGCTTTCAAGTGTATAGATAAAATTAAACAATTTGGTTAAAATGCTTTGTGGTTTTGTGCAATGGTTTTCTAAAGACAGCACGGCTTCTGACTTTTCAATTTTTTCCACTGTCAATCAAAATAAGTTTTAATCTACTTTTCCGTGCATTTCTTTTAACAGCACTGCTACAATAAAACATATTAAATAATTTCGTTAACCTTGGCCTAGACTTGCACTGAGAATCTCCTTAATTGGGCAAGCATAGCACAGATGCGAGATCTACGATTACTGCAGCTATGCCAATCTACTGGCAATGTGTCATTTTTAATGTGACAGCTGTATTCCAGCAATCAAGGGTTACAGCTTCTGGCAGCGTGAAGTTCTCATTATGCCATTTCTGCTCAGCAGTAAAATAATTATTTCAAAGCAAGCTGCTTCCTTCCCATCCCGAACCCGAGAAGTCTTCCTGTTTATTGTTTTGTGGCTTTTCATCTCATCGTTATTTGCAGCAGCTGGGTTTGTGTGTAAAAACTAGTGTTCTAGGATTGACCTGAGATATATTACTGGTTTGTTGCTTTTATATATCTATATAAATATAAAATAAAGGCTGAATCATTTTCAAAGTACATTTATCCTTCAAGTTAAATGAACCGGAAATAACTAAAAATTGGAGTGTTTTATACTTGCTTAATTATGTCATATGTACATCATTTTTATAAACTTGTCATTCTGCTAATCCCTGAACTCAGTGTTCTACCTATAAAAAAAATTTCACTGAAAGAATTAAAAAAGAAAAAGCCATGCAGGAGCTGTCATAAGAAATTGCTACAGCAGAAACCTGAATCTATTTGGCTCATTTCACTTGAGGTACTTTTGAGAGGAATGGTTTCTTCTTGGTTTTTATCCTGAAACAGTTAATTGTCTTTTAAAGTCCAAGGAGCAAACAGTGCATAACTGAACTGTGAAGAAATACTGCTTTACGCAACAACAAATGCTCACGTTTGCAGAGGTCAGAGTCTTTGGTCAACCTATCTTCCCACCCATCTTTCCTCTTCCCAGTTCTGGTGTTGTCCGGGGCATGTAAGTAACTCCAGGAGGGAGAGGGTTTTTTCCAGTGTCATAGACCAAAGAAATTAGCTCAACTAAATGAGAAAGTAACAACAACAAAGCCTGAAGCAGTTCTGTACCACAACCACGTGGCCAAAAATAGAATCATGTTTGCTAGGATCTAATGACCGCAATAGTGATAGCAAATGTGGTGGAAATCATCAAAACATCTTGAAAAGAGAATCACTTTTCATCAGCGCCTTATTTTTAGTGCATTGGTGCTGAATTTTAATTTGTAATTCAGTTTCCTTAATGTATTCACCTTATGTAACTGAGAAATCAATATCACTGCATGGGTGTATTGGTTTTGCTTCTCTACGTTAAAGGTCATGCTCTAATTTGAGCAACTACAAAAATTATCATTTTTTCAGTAATTTTAGATAAGACTTTTCTGTAGCCTTAAGAAAAGTATCCTAATATGCTTTTGGGAGCAAAATAGTTTGATACATTACTGCTATGTGACAAAACCTATACAGAATCTTTATTAATAATCCTATTAATGTTTCATCTAATGCGAAGGAAATGGTGAATAAATTGTGGCTTTAACCCACTGCTGAGTTTCCAATTACTATTTTTCTCCCTATCTGCTTGCACTATATCATTTTTTTTTTTAATATGACTGAAATGTTCTAACAATCAAGGGTTAGGATCCTAACAGCATGAAGTCCTCATTACATGATTTCTGCACTACAGCAAAATAATGATTGTGAAGCAAGCTGTTCTCCATGTAACACTTACAGAATAACTCATAAGACTACCCATTTACCAGCTTCTGGTTATGGATTCAATTACTTCATGCCTCAGGTTTGTGGATGTTGGAATCGTGTCATGCATCTGTCTTGAGCTGTACCATAAAAAGCGTTCAAAGTGAATAAATTACAGGTGATGTTCCCCAGCAGCACTCTGAGGTTTTTGCTTTTTTCCCAAGCCACTCAAGGCCGCGTCTTCTAAAAGTTTAATGAAGGTTTCATAAACCACAAAAAAGCCCGCTAGAATGTCCTGACCTTCTTCCATTTTCTAATACTGCCCCCAAATCTACATTTTTCACAATTAATAGAGACTATTACACTTGAAGGACAGAATTTAAATGATACGTTATAGTCCCAAGTACGTGTTAAACAAAATGGAAGAGGTAAATAGCGTTTGTTATGGCTGTGTGGATGCCAGAGAGCACCTTTCTCAAAACAATATGGCTTGCTATCAGGTTAGTACAGTTTGCTTCCTTTGGTATGCAGTAGAAAATTGTCAAGGAGATGGAACTATAAATACTTCACTGTTTGAAACTGACTCGAGGTACAGCCACTGTATGTCTGCTATTTCTTTATTAGTAGTGATAGGGCAGGGGAAAATCCAGGTTGCCCTACTGTACTTCATCTGACCTATAGCCTCTTTTTTTTCTTCCTTTTACTGTAGGAGAAAATTAAAGCATGCCTGTAAGACCAAATGCTTTTTTGATTAAAAACCTGTTATTTTTTCCTTTTCCAAGAGGAAGGAATCCTGCAGTGTTGACAGTGTAAAAAATCTTGCAAGTAGTAACCAGTTGTTGGTAGTGCAATTGTTGATTGGTGATCTAAAGTAATTATCAAGCTCAAAACCAAAAACCATATAAACCATACCACAGTTATACTTCAATTATTGATCGTGCTTTTATGAGAAACTTAGTATCAGCTATTGTTTGCTTGCTGTCTGGTGCCCTGGAGAATGCAGTAAGGTGCTTGCTTGAAAGGGGAAACAATGAATCCTCTTGCAGCAGGGTCTTGCTGTTTTTCTTCCTTCTTAAAATCTTATTTCTGAGCTTTTCCCAGTAGAATTTCATGGAGAACGAGGTAGTAAGGCTATCAGTACAACCCAGACGCTCCCTAACATCTGGTAAACTCTTACATTCTGTACAGCCATAGAGTGTGCTCTCAGCTCATGCTTTGCCTTGCAGTTCCACAGAGCTGATCAGCTGTGCTGGGAGGGAACCGCAGAGCAAATATTTCCATGATACCTCAAGTACTGGGGAGGAACCTGAGGGAAAATTAAGATTTTTCTGACATGATGAGACAGATTATGCATAATAAATTTCTATCTAGCTCTGGAATTTGGCAGACTGAGGCAGACCAAGGCCAAGTCCTGTGTCACAGGGAAGCCTTGGTTCAGAACCGCGCTTGTTGCCATCAGTCAGCGGAGTGTCAGGATTAGATCACATAAATGGGCAGCACTGATGAGCTTTTTGAGCTATAAAATTAGACTTCTGTACCTCTGTAAATGATGGCTGTTTTCCCAGCAAGCGGAATGTGTGGAGAATTATTTGGTATACATACATTGTTTCCACACTTGTTTGCTGCATGTGGAATTTGTGGCTGGTGAGTGTAAAGCAGGGAGAACTAAAACACCTGGGGAACAGCTGATTGCTGTGCACAGCTCTCTTGCTTCTTGGGGTAGTCTAGCTATTGACAGGAGAAGAACTTAAGGGAAGTTATGGCTTCCTTAGCTCTAGAAAGCAAGCTGCAGATCAAGGGAGACTGGTGCTCAGGTGTTACACTTGTGATTTTTAGATGCTTATGTGCGTGGTTTTAACAAAGACACAATAGTGACATTTTTATGATTCTCTTTTCTAACTGTTATATTTTTATTGCTTTCCAAGTCTTACTTTCCTGACCTTTGTTTGATACCCCTGATTTGCAGAGAGACTTGGAGAGCAAAAAGATGTGGCTTCATGTATCATTAATTCCTTATTGCCCTGGTATTTATCTATTTCTTGATACTATTCCTTTCAGTGCTTAGTTTGGATAACAGGATTGTAAATCCCATTTCTCCTACCCCTCCAAAACTTATGGGTGGTATAAACACTTTTGTATCCACATTGTTAACATCTGTACATCAGCTGTGACAGCATTACTGAGGAGTATAGCGATCCTGTTTTCATTTGACTGTGTTAACGTAATAGAAGTCCATATGTGCACTAATGGACAATCTACTCTTGAGTCAATGCCCACAAAATCATTACCTTGCAACACAGTGTAATTATGCCAGTTGTCCACCATATATTGGTCTAGGGAGTGTTTGTTATTAAATGCGTTAGGCGTTCATCTTAATCTATAAACTACTTAGATCTATTGGTATCACAGGTATCCAGAAAAATGATATTTAGTGGGTAACAAGCAAAGAGAAGCAAGAACCAAAGAATTCAGAGTGTAAATGCTGCAGAGTGGATAGAATGACACGGAAATAGAGAAGATTCCCCCTGTGTATGAGGTAATTGAATTTGTACTGGTAATTAAAGAAATCAGGAGGTACCTGAGATTGGCAGGGCAAGAGCTAGGGGAGGCCTTTATTATCTTTAACATCATTTCTTTTAAGAAAAAGGCTTCAGCGTTGTATTTTCTCATAGGCTTATAGTGTATCACTGTTACAGACAAAAGCAAGACAGATATTAAAGATTGGAGGTCTGCACTCCCTTTTCTTCCTGCCAAATCTATCAGTGGAGTTCAGAGTGACTGCGGCCTACGTGCTGATTTTTTTGTAAGCACTGCAGTGGCAGGAGACTGGGCTGCTCTTGACCCAGTGAGGAGTAATTTTCCAAGTAAGAAAACTCAGATGGTTTCACTGATCCAGCTTCCTGAATTTGCAATGAGTGTGTCAGCTGCCTGTGGATTGCAACAGGAGACACTGAGATGTCTTCTGGCACGAGGAGGAGGAATACTGGGGATAGAGGAATACAGACATGGGGGAAGGAGTAGAAGTGGAAATTCACTGAGCAAGTAGGCTGCAGCCTGAGGAGATCTGTGGTATGTCATCCGTGGTGATCATGAATTTTTAGCCAGAACCCATTTTGGAACAGAAATGTGTCTGTGAGTTTGCTCACCCATATCTATCCCAAGAGACTACCTTTCCTTGTTTTTCCTACATGGCTTCCTTGCCTCTGTTGTTAGATATCTAACTAAGAATTTGCTCTCCTCCAACCTTATTTTGCTTTACCACAGTTTTCCTTTGTCCCCTAGGCTATTTAAATTCAGTTTTGAAAGAACCTCATTGTTTCTCTCCCTGTCGTCCATGGCTATATACTTGCTTTTTCTGGGATCTGCATGATTTGCACCACAGATCAGCATCCCTGGCAATGGTGCAAGTTCAGTTACCTCTCTGAGGCTTCCTTGCAGCAGGGCTGTTGTTATGCACAGCATGGCAGGTTTCTGTTAGGAGACCTCAGGTTAGCATAGGGATTTCAGGTATTGCATCCTTGAGCTTGGGTGCTGAGATACCATCTCCCCATTACGTAGGGCAGGGGTTATCAAGCGGAGCTGCTTTTCAGCTCAACTGTTAGGAATCATGGGTAGTATGTGATGCATTGCTGTGGCACTGAACAAGCTGAATATGGGACAAGAATCACTGCTATAGAAACCTACAAGGTTGCAAAAAGATAGCATTCCCTTAAAACATAGGCTAGAAGCTACCTCTTTTACTTCATTGTAGTTGTCTTTGTTTCTTCTTCGCTACAAGAATATAATTATGTAATATATGGTATAAAACCTGTTTGCTGAAGCCATTTCACTCACTTCAATGGGACTAGATTTTTTTTTTTTCCATAGTGTTTAAAAGTGGCTCACATAGCTATGGTTCTGCAGATGTACCTAAGTGTGAAGATGAAATAAGCTTGGCCTCTGAATTATAGATCAAACTGTATTGTACACCTAACTAATGTGTCAAAAAGAAACTAAAGTGTTGAAATAAGTGAGCCATTTATTGCAACACGACCGAAAGGCAGAACTGTGAAGCCTAACCTTTACAAAAGCCCAGCTTGCTTTTAATAGTTTTATACTTTCTAGAAAGAAACCCGTTCATGTACTTCACTCGATGCTGGCTCTCTTATAATCTTTCCCTTGTTCTTAAATAGAAATGAAATTTGTTAACTTCTGTGGATGCGCCCGAAAGAATGCATCCTGGAGTGACTGCGTTAAGGATTCAGGTATCTGTCATAGCTTTGAATTGTATTCTCACTATGCAGAGTAACATGAACGTTATGTAATGATACTGTAGTGGAAGCATGTCCGGTTTCAAAGTTGGTATTGCATTTTTGTTGCCACATATTGCTGGCGTTTAAACAATCTGTCTGCATCTTGTAAATATTTGCAGCAGTTCTTTAAATTGCATAATGCTTAGGGTACTTTTCTGAGCTGTAGTATGTAGAAACAACTTTGCATCAGTAAAGAAATCCTATGTGTTCATATCTTCTAACAGCAGACTGTACAAGTGTACCTGCAGAGTAGAAAAAGACTGATTAAGATTTCTGAACTTTTGCCCTTGCATGTTTTGTTCTACTGCTGAACGTGCTATTAAACCAATCCAGCGTACCAGCAAACAAGATGTGAGGAGGCCTATTGAACACAGAATTTTCACAATAAAACAGCACAAATTTTAGTTTGGTCATCTCTTTAACTATTAAACTGTGAATAACTCTCTGGCCCTTTCTGTAATATTTGCAGCTATATAATGTGATCAACAAAATCAGGAATATTAACAGGAATACAAAATACAACAAGAACGTCTCTACGTGAATCCAGTCGTCACACTGGGTTTTCCAAATGCTTTGTTGGCAGTGTGGTTAGTTGCATGTTAGTGCTATATGTGGATTCTAGGGGAGGCTGCTGTATTGCAGTTAGCTGCCATAGGGTCACTTCACTGGTCTTAGTGTTCACCACACAAACTGGTGTCGTTAAATAGAATGTCTAAATTTTTACAGAATAGCTATAGCCAAATAATGGTGTGACTATTTGTTCCAAATGGTGAACAGAAAAAGATCTACTTTTTAATGTTGTTATGGTATAAGGGAGGCTCTTAATTGTTTGTGTATACTGTTCTGAATGGAAGGAGAGGGACAGCCATTGTTGTGTTGCTTCAAGGATACATAAGTGATGTAGAATTCAATGGGTAATGTGTCTGTGTAAAGGAACTTGTACTTCCACAAACAAAGCTGATTTCTGTTCTGTTGAAAACAAAAACATCAAAGCCTGAGATGGGCAATGTGAAGGCAGAAAACTTTGTACATCCAGAAGAACTCCCTGGTCATCCCAATTCTGACTGCTGGATATACACAGACAGCTATGCAGGGTCTCATTCACATGTATCGCACAAAGCTAATTGCTCATAGCTGTTATGCTCTGATATTAAAATTACTTAGAAGCGTGTTTTTCTAAAATATTTCTCTTGAAATGTTATAGGTTTTTATAGACCGTGCTCACCCACGTTCTCTAGAAAATTGGAAGCTTTCAGTTGAAAATCTGTTCTGCTTACCGGCTGAATCAAATGCCAGCGTGTTAGCAATGGAAGCCCTGGCTGGATGGCGTGCTGTCCTTCTGCTAAGCCAGGATCTTCCCTGGGGCCATCTGCCACAGCTGGGCCGGCAGGCCAGCTCTGTGCTGCAGAGCAAGGTGAGGCAGGAGCAGTGGGAGGTGTGCCTGACCAACACCAAGGCTCAGACCATGGCTGCTCTGGGAGTTTTAGTTCTGTTGAGATGTGCTTGGTTTATAACTTTGTTTTCCTGCAAGGTTGTTGTGGTTTTCCTCAGAACAATGTTCTATTTCCTTTACCTTTGAAGATTTTTCACTCACAGTATCTGTGTAAATTACTTCTCCTAAAAAGTCATTTTCAGAAGACTTATCTTCTGATCTACAGCATGGGAAATGCAGAGAAAACGGCGAATATAAAGCTAGATGTATAAATAGGACTAAAGTAACAATTAAAAAAAGAAAACTTAGTCTTTGGGTTTATGATAAATGTTCTTGGTCAAATGAAGCATTACAGGATTTTTTACTGTCACTACTCTGTTTCTGGGAATGTAGAGAAAAGCCAGAAAGACTTCCACGTTGATGATGATTATGCGGTTTCACTAATAGTAACAATCCTTTCTCTGCTGTGTGTGCCTGTAGGAAGCAGAAGCCATTTCAGTGATTTCTCTTAGGCCACTGAACCTCCATATGGTGGCAACAATTTCTCGGTTACTACAGTCCTGTGCTGGAATCAGAGCAGTGACCTGGAGATGAAAGGCTCCGCATCCCAATCCAGGCCCCAAGTTAGCTGGTCTTGGCCCATTTTAATTTTCCTCTGCAAGCAACCACTTCTGCCTCTGGAATTACTGACTGAAAGAGGCAGCAAAGAAATGATTCTGTTGCTCGTATTTCCACTTGGGTTCAGCGATCGGGAGCACAGCAGAAATATGTGGTGAACCGAAAGGCTCTTTCTGCTTTTCTAAATTGTTCTGTGTGATATAAATGTTACAAAAGTGCTGTGTATTCCAATTAAATTTAAACAGTAACTCTAGCAGGGAGCAACTGCTGCGAGCTCGCAGGATAAATCAGCTTTCCTACTGAGCTCCATACTATATTTAAAATAAATAAATAAAAAAATTCAGTAATCACCATAAAAAAATGTATTTTTTTTCTGACTATCTTGCTTAGTCCTTCTTGTTCTTACGCCTCAAGGATAACAAATTCCTTTGACTCCATGCAAGATGAGATTCCTTCTAATTGCCAAGAGCTTTAGCCAGTAGCATCTTGTCTCCTTTGCTGTTCACTAGCAGGCAATGGAACCAAGATCAGCTTATCAGCATTGAACTCTACTTCTGCAGACTCCCTGTGTGATATTGGCAAGTTATTCCGCTCTGTAAGTGGGAATAATTGTGCTTTTGTTCTTTGTCCACCTCAGATGGAAAACCTTTGGACCAGAGATTTTTGTTTTTTAAATCCACACCAATTGCAGTGAGTCTGGCACTGAATTCCAGTCGGGGAGAATTATCATGGAGCAAAACCAAATCTGATTTGTTACAATTATTTCTGTTTCTGTCTGAGTTATGACTGAGTGTGAACTCATGGAATTTGGCTCACTAATGAGCAGAGAAAGATCCAGTTTGAGTAACTGATTTCAGCAAGATAGTGTACGCACACTTGCTACAAGATGTGTATCTGTATGCTATACACCCCTTACTACAAGGCTACATATATACATCCCTTCACTACAAGAAGGCTATGGAGTTGCTCAAAGGTGTGGAGTGTAGAACAGTGAAGCCAATGAAGGGACTAGAAAATGAGATCTGTGAGGAGCAGCTGGGTTTGTTTGCTTTGGAGAAGAGGAGGCTGAGGAGTGAGCTCATTGCTCCCTACAGCTACCTGCAAGGAGGTCTCTATCACTTTTTCTCAGATGACAAGTGATAGAATGAAAGGAAATGGTCTGAAGTCTCCCCTACCAGAGGAGGTTTAGATTGGGCATCAGAAAAAATTCCCTTTTAGAGGGGGGAAGTCAGCATTAATATAGGCTGACCCAGGAAGTAGTGGAGCTCTCACGTACTTAAGAGATGTGTGGATGTGGCACTAAAGGACATGGCTTAGTGGTGAGATTCAACAGGTCAGGTTGATGGTTGCACTTGGTGATCGTGAAAGTCCTTTCCAAACTAGGTGATCCTATAATTCTGTGTATACACAGTGTATCTTGTCTACCGAGATAAGCTGCCAGGGGAAGGCACTGCACATACAAGCTTGTGATGAGTGATATCACATTGTAAGGCAAAAGATGAGCCACATCTTAAGATAAATGTTTTTTCATGCTCAGCAGAACAATCCAGGGCTGCTGTTTCTTCTGTGGTGAAACAAAAAAATGCATTTTTCACTTGGCTAGCTAGAAATACATATTTTAACACTGTTTAGGTTTCTTTGCATCTCTTGCTAGTGTAAAGTGGTCAGAAATGACCCCAGGAAGGCATACTGAGACCTGAAGCTTGCTTGTGCAATGCTTTGACTGATAATACAGTCATAGCTGAAAGGCCCAGACAGCCAACTGTGTCTTTCTGTGGGCTCCAACCTGACCGAAAAGAGAACAGATTTAATTAAGGCTATTATCGATGTAGCACTGCATAATGATTTACCCCAAGTGAGAGCCAAAATCTCATTTGTTGGAGGTTTAATATAGCTTCATATGTTCGAAGGGCTATAGCTCTGTCTGTTAAATGTAATAACTGAAATTTTGTATCTGCAAGCCTGGTTGTTCCAGGCATAAAATGAAAACCAACTCTATATTTACTCAGACCATTTCTGTTGTTTGAATCCCTTTATGGATACATGAAAGGAAGTCTGATGAAATGAATTATAGATATAAAAAACAGTGAGAGTTGCATGCATTTCAGATTTTTTTTTTTATTGTATAAAGGGAGTCTTGGGAGTCGAGCCTGACAAAATCTTTTTTATTTTTATTTTCTCCATTTTTTGCCTTTAATTAAAAAAACAAAAAACAAACAAAAAACCAAACCCACCAAACCTTTGCATGTGAAATTGAGATCAGGACAAAGAATTATATTGAAAACTATTTTTTCAGACTCAAAATAGAGAGGGTTGTGGGGCAGCAGATGCCCTGTGCAATGCAGAAAGCGGGTAGCAACAAATAATGAATTTTTACAGGTGATTTTTGCTAACTAAATTCTTCTCCAAGTTTCGTATTGTCTTAATAAAATGGGCCTTTTTTTTAACTCCAAAGACAGATTATATCTGCCTTAATCAGGAGGAACAGGTACCTAAAAATTTTGTAATTATCCACTTATTCTTCATGTAGAACTCATTTATGCTATGCAGTTGTCTGTTTCTGGTTTGTTTTCTGGAAGTAACAGGGAGAAAAGAAACAAAGTCAACACAGAATGAAAACCTGAAAGCAAACAAGCACTGTAGTATGATTAATGTTCAAAGGAGAACTGTTGGATAATGGTGTTGAGCTGATTATAAGCATGTCTAAGGAAGTAATTTTTCTCTTTAAAGTATGCATCACCTTGGATTTGCAATACTGTTAGTTTTATGTCTTGCTTATTTAACTGAATAGTTTTTAGAAAGGAAGAAATGCTTGAAAAAACTCTTTAAAGAGCTGGTTCATTTAAATACTGCTGAAATATTTATTTTAGAAATGCCTGACTATTTAGTCCAAGATCTCAAGCCATGCTTCAGATTTATATTCTTAAATTAAACTCTTCCTGGTTTAACTGAAAAGCACAAACTGAAATCAGCTGGATCTGTCACTGTGATGTGCTGATGTTCCTCCTTGATCAGATGCAAGGATTTCCCTGCAGGTTCTCTGGCTTTTGATGGTGAGTCCTTCTGTTCCCAAAGTTCTTAGCAGTAGCTATTTATATAAGTGTGTGTGAATGTGTGTGTGTATATATATATATATATATATATACACACACACACATTCACATATATATATATATATATATATGTGAATATATATTCACATATATATATATATATGTATATATGTATATATATACATATATATATGTATATACATATGTATATATATATATGTGAATATATATTCACATATATGTGAATGTGTGTGTGTGTGTATATATATATATATATATGTATATGTATGTATGTATATGTTAGGGACCTGTGGGATGCAGCTGCTGATGCACTTCGTTATTCTGAGGAGGTGTGAAGGCAGTTCTGATGCTCTTCAGTGCGCAGACTGACTATTTGGGGCCAAGGTAAATGAGGCTAGGTTCGGAAGGAATGCTAGATGGTGGCTTCCTTGCCAGGCCACTCTTGACTGGTTTGAAGCTAGTTACTGTGGCCTATATAAGACAAACAGCATAGTTTTGTCTGAGGGCCTTAAGTGCTGTTTTGTAATGAGAGCGGAGAGCAGAAAAGCAGAGAAAAAGACTTCCTCTTGACTTAGGAAGGCAAGTGAAGGGGAATGGTGAAGCTTCCTGAACCAGAGAGACTCCTGACTGTTGATTTCAGTACCATGAATGTAGGATGAGGAATGACGTGTACTCTGCTTGGGCAGGTGGTGGAGCTAGAGATTTCCAGAGGGTGCTTCTGACCTGAATTCTTGATGGTTTTAATACATCAGGCTGCTGGATTAAGAAGGTAGAGGAAATCTTTTAAACTGGTGGTGGTGAGGTGTCAGATAGGATCAACACAAGCTGTACTGGGGAGAATGAAAGGCAGGAGGAGCAAGGAGGAAATGAGGGAAGGGGAAGAGACTGTTGTCTGAGAGGCTGTAGGAGGCCAGTGATGCCAGGTACCCAAATGGAAAGAAAGCCTGTTCCACCAATGAGCGTATCTCACATTCTTTGAGCATAAAAAGCATGCTGGGGATTTCAGACCTGCACACTGGTAGCATGAACAAGCCCCACAGCGAACCCACTGCAGGGGTGCCTCCTGTGGTCCAGGTGCAAGTCCTCGTGCTGAGTAAGCTGCTTCTGAGCATCATCCAAACAGGCTACTGGGTTAGCTTTGCTGTGTGATGGTGCTCTTCTAGCAAGGATAGTCGATTCCTGGTAGAATTAGATACTGTAAGATCTCATTATGCATTTTTCTTATTGTTTTACATATGTCTGGAGTATTATTCCAAATCAATCTGCCTATATTTACTAAACCAACACATGAATGCTCTGAATGTTTTCCTTCAGACATAAACATTTCTGCCTTTTGAAGAGGTTTTTGTAGAGCTTTGTTATACTTGCATTAAAGGTAGAGACTTCTTTAAACACTGTTAGCTAGTGGTGTTATTTCAGGAGTACTTGCACAGTCAGAAACAAACAAAACACCTACAGACCTCAATATCTAAGAGGAAACTTGGAGACAATAAAAAAAATAGACTGGAAACCTTCATTATTATTTTTTTTTTTACCAAACCAAAAGAGAAATTGATCAGAAAAGTTGACTGTTTCTAAAGCTTGAGCTATCCTGTTTAAAATATGTATTTTTCACTCTTTCACCATAAAATCTCCAGAAATATTCTGTGAAATAGGAAGAGTCAGCTTGCAAATACAGTGTCAGTCCAGTTTCATGGATAGCTATCTGTCTAGCAGGAGGTCACAACGGCATGCAATCAAAAAAGACATCCCAAGCTGTTATCCTGTTTCCTTTGAAGTGTAACACAGACTGCAGCTGTCAGAATTGCACAGTGTATTCTCAGAGAGCAGATAAGTTAGGACCAAAGAGCTTCTGTTTTTGAGAATTTAAATCATTAACTGTAGATATTTGGTAATATGCTGTTTCTGACTATCCATACTTACTGGGTCCATGTAGGAAAAAATAAACAGGTCTAAGTATTATCAATTTTTTCATTTGACACGTTCTATGAATCTAATCCTGTTACAAATTGAAATGCGCTGGATGTAAAAATAGGGTAAAATTCTTTTAGTAAAAGTGGTGTCAGTCAATTTTATGATGCATCCAATTAACAGGAGATTTTCTCAGGTGTTAGCATTCTTTTAAATGATATGAACAACAGTTGCTTTTGCAAGTAGTAGTATGACTACTACTGTAACTTAGGCTTCTTTTAAAGAAAGGTATTTCCTTAGTTTAGCAACATTTGTAAGGACAAGGCTTGCAGAATAATGTTATCTAAGTGCCAGACCTGCATTGTGCATTTACTTGTTTGAATGACTAAAGCTGCAGAGAATGTTTCCTTCTTAAAATCTGGCATTGGCAATTATTTACAGAATTATTTATACTGGGGAAAAAATAAAACATTCTGTTTAAGGTTTTGGAGGATATTTTTCTCGTACTGACTTTTTTTCTAGAAACGCTTCAAACTACAGACCTAATTTTGCAAAGAGTTTCATTTCACTTGGCATTGTTTTTCCAGTGCTTCAGTGAATAATTTGTGCTGAAATAGGTGGGATGAGCTGTACTAGAAGTTGGCATGGCAGACCTTGTAGTTGTGGTAATTGAGACTGAATAATTGATAGAAATCATTTTAACTTCTTGCCCTGACGTTGTGGGTTGCAAATACTGTGCTGTAGGCACTGCGTTCACCCTTTGTTAGACTAAGTGGCTAAGAGCTTTTCTTTTTAATCTCTTTCAGAATTAGAATACAGCATGTACCTCAGCATTTAACATTACCGTAAATTAAAATGGCAACAACACGGCCTTATGATCTGAGCCATAAGATCTCAGCTCACCTGTGGGTCTCACAAGCTATTTACTGTTCTGCCTGTTGCTGACGTGCAATGTACAAATCTGTGTATTTTGCTGAATGGCTGAAGTCAGAATACCATCAAAGTTATGGTAATATTTGTCATTACTAAATACTAAATTATGAGTTACTTCTCATAGCTGTAATGCTGTGTCTTACCTGTAAACTTGGTCTATTCTAGAGATTTCGGAGCAAATAGAAGGTTTTCTTAACCCTGTAGCAGATAACGTGTGTATGTATGTATGCATTTCTAATTACTGTTCACAGCACAAAATAGCTCTGCAGAAGATTCATCGCCTCGTGCCTTTCCTTGCCCAGAGCCTTTGCCTGGACAGTATAACTGCATGGGATCACACTTACAGGCTGACTGCAGCTTACCTGCTCTGGTTTTTGTTAGATTTATGGATGAAGCTACTTAGATATGAACTTCAGTTGGTTTCTTCCATTGAAATTAATAAGATTATTAGTTTGTAGATGATATTTAACTCCCTACTGAATAGGAGGTAAATTTATTGCATAAAAACTAAGTGCAGAATCAGCAGACCAGTCAGCTTCCCATCGGCCCTAGTTTAGTAGTACGTTCTTGCTTTTTGAAAGTTCAGGAATTATGTGGAGCTGTGGCAATACTGTCAACCAACATCATGTTGGGCATCATAGAAATGGTCAAAAGTGTAGCAGCAACAACAACAACAAAAAAGGTAGGACTGTGTAGTCTGAGACAAAGAGGCAGCTACAGAAAAAGAAGCACTGAGCAGCAGGGTATGTAAAACAGAAACAAGCAAAGGACAACAACAAAAAACCTCATTTTTTTAAATTGAAAACTCTTCAGCATTGGCTGTAAAGCGATATTTCTTTCCTTTCTTTACTAAGTTATTGCTTCTAAGGATTTTTTCATAGCTCTTTGCCATTCTAAGTCATTTATAATTACCCTATTTACCATGTCTATTAACATGTAGTCACTGCAAGACAACCTTAGTGTATTAGATGTCAAAAAAAATTGCCTGCTATTAAATATCTATTACAGGGGTAAATGTTCTTTAATTGAAGCACAAAGGAAGAAGATAGTTGGCTGGCATTTAGTAAAATATTCATAACAGGTTGTCATGCTCCAGTCAACAAGGAGTCAAGAAGAAATGAAAAGAATCCTGTTTAATTCCAGGTCACAGAAGAGAGCTTATTTCTGACGTGCAGTGCTTATCTATTTCTGCTTCCTATGTACACAAAATTTGGAAGGCAAATGGTTTGATGTATTGTGCAGTTCTGCGTTAATGTGCTTTATCAATGAAAAATACTTCAGCTTAACTTAGAGCTTAACCAATAGAAAAAAAAGAATAACTGGGAGAGTCTCAGAGAGCTGCAAATATGAGTTCTGAAGCAAGTATTGCTGCCAGGTCTCTGGAGTCATCATGGGGACTTAAGCAGCATCAGGTACAGATAAATCCCTCCTGGAAACCATTGCTTCCGTGGTGCTGACAGGAGAGCAGCAAGCATATGGTGATAGGGCACTGTAGGGCACCAAAGGAAATCTGCTATGTCTGTTTTTGTTTAGCATTATTTCACAGTATGGCCTTTCTTTTACATAAAACAGAGGGTTAAAATTCAGGAGCTGATGAGACAGCTCAGATTTCTTGAGTAAATAAAATGTAAGTGCATTTGATGTATATGTTCATTCTTTATCCTTCACACCATTACTTTGTTACTTTAGATTACATGTTGGGTGTGGCTTTTACTTTGTCCCTAGTTGAATTCTAATCAAAACCACACTACAAATGACTCCTACCTATCTGCCCAGGACGGAATACAGCGGCAACCTGACATTAGGCCAACACCATTTGGATTTTAGTAGAAAATACAGATTTGAATGTTAGTGATGGAAATACTGTTGATGGGTTATCTAGAAATGATGATAAGATGCAAGTCTGCTCAGAGATCTGAACTGATGTAATTTCAGCAGGATGGGTTAGTTTTCAAAACTTTGAAAGTACATGAAAGTGCAATTCTTCACATGATTTTGCAGATCTGTGTATATTGCCAATTGATTTTGTGTGTGTGTGTGTGTGTGTGTGTGTGTTTGGTAGGAATCAGTCACCAGTTTCAAATCTGTAGGAGGTAAAGAGAAGTAAGACTGTGTTGTGATTCTTCCTTTTGCATTAAGATGTGACCTACTTGTCCACTTCCAGTTGCATGTTAGTCTTGTTTGGGCTTAAAAAAAACAAACAAACAAAAACCGAAACAAAGCAGTGCTATTTTTCCTTGCCTACCCTATTCTGTTTAAGCCTTCCTCTTAAGATACATCCCTGACAACTGTCCCCATTTCTCAAGCTTTGAAAAGAAGATGGTTATAGTTTCCCAACCACAATCTGTGCAGTTTGAAAACAAAAAGATACTGCTCTGTCAAAAGAAGTCTTTCTTTTGGAAAAGCAAAAGAAAATTGTCTAGCTGGAATTTAAACAAGGGCAGGAAGTGAAGCATTTGTTTGTTACATGAAGTCTGGTGAGTTTTGATAATGAGTCCCTTAAAATGTATGATATTGAAGCTTTTCTAATTCCAGACAGATAAGAAATAACAGTTACATATTTCAGCTTCAAAGACAAAAGTAACCTTTTATCACTTACTTTAAGAATCTTCTTAGTAAAATGTGTTAGAAGAATGTGGAATGTTATTTAAATAATAGAAAAAATCATCTTTGAATAGCAGTTTTTTTAATTGCCATAATCAAAGTCCAAACACGTTTCCCTTCATGCTTTAAATAGATTCTCTTAATGACAGGTTTTTCCTTAATGAGGAATAGAACAAAGGGAACCTGTACGTGTTGGTGTGACTTCAGTGTGACAAAAGTTCTGATTTTTTTGACAGCCCCCTACTAGGAAAATACGAGAACTGGAGGTGGTTTAATTAATGTGTAGCTACGAATTGCTAGTTTGCATTTTAAAATAAACATTTTAATGTTAGCATCTGAATATGTAATTTAAATAGGAAAAAACCCATAGAAGTAGTCTTGTGCTGTAGGTCACATCATAATATTTTTTTGATAATACAAATATCTTTGAAAGTTGGGCATTCCTGTTGAATATATGAATCTTTTCTCTGAATTTTAATAGTTCAGGCTAATTACAAAATTCGTAGAGCTTTTTGGAGATATATTCTTGCTCTAGTAGTAAAAGATGTGCTTTGAGGGGAGAAGACCTCTAAAAACTTGGAATGGAATTGCTCTCTTTGGTGTGTCTGGTGGGATGCTGTATTTCAGCTGTAGAACAACAGTGTTGATGTTTGTAGCTGCTACTAAGCAGTGCTGTACAGAGTCAAGGCCATTCTCAGCAAAGGGCCCAGGGAGCTGTGAGGGAACAGAATTAGGACAGTTGACTTAAACTGGACAAGGGAATATTTTTACCATATGATATCATGCAGAAGGAGTTTTGAAAGGGATGGGACTCCATCACTCTGGTTCATTCACTGCTCAGGTGGCTAGCTGGGCATTGGTTGAGGGGTGGTGAGCAATTACTTGTGCATCACTTGTTGTATACATTTATATATACATGTAATTTGTTATTATTATTATTATGCTTTTTCTTTTCTCTATCTTAGTAGATATTTTTATCTCAACCCTTGTTCTGCTTTGTCATCATGGATTTTTTTTATGCTCTCCCCATCCTCTTGGAAAGGGAGGGAAGTGAGTGAGCAACTGTGGTGCTGAGCACCTGCTAACTTGAACCACAACAAGTGGAGAGTATTACTGGGGTTCACGTGGTCAAGTTAACCTACATATAATTGTACTTAGTAGGAAAGGAAAAAGAAAACCCCATACTTAATGGTGATTGAATTTTGTGCAATTGACTGGACTTTAAAAATGTGTGTTTTACATGTGGTACTTGGTAGAGAGCATTGTAGGATTTAATAAAAGAAATGACCCTGATAGTAATAACAAAAATAATTCAGATAAAACATAAATTTTCATGTCAGGGACAGAATTTTGTGTTTAATATTGGATCTCGGAACAACTTTAGTGAGTCCCATTTACTTTCTAAGGAATTATTTATGTTTACCAATTTTGCCAGGTTCTGTAAGGCTGTGAGGACAGTCCTTTCTGTAAGGACTAAACTCTTTTGCTACCAAGAAAATACCAGATATCCTTTTAGTGCAACACAACAACAGCACATTCCCGTACTCTAATGTCTCCCATGCACTTCTCCCTGTGATGCATGTGGAGAGATGTGGCGTGGGCAGCTGCCCCAGGACTCTGGTGGGGAAGGGGCTGAGGGCACAGCCCTGTGTTTAAGTCAACACCTTGTGTTGTGGTTTGCCTACAGCACCAGCCTGTCGAGCTTATCTCTAGTCCATCTGCTGAAGAAGACTTTGAAAAAATATTGGTCTAAATATGGCAGCCTAGGGGGACGTTGTTAGCTTAGATTTGTACAGACGAAGGAAAAGGCAAGCTCTCCCTTAAATTTCCTGTAGTCCAAAGGTACCTGGCTACTGAGACAATGAAGGGCAGTAAGAAGAACTGGGGGCAGCCCAGACATTCAGAAATGCCACGTCTAGGAGGGCAGGAATGGGGCCCTGGGTCTTGGAGATAGGAAGGAATGCTTGCACTCCTAGAAGCTTCTTGTTATGCTGTCAGATTTAATTTTTTTTCAGCTACAGATTGCTCCAAGAATAATTAGAGGTTTTTAAACAAATAATTATTGTGATTGCATACTAAGACTGAGGGTTTGATATCCGTTTAATTGGAGAGGAAATGGCCATCAGCTATTGAATGGCGGGAGTTAGTTTTTGTCTTATGACACACAAAATACCACATAAACATATGGACAGAATCATGGCTGTTATCTGAAATGTAGATGAGGCAAGGGGCTAAAGAACGTCTCCCTCCTGCCCACCCCTCCAGTGGCATCTGCTGGAAAGGTTACTGTGCGGGAGCAGCTCTAAGAATTTCCTCCCTCCTGCTCCCTTTTCTCTCAGCAGCATCTGGTGCAAGAAAACGAACTGCAGTATGAAACTAGGTTCATTATTAAACAGAGATTATAATTTCCACGTCATTCTGTCCATTTTCCCCCCTCCCTCTGTTTGATAATAATCTAGTCTCGTAATGAAATTCATGAGGTTGCAGCAACAAAGGAGCTCATGGACAAGAACAGGAGCTTGTCAGATGGTATAGATTTGCATACTAATGAACATTATGGTGTTATTAATATTACAAAAACTTGCTAGTGTCCAAACACCACTGAAATGGGGAATGATGGATCACGATGAGACTTCAAAAATAAATTAAAAAATACAGTTCACAATATTGTTATACCTTGCAACTGCTGAAAATAGAAGTAAACCCTGTTCTGGTAACTGAATTATTTTGATTTGTGTGTCGTTTCAAGAGGGTTAGTAAATGTAGACTTGCAATACGTTTTATTGTCTGTACTGTATTGGAAAAAAAAGTACTCCAGCTTCAATTTTCTTGCAAGTTATGAGAGCTTGTCTGAAAGTAATGCCTCCTGTTTATTATGTTGGCCCGTGGCATCAGAGGCGGATGTTGGTGGTATGGCAGTAGAGGTTGAACCTTCCTACCAGCATCCCTTTACATGTTGTTGCTGTGCAACGCATTGCTCATTGCTGACAACAACGCATAGCTAATAGTGTTGACTATGTTGAAAAAGTGTTTTGTAGCTAAGAATTTGCTCTATCAAATTGTGTTATGGTGTTAAGGAAAAAAATAAGAGGCAGTACTTTCAGAGCAGCCTATATACAAAGGCTGATCTCTGAAAGTACAATGTATAGGAATTCACAGGATTGAAGTTCAGAAGGATACTGTGCTTTTGACTTCCAAATATGAACTTAAGACAGGATGCACATTCACCTTTGCTGTTTTATTCTTGTCTTTGTTACAGGATTCTTGTCTTAACTTTGAACAACCTTTTTATATTTCCTTTACTTTTTTTTTTGAGTAAAATAAATTCATGTTTTGTACTGAGATCAGGATGAGAAACAAAGCCAAACTAAAACTTCAGCAGCTCACATGGTAGCTTCCTCACCTTCTGGACAGTTATAGGTCTTGGTTCAATTTGAAGAGAGCACTTGGCATGTGCCAGCTCTCACATCAAATGACAGTTTGAAAAGCAATTGTCTGAGCTCAATTCCCTCTTCTTTCCGCTTTGCCTGACGATGATGGCTGCATGGAGGTAAGACACTATCTCAGAGCAGGGCAGTGGTGGCCTTCTGTCTGGTCTGCATAAACAGAAATAAATCCTAAGTTGCAGAGAACTTTGCTTCTAGTACATACACCTTGTAATTAAAATGTGGAGTGGAGAGGGAATGTGCCTTCTTGGATGCCCTTGTTGTGTGCAGCACTGTGATATTTTTTCAAGATGTCATCCTTTGCTGTTCAGCAAATGAAAAGTATATATTTCTGGGAAGGATGAGTAGGATCAGGCTTCTCTGAGAGGCTTGTTCCATAGCTCCAACAACACAAGGAATTAATTCAGAGTAAGAGAAGCCTCTGTCAATCAGCAGGAGAGTTATGAAAAAGCTGGAGTGTTTCATTGCGTGGGTGTGATAGAAGGTAGCGATGTGTTTGGGAAGAGTTCAGTAATGTAGAGACCATGATAGACTCAAGTAGAATTTAGTGGTTGTCAGTGTATGTGAGTCTAATAAAGCAATTTGTGCTTTTCTCTTGCACTGTACAACTTATCAGGGTCACTGTGCCCAAGTGAAAGCAGTCTTAAATCTAAGTCAAGAACAATCCTCTGACAGTGAAACTTCGCAGGGACAAAGGAAGAAGCTGGGCAGTCGGGCTGCTGTGGCTTTGATGTGGCTTATGTGGGAGCAGGATGCAGCCAGCTGTGCCCTCAGGAGGTCTGTGAGCCACAGGTGCTGAAAAGCCCAGCGACACCTCCGCAGGTATTTTTGTCTTGTTAGGTTTTAAATAATGAGAAGGTGTCATGTAGCTGACGTTAGAAATACCTTTGTTCTTCCAGGGAATGTAAAATAAGAATTTTCATAATATTGTCCCATGTTTAGTAGCTGTTGTAAGAACTTGGAAGGTTTGCAGTATCCCTTTTCTTTCTCTGACTAAAACAAAAGGTTTTCACTTCACTGTTAATGTGGATTAATAAATCTGCATTAACTAAAACATGTAGAAAAGTGACAGTTCTGACAGCCTAAATTGTACTCATTTGTGATGCCTTCTCTCAGAGGGATTCATGAGTGAGCAGCAGTACTGTGTAGCTCTGCTTTATCTGATCAAAAACACTTCAAATTTGGAAGAACTGATAGAGCATGGTAGCGTGGGAGTCGTCCCCAGCGGCTGCCGGCTGTGTTGGGTCTGTCAGACCATGAGAAGGATGGCAGCTCCTCAGCACGGCGCCCAGCAGCTGTGTGCTTCTGGTAGGCATGTGCATGTTGTGTGGCAGGGCGGCTTTGCTTTCCCTGGCTGCAGAGGACGTGTCTCTTGTGTTCATTTCTCTCGGGCCCTTAGTTTAAGGGACAAATACAGCTCAGATGACTTAGACTGGAAAGTCGAACTCTGGTCGCAAAGTGAGCAATCTGTGTAAAAATGTCCTTGAAAGTTTGAGACTGGTTCTTAATTTGCACCTCTCTATTAAACAGTGCTAATTGCTTGGTGTGAAGCACTCAGAAATAGTAAAATCATTAAGGTTGGAAAGGACCTCTAAGATTATCTAGTCCAACCATCACCACCATACTCACTAAACCATGTCCCTAAGTGCTACATCTACACATTTCCTATGTTAAGGTTTCCTGAGCAGTCCTTGTTCTTCAGAGTTGTTAATAGCACTTCAGATTGCTGGATCTGACTACAGGGTTGAAGCCACTCTCTGTTTCTGCCTCTTAGTGCTGAGGAAGGCAGTGGTAAATACAAGTTTAAAACAATTTTGACTAAGAATGTACTTTCTCTTTTGTACTTCCTCAGCAGTAGGACTAATCCAGTGCTTACTTGCTAGCATATGCATTAGTGGCCTTTGTGTAAGGCATAGCAGCAGCCTGCCATTTAACAGCACAGTGATAGTGGGACAGCATTGCTCAATGGGAGTCTTGGTAGGATGCAGGAGCTTTCTCACAGCTTTTATGGTGAGGCCTATTCTTGGTTCAGTGAGGCCTACTCTTAAAATCTTTCCCGAGAAACTAGTGACTGTGTTGCAAAAGTTATACTTCAACATTTTGTTTGTTTGTTTTCTTCAGCATAATTCATTGACTGTTTAAGTGAGGATGGGGGCTGGAATGCCTACCATGCCACTGTTCTTCTCTAGCCACCAGCACCCTCAGTCTGTGCTGGTTCTGTGTTTCTGGGAGTCTGGTGCTGAGCTGTGCTGTTGGTTTGTGGTGCATCTGTGCAGTGCACCAGTCTGTTCAGATACTGAGGTTAACTCCAGTTGTGGTGTAAGCAGTCCGTTAACATCACTGGGATTTTAATTATATGGGGGCGGAAGTTTCCTTTTCTTCCTCTTCCATCTTTACCATCAAGTTGTGTTAGTTAGGAGCGCATTGATTCATGCACAAGAAATGAATCCGTTATCTGTGAGACGTACAGTTTCTACAAACTGTAACTATTGGGATCAGAAGCAATATTTTCCAAACAGAAATACCAGTACAATGCAACTTGGAGTTCTCTCAAATTGGTGTGTAGCTTTAAATGAGATCACAGCTATGACAGCCTCCATTCGCTGTTGTGACAAGCCACACTGTCCTCCTTCCAAGGAGCATAAGTCATTGGCCAGAGGGGTGCTATTGCTTCATCAGTAGGCAGCATCGTCTGCTTTGAATGAATGTTTCTGCAGCATCAACAGTAAAGTCTAACTTTTCTTTGATGTGTCAAACTGTTTTACAGGAGTCAGACTATTATTTCTTATTTCCTAGAGACAATGGGAAGGAAATTGGTTCCTGGAAATACCTGCTCAAACTTAATCCTAGTGGTAATCTCCAGTGGAAGTACAGTAGTTCGGGGCAACCTGATTGCGCTTTGAAGTCTGCTCTGTTTGGAGTAGGATGTTGTGCTAGAGACCTGCAGAGGCTCTGAGCAGCATGAGTTTTTCTGCAATTCTGTGATACCCTTGCTGTTCAATAGGTCATCTTGCTCCTACTATGTTCATATTTTCTAATGTTTAATGCTACATTTCACAGTTCCGCAGTAAAACACTTTACCTTTCTTTGGAAACATTAAGGTCTCAGTGGCGCTTTCAGTGATTCCCAAAAGAATTATAAAGAAATTTTATGAATTACTTTCAGCAGTATTTTTGAGCAGAGCTACGATACCTGGCTGTGCTTAGTGAGTTGGTGGGTATTGATGTAAACAGATGAATGCAGGAGAGTATTCCAAAGAAAAATGTATGTTAAATCCTAGTACATAGGAATTGACTGCTGTGAGTCTTAGCTTCCTTACTCATTTTAGGTTGATCATGATTTAGATTAACTGTCTGCAGTTTCCTTTCTCCAAGAATTTTGCCTCTAAGTGAAGCCTAAAGCCATGTTCTGCAGAGCCTAAATATTGCTATTTGAGGTTCAATTGATTTCCCCTTCAGTTTAAAGAGATAGCTCCAGGACACCAAACATCAATACAGTGACATTACAGACTCTGGGCAGCTGATGTTAAATGCATTGCACGTTTTGATCTTTTTTCTGTGGCTTTCCCTTTGCTCAGATACCTTTTGCAATTTCTGATTTCTTTCCCATCTCAGTTTCATTTTCCTGTCCTACTGCCCCTTTAAAACAAGCAAACAAAAACCACAACTGCATAATGTCCTCTCTTAAAAATATATTTATGTACACATTAATTTCTGTGAAAAAAGTTATATATGTGCTTGCTATCATTATTGTGTGAACTTTCTTTTTGCTTCCTGAAACAATTAGCTCATGGGTTTCAGATCTGTTTGTATGTTAACAACTAATCAGCTTTCTATCCTCTGGTCTTCATACCTTTCTTCACATAGCTGCTGACTCCTTTATTAGTATGCCTCCCTGTTTTGTTCACAGTTTAATTTTTGTTTCTTTCTGTCCCTTCATCTCTCCACGCTATGCTTATTTCTGTCTGGATTATCTTCTGATTAAATTTGTTCTATTTCCTCTGTCATTTGAAGAAAGCTTCACTGAGAAAATACTTCCCATAATATAATTCCCTTTTCTGGTGTTCAGGCTATTGCAGTATACGGGCCTCATCACCCACAAAAGTCAGTGGTGTAACTTCTAACAGGCAGCAGTGCTGCAGAGAGCAGCCCCAGATGAGGTGCAGTGATGCTGTTCGCTGCAGGTTCCAAACAAGCTCTTTGGAGCAAGCAAGAATCATAGAATCAGTAAGGCTGGAAAAGACCACTAAGATCATGTAGTCCAACCGTCAACACATTACCACCATGCCCACTAAACTGTGTCCCTCGGTGCCAATTCCACCCTCTTCTTGAATACTTCCAGTGTCAAGCAGTAACTGTAGTTCTGTCCCTAATCAGAGTCTTATTCACACCAAAAATCCTGTTAGTAGCATGAATCCCCTGCAACCAAAGGAACTACCCCTTGGCTAATTACTGCTGTGGTTATTTGTGTGGATTCAGATCAGTGCCTGCCGGTTTGTGCTGGCAGTCTTCCAGCACCTTCTGTAATTTTTCATGTTAGCCTAGAGAGGACAGACAAGTTATCCTGTAATTTAACTACAAAGAGATCATAAAACAGAATGGTCCTGAAGAAAGATGGTCTTTTAATGTCCAATACAGCTGAATCTTCCTTTTTAATTTTAACTAAAATTATCCCTTAATTAAAATATGACAAGTTGAAATTGAGATTAGCATCTTCACTGTTTGAGATCTAACTCGGCTTGAAAGAGAAAAAAAACAAATTATGTCAGCAAGTGTGCAAGCCTTGTTTCTGACTGTGAGTTGCAAGATGCTGCACTGAAAATCAAAATAAGTCATAGGAGCCGATTTTTCTGTTGAGCTTGATCAGCACCATTAATAATCTGACATTAATCTCAGAAAGTCAGGCATCATAATGAGATGTTACACATAACATTAATAAGTGTTATTCTGATGTATGTCCAGTACTATAATTCCTGATTTATAGTAGTAGATATAGAATCAAAGAACCACTAAGGTTGGAAAGGACTGCTAAGGTCATCAAGGCCAGCTGTCAGCCCATCACTAGCATACCATTAACCACGTCCTTCAGTGCCACATCTACCCTTTTCTTGAAAACCTCCAGGGATGGTGACTCCACCACTTCCCTGCACAGCCACTTCCAATGCCTCACCACTCATCTGGAGGAGAAATTTTTCCCTATATCCAAGCATAATTTGAGGACATTATTAGTCTAGAGGCATTTTCTAACTTCTGTCATGCTGCATGTTGTTTGGTTCTGTTTTTTTCTTTCTGCGTGAATTTAGCCCTCTTCCCCCTGAGAAATAATCTTTGTCTATCCCTTGGTTAAATGTGTGTGATCTTGTGTGAGAGTAAACAGAGTATTCAACAGCGTGATGCGTGTCCCTCTTTAACGTACTAGACCTCTAACTGGACTTAAAGGAAATTAAGGAGCAACAGAAAAGAAATGACCATGTGGCAAACTGCAGTGCATGCAGATGATCTATGTATTTTTAATTAACACTGAACTTGTTAATTAAGGATGTTTTTTGTTTTTGTGTGGGGTTTAAAAGAAGAAAGGTCACCCATTTTGATGCTTTGTAGTAAGACCGTTTTGTGCCATCTGGATTATCAAACTTAATGTATGTATATTAGCAGTTAAAATGTTGAAATAAATTTTAAGAAGTGCTGAAACAAAACTATGAAACATATGCCTTCATCTCCCCAGATCTGCAAAGCAACTGTGCAGCTTTATTTCTTCAGTCTGCAGAGTTGGAAGAACTCAGTGGCTGCCTCCCAGCTGTGTTGGGAGGAGGAGATACTTGGCTGCCAGTAATGGGGGAAAGTAAGCACGATGACAAAATTCCCTATGGTTTCCAAGAGAGCAGGATTTAGCTTTGAACTTTCCAAAAATATCGGTAGGTATGTGTGATTTGGTTTTTTTTTTTTTTGTAGTATGAGCAGTTGCTGAACATTTGGTTCTGTGTACAAGTTCCCTTTAAACCAAATCTACCATTTGATGGAACTGCAGCTTCTTTCCTCCCTTCAGCCATTGCAGAATGTTTATGGGCTTTGTGTGTCTGCATCTTCTGGATCTAAAATCTTGTTCCCAGTGCTCAAATTGAGAGAACATATAGTGTCCCTTTCTCTTCTTGCTCCACAAAATAGTTTTATTTTTATTGATACGAGAAAACAGGGAAGGCTGTGTAACAGCTGACTTTGGAATACATTTGTTTATTGCCAGTCTAACAAAATCACACCAGTAGGTGCCCTTCATTTCCTCGTATCTTCTCTTTTTTGTGGTACCCCAAGGTTTGAATTGAATGCAGATAATTTCTGGTTGTGGCCCTAAGAATTCACCAAGTTCTGATGCATATAAGCCAATAAGAGACCAAGGCTGAGAATTTGTACTCTCTAGCAACTGCTTGGGATGACAGTTTTTCAGCTGAAGTTCCATTCTCATTAGAACTTCCAATTCTAAATAGTACAAGAATTTTTCATATAAGAGCCCAGGCTTGTCAGTAGTGGAATTCCAGATCTTTGAAGCATGAGTCTGAAATACAATCTTCAGATTAATTTCATCCTTATTTACTTGTTTCCATGTCAACAAATGTGTTTAGATGTTGCCTTCTGGTATTCTTGGAAGAGTTTTTTCATAGCAGTTAAGAATGCACCATCTTCATTTAAAGTTATTTCTAAGAATAACTAGAAAGCAATTCAATCAAGGAATCTTTTGTGTGTATGTAAATGGTTTGTATGCGCTGTGATGCTTGAAGTTCTGAGGAAGTAAATTTGGGTTTGTGTGTCATAGTAGGCAACGCAGATTTTAATGTGATCATAATTTAATATAGTATCCAGCAACAGGACCATAACTAAAGTTGTAGTTCAATATTTGGACTGTGAGAAACTGGAAACAGGAAGAAATATTCTAGGATATGTAAGAGCATGAGTGAAAAAGAGCACTTACTGGTAGAATAGCAGTAAAATTAATGTAGGATGTCTAGACTGAGTGTTTTCCTTCTGCTTGTGGCAATATGAAGCTGCCTTCAAATGAAACAACATTTGAATATTAAAACCAAGCCAAAGCCACCACAAAAAAAGTCCCTACTTTTTTGAGTAAATGTGAAATGGGCTTCCTTAGTTAACAGAACAATATATTTCAGCACACCACTGGATGGCCTTTTTCGTACTAGGAATATTTTCCATGGTGCCTGTGACCCTATAGATAGCTAAACTGATTAGATGCCTTTGCCTTTATATTTCCTGAAAGCAGGTCTCTTCTGAAGTAAGCAGTGCACACTAAGCCAGAAACTCATTTAAAATCCTGAACTGACCAGTTCAGGTGCGTGCAAAGGAACAACGAAATGATTTTTGTAAAGATAGATTGGTGCTCCAGAACCCTTGGAAACGATGCTCTTCAGTTCCTGATAGCACCCTAGTATTCAGTTTTTAAAAGGCACATATAAAATTGTACTTTGAAATCAGTATGTAACTGAATTACAGCCCCAGTAATTTGTTCAGCTTGCACCTTTTTTGAAAGCAAAAGGAAATTAAGATGTTTTCTTTTCGGTTTGGGCTAAACACAATTTGTAATATTGCTAGGCTGCTGAAAACAGGAGGGGAAGGGTTATAATATTAAATGAGAAGAATGTGTGGGGTACTTTGTGGGCAAAGGCAAGAGCATGTCTGTTAGCTGAGGCACAAAAAAACGGATCAGAGTAAAAACCAAAAGGTAGATATAAAAGGCTCTCCCCTCTCCCATGCACACACGCAACAATTAGATCAAAGACCACTATAAGCATGAGCTTGATGAAATTTCAAGTCGGCGTTAGTACCTATTTAGGTAATGAGGTGTCACTAGAGCGAAGATCACAAAATGCAACTACAAAAGAAAGAAGCCTGCCAGGCATTGTTAAACCTCTGCTTTGACTGCAATCTGAAGGTTCTCTTGATTCCTTTATGCAATGGAAATTTTAAACAATGTGATTAACCTTAACGATATCATTAATATAATACTGAATTTGAAACATGCTGTGCAATTTCAGTTGCACCCTCTCTGTTAATCTGATATTTGTAATTGATTAGCATGCATAAAGATGCCCTTTAATCAACTAAATGCTGCTTGCATATATTTATGGGCATGAGAGACTCCTGCTAGAAAAGCATTCACAACTTAAACACACAAAGGAGATGTGAATAGATGCAGAGTATAGTTAGTACTTGTCACACTAAAATGTAAGATCCTGAAATTTTCTAAGTTTTGAATGGCTCACAATTCAAACAGCATGCACACCTTAGGCAGCAGTGCTGGTATGATGTTAGACAAAATCAATGAAACTAGCTGTAGAGCTTAAGCAAATGAGCAATATATTAATTGTACTAAAGCAAATGACAAATAACAGCTTTTCTACTGATTTGGTTTGAGTCGGTACTGGATACAAATATTGCTTTAATTTTATGACAACTCACTTAAATAGTCAAAACAGTCTTAGTCCCACTTCCATTGTAGAAATGCCCAAAGCAGTCTGGGTCAGCAAGACTCTCTCCTACTTCGTTTCATTGTGGATGCTTGCCTAAAGCTACTACACATGGAATGCCTCAAAACATTTCCTTGATTGCAGTTTTCAACAGTTCTTATCTGTTGCTTATACTCATTTGCATTTCTTCTTTCATATATTTACACTGGTGCTACCAAAGAAGCTCTGGGAAGTTGCTAATGTATTCGTATGGTACACACCACTGGTTGAGAAATCTTAGTGTCTTTTAAGAAGAGGGCTTTTTCCCAACTGCATAAAGCTGTGTGTTTTACCTGTAATCACCAGTTCAGTTACACCCAAGGGGTGAGCCTGACAGTCCTGTCCTCTGCATCTACAATACGCCTCCTAGGCGATTGTATTGCCATCTTTTTACCATTTTATTGCCATTCAATATCCAGCATTCTACAGATTTGTGGGAAACTAGAATATTATGTATGCTATGCAATATGCCAGTTCTTACTGAGTTGAATTATTTCACTACTAACATATCTGAGAATTTGATTCAAGGCTGAGATTTTTATTTTGCATGGTTCCTGCAGCAAGGTGTTGGGACTTCAGGTAGCAGCACAGTATTGCTAACTGAAGTGTTAAAAAAAAGGTGAGGCTGTGAAAGGTAGCAAAGCTTGCAAAGCTTTCCCTCCACAAAATAAATGACTGTTCTGAGGCTAGCTGATGGAAAAGTTGGACCCATATTTGTTACCATCTCATCTGCCAGTAAATACTACTCAAGCAAGATGTTGAAGATGCTTATTTTTATCAGCCAAATTTGGTCTCTTAAGAGTTGAACTACTTTTGAAAATACCCTCAGTGAAAGATGATGAAGGATTTGATTAAGCAACAACTGGTTCTTCTGGAGTATTGCCCTTCACATTAATCTTTCTGCATCTGTATGATGAGTGCAACTTTAGTTCACTAATATATATTTTTTGAGATTGCTATGAAATGTATTTACTTTATCATCATCTTGTTGTTCATAATAAGAATTCTGCATAATTCCCAACAATGCCACAGGTTTATATAAAGCTTATGATCCTCTGTACAAGCCTGAAATTAATGTCATCCTCTGATATTATAAGGTTTACGTTTTCAAGTACATAATTATCCTTTGTCAAATAATAAGACTTTTCTAGAGTCATAAATGACTCTTTGCAAGGTTTACTTAAGGATTGAACTTTCCATGGACTCTGAGTGGTTGTCCTTAATGTTACAGCTTCTTCTGCATTACAGAGGTTTTATCAATAACTTAATCACTTTTTCTTTGTTGTCCCTTTTTATTTCTCCTTATACTTATTTCCATATTTTGGGGAAATTACCTAAGTGATGAGAATGGAGTTTCTTCATTTGTCTCCAGCCAGATTTCTATTTTGTCCTATGACCACTATAAAAAAATAAACCTAATTGATGACAAGTCATGCAGAGAGAGTAGTGGCAAAACCCAATTTACAGGCACATTTGTTTTTAATTTAAAGAATCACTTTGCTTCAATGGCCACATTGATCTGCTATCTAAAGTGCAACAAAATACAAACTTAATTATTGCGTTGCAGAATGTTTAATATCTAGACAATGCAGTACTTCACAGCAAACTTAGAGAAAACATGGAACACCCTGATAGTAATGGTCTTTAAAATATAGCTGGAAATTATTATTCACTTCAGTTTACTGGTCAGTGTTTCTGTCCTTATCCTTGACTGTTTTGAGCTACTGATAAATGGTGCATTGAGTGAAGGATGTTCCTGTTGAAGTTTATTGGTGTTGATTGCACGAGATCCTGATTTTCTTGTACCATCTCCATCTGCTAGTTAACTAGCTGATCAGGTTCAAATTATTTTGTTTCCATTCATCCTTAAGCATCCTTACAAAAAGTCAAAGCTACCTTACATTTAGCCACGTATTCTGATTACTTGCAACGTAGAAAACCAACCTGCCAATACCAAATATTCAAATGCATACATCTTATGACAACGTACTTTCGGAGACGTATAGAATTCATTGGTAGTTCAAACTACTGAAGAGTTTTGTTCAGTTAACAGGGAGAAAATAAAGGTGGTTCTCTTTAAAGAACAGATGGATTCTTAGAGAAATTAAACACTGCCTGTAACGCTTGGTGTTCCTTGGCAGTTTTGGTATGCTGTGTGCTTGGTGAAGAAGTGTGGCTGGCATGAGTGGCTCCCTGGGCTGGGATTGTTCAGCCTGGAGAAGAGAAGGCTCTGGGGAAACCTCACTGTGCTCTTCCTGTACTTGAAGGGAGCTTATAGGGAAGATGGAGACTGACTTTTTAAGTGGCCTGATAGTGGTAGGACGAGGGAGTGGTTTTAAACTAAAATAGATTTAGACAAGACGTTAGATGGAAATTTTTTACTCAGATGGTGGTGATGCACTGGCATAGGCTACCCAGAGAAACTGTGGATGCCCCATCCCTGGAGGTGCACAAGGCCAGGCTGGATGGGGCCCTGGGCAGCCTGAGCTGGTGGGGAGCAGCTCTGCCCATGGCAGGGAGTTGGGGCTGGGTGGGCTTTAGGGTTCCTTCTAACCCAAGCCATTCTGTGATTCACAGTGGCAGTCGGTTGATGTGAATTTCTAGAACTGACAGCACCATGACCACCTCAAAGACAAATTTCCTACTAATTCCTCTTCCAGAAAGATAATTCGTATATTTCTGAATTCTTTCCAAGGAAGTATTGACTTTACTTTAGTATACATAATACAATAAATGAGCAACTGTTAATGAAAAATTCTTGTGAGGCACATAACTATATGAAAATAAATGGTAGGGATATTTTTAGGTATACAAACTAATTATTGTAATTTAACTTTCCCTATGCTATCTCTTTTTCCTAGTCAGGGTAATGATCTGTCTTATCACTAAAGTGCCTCTACTAAATCTTTTGAAATGTCAAAAGTGAACTAATATTTACATCAGAATAATAACTACAATTACCAGCCCACTTTTCAATTCATTTGGAGTCGATTATTCTTTAGTACTAAGAGAAATGGAGCCTTACTGTAATACTGGAATGAGTTTAATTAATCCTTTTTCACATACAGCAGGCAGATAAATGAAATTCAGCCTGTAATTTAAGACCCTGGGGAAATAGTATGATATTAAGGATGCTTTGAGTGATTGACAGTTTAATTTATTACAAAGAGCTGTACTCTGCCTTACCTTGCAGTTCATTCCAGCATTGAAATTTATGATTTTAGCTGGGGAGAAGACCAGTGTTGAAGGAAAATTTCCAAACAAAGTTTGTATGGATTTCTAGGTGCCACCCATCAGTTGCTGCACACTTGTAACCCTTTATTTGCGAAAGTGACTGATAAAGAATGCAGTATGTAATACCAAAAGTGATACTGAAAATTTCCTGGGAGCTGGAGAATATGATATATTTGTCTAGCAGAATTTCCCACAAGTTGGTATCATATTTTCATCGGGAAGGAGAAAGGGTAATTGGATTTAAATGTCAAGATGTTCCTTGCGTAGGTTTGAAGTCACACATCTGTTTTCTCAACTACAGTTTTTGCTTGTGCTTATGAGAACAGCACCCACTCGTCACTGAGGGTGATGGAGTAGAATTCTCTAGGAGTGAGTTGAATGCTGCAACATAACCTGAAGTTTTAACACAAGAAGAAACACAATACCACTGGTACAGATGAAAAATCATTCCATTGAACCCAAGCCTTTCTCTGGTTCTATGAAGGCCATGTTCTACTGAGAGATTTTTCTTTAGTGAAGTGCAGGCTCTCTCCTACCACTATCAGGTAGTGCATTTGCTCTCTCCTGACTGCCAGCCTCGTGCAGAGCATTTCTGCCCAGCCTCCCCTGCTTGCTGCTGTACTGTTGATACTCCAAAGCTGATCTGTCAGAAAGTCTAATTTGACAGATGCATATTTCTAAGTAGCTTAAAGTTTTTGAGTTTCTTAATGAAGGCAGTGCAGAAGAGATGCTGGGACTGGGAGTGAGAAATAGCAAGTAGCCCCCTGTTGCTGAACTACTTAGGGCAGCACTGGGTCATGCATTCACAGCACCTAACAGCATCCTGGTGATGCGTTTGGCGTTGCTACCATTCAGTGGGTGGGAGGCAGCAATCAAGTGAGTGCCGCGTGGCAGGGTAAGTGTGTGGCAGTAATGTTTAGCAAAGGCACTAGCACCAATCCAAATTCTTACAAACTGCACTAAATGAGCTTTCTTTGCATGACAGCGTGGCTTCCTTCAGACAATGCATAATCAGTAAAGTACATTTTAAGCATTTTTATCTAAGGGAGAAAGAATACTGTCCTTTTTATGTGATTTTACCATTATACGTGGATTATAGCAACTGACTTAAGAATGTGAATACATTGACTTCATTTTTCATGTCCCCATTGTGACATATAATCACTTCACAGTCCTACGTATGTCATTACTATTATTTAAAGCACTTTTATACCTTCTGTTGCTGAATATCAAGATAAATTGTTGCCTGCACATCTGATTTTGAACTCCTAGTTGAATGGGTGCTTCAGGGTGCGTTTATTTGCTTTGTTGCTGCTGCATGCTTTTTTTTCCCAATATCTATGAATGCCAGGAAAATGAAACCTCCTTTTTCCACCAGTTTGGACTAACTGGTCTACCTGGCAAGGCTTCTTTTTTGTCACCACACTGCTGTACCGTACATCACAGGTACTTAATCCAATCCCTGAAAGTAGTTTTCAAATTCTACTATTGATGTGCATCACGACAGATTCCTGTCATGCTGTGACTCATTGCTGGCTGTCTGTAGTATGATACTGGGACACATAGGAAACATAATTTTCCATCATCATTCTTTCCATGAGAATCAGTTAAGGAAGAATATTAGGAGTATCCTCAAATTTGAAAAACAACCAGACATATTTTAAATGGACTTTAAATCATTAAATGCTCTTCCACTCGTTAGAGACATAAGGAAATCCTGTAGAATTTTTCTGGGGCAGCTTCTTCTGGACAGAGCTAAGTGCCTCATCTTGGTGCTGCTGAGGAAGACAAAAAGGGTTTGCAAGGCCTATGGAGGTAGTCCAGGAGATCGCCTCTCTTTGAAACTGCCTTCATTTTAACATGTTTTGTAAAGAGTCATATAGCAAAGCTTACAGTCAAACTGAAATCAGTACATATTAAAACCTTCTGCATGCTTAAAAAATTTAGGAACTGCAGCTCTTGAGAGAATGAGGTATACCTCCATGATGACTGATGGATGTCTGCCTAACCTGTGCCTATTAAGAATGATAGTGTTTCTGTAACCTCACTTAGTTACCTTTTCCATTATAATTACATTTTCACATAGAGTTTTTTTCCCAATCTAAATCCTTTTCACCTTAAAATGAAGCCAATTATTTCTTGTCCTATTCCCAGCAGACACAGAATACACAGAGAATAATTGATCAAACTTACTCTTTGTAAGAGTATTTTACATTAAGAGGATTCATCTCGTGCTCTTTTCCAGTCCTGTCTTTTCTAGATGACGAAGAAAAGAAAAAAAACCCAAATCACAGGGATTTTTCTTTCATTTTTTTCCAAGGAAGTTAGCATCCTTAATAGCTTCCATGAAACTCTTTGTTCTCATCTTGCTCTGATGGGAGTGTGCCCAGAAGCCAAAAAGATAAACTTCTCTTCAGACTCCAGATCTTTAAGTTGCCTGAGCCCAGGATTTAGTGACAAAAATAAGATTCCCATGAGTTTCTTTGTGCATTTGGATGGATCTGAGAGCATACGACCTCCTTACAGCCACTGTTAACATTTCCTTATCTAAATACAAAATTTCCTGAGTTAGGATGCTATTAGCTTTTATAACTGCTTTTCACAACAATAATGTGAGATTCTAGGGCTGATTTGTGTGATTGAGGATATATGTAACACAGATACACATCTATACAAAATGACATTATTTTTGGACCCGATATATTTTGTGTTTTGTGTATAGCCCTGGAAATACTGCAACCAGAAGAGGAATCTAGCTTGCAGTGTTAATGGTAGTAGAACTTGCTTATTCATTGAGTTCATTTAAACTCTGAATCTGTGATCATAAAATGTTGTGCAGTTATTTCTTTATCTCTCAATTAATGGAATTGAGGGGGTGGATTTATGGGGAGGCGTAGTTATATCAGATAGAAGGTTTGTTTGTTTTGATGGATGATTCTGAAAGCTGTGGCACTCTGGATAAAGCAATTAAAACAATTTCTTGCTGCATGTGAGGATCATTAGGATGTGTCGTCTCTCAGAAGCAGGATTCAAAAGTTGAAATAAGATGAAATTACTTATTTCAGGGACTTGGGATAATAAGGGTTGAGACTGAATTTGTTTCTGAACTATTTATTAAAATATTATGGTTGACATCCACCTGCCTTTAGCAGCAGCGAAAATACCACTGTGAAGTAAAGGAATACTGAGAGAATATAATACTAAGGTTTCCTTATCAGAGATCTGTACATACCAGTTACATAATGTATTTTCTGTTGTCACCAGATATAAAAGTAGATGATGTGTTTGGGTAAGGGGTGATATTTTGCTTTATGAAATTCTATCTATTATCAGGAGGTTTTCCAATGTTTTTCCTCCTGCTTCATAGTAAGTCCCCTTCAGGGGGTGGGTTATGGTGTTTTCCCATGCTCCCATTCTCAGCTGAGCTGCATTTGGATACACACCGTGTCACATCAATTGTGAATTGAAATTTATTTGCTGAAAGGATCCTTATTGAGGCTTACAGTGCAACTGATACAGGCTAAAAGTGTGCACAGCCAGCTGCGGTGACTGAGATGAAGAACTGTAACTTATGTAGCTTTTGTAATTCAGTTATGCTTTAGTTGTGTATTTGTACACTTCTTTTCACAGGCAATATATTCAAAAGGCTCTGGAATTTATGATGTATTCCAGTGGCACATCACAAACTTTTGAGAAGGACGTGTTAAAGCTGTAACTTTTCTCGAAGTTCACGTTATTTCCTTCCTGATAGCAAATCTCTGCCAGTGAGACTGCTGCTATATCATCTATGCCAGGGATGACTTGTACCCTAAGGCTTGTAAGAACTTGTGGCTGCTTCTGGAGTACACTGAGGTTCAGGTTTCCTATCATATTTATATGCTAATGTTTTAATCAGATGAATTCTGAATTCTCCCTCACTCATTTTACTTAATGAATGGTGACCTTTTGTCTCTGCTCCACATCTAGTAATATATTTCGGCATTAAATATAAATCTTCCTGGCAAATGAATTGCTTATGCATGTCTGCCACATGATGTATCTCTCTTTTGGTATGAGCAAATGTTTTGTTTAAACAGGAAAACAAATTCCATAGCATCTTTTTTTCCTCTTTAATGCATAGAGTTAGACACTTCAGCATGGTTATAATAATAATATATAGCTAGAACACTGTATTATTTAGACTGTGAGTATACAATGTAGTAGATCCATTGTGTGAAAGTATACTTAACTAGCAAAATCTCATTTGATGCTTGAAATCAAGGGAGTCAGCTCCCATTCTGTGCAAGCATATACTCTTCTTTGCATCCCTTTCTTCTCTGGCTCAATTTTGTCAGAAAAAGAAGTTTGTGTATAGAAGAGTTTTTCACCCCAGAAATTTCTGCAGTCAATAGAAACCAGTCACAGAAGTGTGCAAATCCAAAATGAACTACACTTAATCCCCATCGTTATATTTCCTGTTAAATTTGTCAGCTGAACAAAATGACGTACTAAAAGCATTGATTCTAATTCGTCAGGAGGAAAACTACTTCTATGCTATAAGGACCGGTATGTAGCACTAAGAATAAACGTCTAGTTCTTCATAAAGAGCCTTGTTGTACTGACTTTGTCATGGCTTTGTTAAAGGACAGGATATTCCCAAGATTTTGTGGAAAGGTGTGTGTCAAATATGACACAGACTGAAGTAAAACTTTCAGTGTGTGCTGTATGGATGCCTGCTGATCTGAATGCTTTGGCAGAAAGAAAGCTTCATCACAGCATTAGATTGGAATAGAGTCTGTTAGCTGGTAATTAGCCAACTGATCACCTGTGTCATTGGAAAAAAGAATGCCACTGAGATGGACATAGCAACATCTGCAATGAACACTTGAGATGTCATCTCTGTACATGAATGCTTTTTATTTCAGATGTTTGATGGTGAGAGCATTAATGTTCAGATTAAAAGACTTGACCCTACTGCTGCCCCCTGCAGCATTCCTACAGATGCTAGAAGTGGATCTGATGTGAAGTTTTGCAGTGAAATGCTTTGAAAATTATGCCAAAGAGGGAAAGAGAAACAGGGCAAAGAAACAACATCAAGGACTTCAAGAGTACGGTGGCGCAGCTGTGAGCAGAAGCTCCTTTAAACAAAGACTGACACAAACCTGCAAAATGACCTTTACCCAGAGTAGTGTGGATGTGATCAGTAAATGCAAGAAAAGCTGAGATGCTGTGTGGTAACTTAATGAGCTTCACGAAAAGGGCAAGCATGAAATTAGAGATGAATTATTTTGTTGTAATTTAGGTATTTGTCATCCTGCTCAGGAAGGATTTTTTCAATTATTTTCAGTATTAGAGCTGAGATTAACATATGGTTTAAAAAATGAAATGCGTGGAGCAGTTTGGAAAAGATATAGTATCTCTTATATTCAGCTACAGCTGTGATATTGGGCAGAGGGAGGTAATGAATGAATACCCTCAGTGGAAGCTTTGGGTGCGCAAAGAAAGGAAAAAAGTGAGAGATGGTATTTTTAGAATTGGCAGAAGCATGTCAAATGCAGACCTGTAGTGGTGCTTCTGCTTGAAAGGATGAAGTTAAAACTGATTCATATGGCATATTTTAGACCTATTTATTTTAGCATTTGCTCATCAAAAAGAATCCGTAAAGAGATTCTGTCCAGGTGAAGAAGTCTAAAGAATAAGAAAATAATGATCTAACATTTCTTATTTTCCCATTAATGTTTTATAACTCCCAAGAAATCCCACCTTTTTAATATTGATGTAAAAAACTACAGGTTCAATAGGCACTGTAACCAATAATTGCATGACTGTGGGCCAGTGCACAAGGCAGTTTCCAACCTGAAGATGGTTACTTTTGATTGAGAAGGATGTGTTTGTGCCTAGGTTGGCACTAACAGAGCAAAGCTGCGTAAACAGCTTTCTTGCCAAGCCAACTGTGATTAGAGCCTCTGGTAATAGGAATTTCAAATGTGGGATTAGAGATTCCAGGTTAACTTTAAATTAGAAATAAAGTTTGCCAAGTCGGTGAAAGCACTGTCAACAGCAGCGCCTCTGAAATTATGGGCAGCAAAATGATTCTGGAGATTTTACAAACAAACGAGTGGGACTTTTTATTTTTAACATGCCTCCTCTAATTTTATGGGTGACTAACCAACCTGCCGGGGAGTTTATAAATAAAGCTAGAATAAGAAAGAGGCAGGTCTTTGCTGATAGTGGGATACCCATACATACAGTTCTCCTTTTAGAAGGCACAAAACAATCAGTGAAATGGTTGCAATGTGTGTGGGGAACTTACTAATGAAAAAAATTGCAGCAGATCCTATTAGAAAGGGCAGTATCAGCTGGCAGCTGCTAACAACCTTCTTCAAAGACCAGTCTCAGCTTAAGCCTTCTCACTGCATCGATTGCTGTGTGCAGAAATGTGAACTGAAATGTGCCAGTGGTGTGAGTGGAGTGTGGTGCTGTAAGTACTGGACGTTGCAGAATCACCATGCAAAATTAATAGCACAGAAGTGCTATCTTTTGCACTTCCGTGGGCAAAGTGTAACTTTAACCTACAAACATAAAGCTTATGGGGGTGACACAGGGCTGGAGAACACAGGGAAGTGTTGGCAAAGGCTGGGCAGCAGGTAGGTCTGGGTCAGGCACCAGCACTCTTTGGTAGCAACAAAGAACACTGGAAGAGATGGCCTGACTCCCACATGGGGCAGTCATAGGGGAGAAACTATTGTGTCTGGATGGAGCATATGGAAAACACTATTTGACATGACGTGATATCTATCTGAGGCCATGTAACAGGATAGGGTAACAGTGGGCAGATGTATGTAAGGGGGTGTCAGAGGAGACCAGGTCATCCTTTGTTTGCAACAGTGCAAATCATACTAATTCTTGACCATCTACAGAGGTGGAAGATGCTGGTTTTGCCTTGACTAGCACTTCTGCTTTTCTTCTGCTGCTAGCTGTTGTTTAAAGGTAGGAATGTTTTGAACTCCTTGGCTCTCTGTGCTCCCTCAACCAGTGTGAATCCATTGATCTCCTCCCTGAGAATGGAAGCCATCACCAGGTGGCTGCTCTGGTGCCACTCTTCTGCATTATGACTTTGCATTGCTGAATTTCCAGTACATTTCTGATTTGTTGCGATAGCGCTCCACAGTTCTCAATTGTGTGTCAATACTGCCCTTTTTTTCTTCCAAATCTCACCCACTGCCAAAGGTATTTGTTTCTTTCATGCTTATGTGCGCAATGGCTAAGCTGTGATACTTGGTGTGTATGTGAGGATTTTTTGTTTCTCGTCAGGGTATCAGAGCTGGAAAATCTCACGTATTACAGCAGATATTTCTTTTGTCTGTGTGATGGAAGGGCTATAATGCTCATTTTCAAAGTCTGTTATGAGTCTACTTTATGCTAATTTGCCATTGAATTACTATGCCTTGAGCCAGGAGATTTAGGAAGCACAGACTTCAGTATTAGATAAAAACCTATTCAGTCTACTTTGACATCCGCTCCCCATGCTGCACAATGTTCATTTAGTTTTGAGCTACAATTTCCTCCGTATTTGTACTGGAGAACAGTACAGCGAATGCACAAAGGAATGTCACAAGCAGCCAACTACCTCACCTTAAGGAAAAAATAAAGGCTTGATTTGAAAGGTGCAGAAGTTAACATGATGGAACGGGGCTCTACAGCCTGAAATGCAGCTGTAATTCTTCTTTCCTCAAGTAGCTGGTAATTCTAACTAAAGATGAAAAATCGTATTGTCACGTTAGATACCTGTGGTACCCAGTGAATGTCCAAAAATTGTGGCATTGTTTGCTTTGAATATAATTGAAAACATTAATCTCAGGAAGTAGGAAGTATGTGGTTGTGTGTTTACCAATGACCACAGTATAAGATTTTTCTGGAGTTAATATCTCATTGTATGTTGATACCCATTGTATTCGATACTTATTTTTCACTGATGAGCAGTCATAATGGAATGGCAATTAATACAGCATGTTTGGATTTTCACTGGCATAACGTTTCAATGAGGCAGTGAAAAATGTTCCTTAGGTTCCTGTGTGGGCAGCCAATGCCCTCTGCCACCTTCCTGCGGGGTATCTGGGCGGGCTTGGCTTTGGCACCAGGTAGTGGGAAGGACCTTGGCTATTTTGGAGCCCTTTACCAGTGATGATGTGCGGTTGTGCCTCTGCTGCTAGGGAAGTGCTAAAAAAAAGTCAGCGCTCTTTCAAATATAGCTTTTCAAAAATATACTGCCAAGAACAGTCCAGTGTTTTGAGGATAGTAGCTTAGGTAACCTCACAGATCTTTTCTTCCTTTAATTTCAAGACATTTTGATACTGAGAAATTTCATTAACTGCTGTGATAGAGCATGCATTTGCATTGCTGGTCACCAGATCGGATCCTGGCTGGTAAAAGAAAAGCTATTCCTACAATGGGCAGGCCAGGCTTGTGCTGGGGGTTAGGCTTCACCTGCTCACATACGGTCTGCTGACAAGTCTGAAAACCTCTGGGCTTCTCCTATGGCAATAAAACCTCTCAGAAATTGAATGATTAACTGGAAGTTCTGTGGACTGCAAATATGAAACTTCAGAGGGAAAAAAAAGTTACAAGTGAAAACAAATCGTTCTTTCAGCTTCACATGCACCACAACACCTGAATATTGAGGTAGCTGTGGATGCACATAAATTTCTGCAAGCAAAGGTCTGAGAATAAAAACACAGCAATGTAACCTATGTCTTCAGTACCTGCTGAGCTACTCGCAGCACCTGTGAGCCCCTGCAGCTGTTGAAAGGCTGATGAATATATAAGGTGAAAGGTGTGTGAAATAGTTAAAGTAAAACGAAACGCAGCAGTGAATTTTATTTTCCTGAATGCTGGTGATTTTGTCTGTGGGTCCATTGCACATATTTTATTAATGTGTTCAGATATATAGACTGAGAAAATAGATCCCAAGAAATAAAATACATTGTAGATTCCTTTCTCAAATAAACCTTTTATAGTCATGAATGGAATGTACTCATCTGCACAATAAATGACCCTCTGCTGAAATTACAACCACCTCCCGTGATAAATAAATAAAGGTCTAATTTGGCATCTTCACAAATAATGAGGATCCAGCACCCTTATTTCAGAACAGTATTGCAACTGGATTTAATGGGATTGTCCATATCCCAGGCACTGTGGACATTGTCATCTATTTCACAGCTAGAAAGAGGCGCAGGAAGAAAAGCAAAATGAGGAATTATCTTGCTTAATAATAGAGGCAATAGAAAACTTTGAGTTACCATTAGCATACTGTTAGCTACTAGAGGCTCCAAACCTTACATTTGTTTTCCTGCTTGGCTAACTGTGTTTTCATAGTTTTGTTTGAATTACTGGATGTAATTTGAACATATGTGCTGAATACATTTTGTCTAAAAACGTAGGGCAGCAATTCACAGATCAGTAGAGGGCTAAAAGCCTTTATGACCATAGCTTGTTATCATCTTTCCTGACTTCTTATATATTGCGCTATGGTGCTTTAACCTTATGGACTTTGTTGCCTGCAGAAATGCCATTTTCTACTGAGAAACCTTCAATTGCTCATTTATCTGCATCCGACCTGGCATGTGACATTTTCTAATGCTGTTTTTAGGTTAAATTTGATTGCTTTTTCTTGTTTATACAAGGAAAGGGAGCTGTCAGGTATGGAAGGGAACTGCAGGCTCATGCCACACCAAGCTATTAGCTAGAACTAGTTTGTGTACAGTTGAAGACAGTGTTCTGTCCTTAACTGGCTTTTCCCTGTTTGCTTATCCTTTCCCAAGCAGATTGCGTCCAACAGATGATGCTTCTCCTTTACCAACTGCGTATCTGTTGCGGTTATTTGTTTTTGTAGCCACTGTTGTGAATGTATTCATTGGCTGCTGTCCAAAAGATTCTACATTCTTCTATAAGGGACATGTCTGTCCTTATATAAATTCAGTAAGGAAGAACATTTCACTAACATAATACTGATAAGCAAGTCTTTGAGAATTCATCATGAATGTGACTTTTGTCAGTTTTCCATTGGAGCATGAACTGTTCAGAGTAGGGCCTTCGGTGTAGGAGGGAATGCCATCACATCAGCCGTGATATTTTGACAACATCTGCATGTAGGCATTAATGGCTGTCCTTCTAGACAAACAGTATACGATTATAGTGTTGACTTGTCTTACAATTTATATCTGAAATAGATGTAAAAGATCTGTATATATCTTCTGTATCTTAAAGGAGCAGTTTCTTGACAGTGGGAAAAAAAAAAAGTTCTATATCAGTGACAGCTGCTGAAATTTGTCACATCTGGGTGAGGACTGCTTGGCTTCAGGATCCTGCCTGGCTCATCTGCTTGTCTGGAAATGAGCTTGGTGCAGTAACAGGCTCTGACATTGAGGTTGTATATGGAAGATACCGTGCAAGGATCTACGTCTGTGACAAGAACACCTCATGTCCTTTGGATAACTGCCACTAGCGTGACCTAGCTGTTTCCTTGGTGGAGTAGAAACTGAATGCAGTTAGCACTCACTTGGGTTCCTATCCCATCCAAATTTTCCAGGTGATTTGAATTTCATAAACATCTTCAATGCACAAATGCAAGAAAGTGGTAGTAATAGTAGTAGCAGTGCTAGCAGCTATCCTAACATTAGGGGTTCACTTTCTCTTAACAGAAGAAAACAGAAGTTTATGCCTCCCTAAAGTTTGAGTGCAGTAGATGGACTTTGTTCAGCTGTCGTTTAAAGTACACGTGCTGTGAGAAGCTGTGTCAGACTTCATTTGGAAAGTGCATACAAGTTTTGATTAGAGAGTGGAGTACTTGGGAAGTATGTTGCAGAGTTATTAGAAGGGAGTTGCTTTCTCTGTCAGCTCTTGAGTGTAAAACCAAGTGACAGTCTAAAAGCATTCAAAGCAGCTTGTCCGTAATTCCCTCTGCCAGTAACAGCTTCTTCATTACAAGGAAAAGGAGGGAAGAAAATACAAAGAAGGCCTCAGATAATATACCTATATATTTGCAAGCTTGTTTTCTGCCATATATAATTGTAGCTACCAGTTTCTGTTTATAGTCCAGTAATTCGCTTGGATAATGCAATTCCTATTTTGTTTGATAGGAGCAGTAGGAATTCTGATTGAAAACTTAATCCAATGTGTTCTGGCCTAATTTTAGAGGGATATTTTGATGCCAAGCTCTTGTAGTGGATTTTTCCTGTATTTTGGAATAGCTGTGCACAATTTAACTAGGCACACAGTGGTAACAATTGTGTGCAAGAAGGATGGCATACTAAAGAACAGTAAAAGCTGGATTACCCACTGTCTGATCATATAATCATTTTGGAAATTCACAAAACTAAGCGTTTTAGCCCACATTAAGGCAAATGTCTTTGTAAATGCAGGTGTTAGTGGGTGAAACAAGTATCACAGAAAATAAAAATACCCGGTTATTTGTCTGCGGGGCAATGTTCAATCATAGGCTTTGGAACAGTGCCGCTGTGCCAGCTGTACATTTAGGGCTTTAATGAAAGAACTCTTCTAAAGTGAAAAGGGTGATACCAGGTAAACCTGAATAAACGCCACTTGAAGCATGTCTTGTATTGCTAAAGCCATGCCTGGTGCTACAGGAGTACAGCAGCGAGGCTGGCACAACGCTTGTAAGGGAGCATCACTGTGCTCCACAGCACTTCCATGCAGCTCCCATACATCTCTGCTCTGCAGGCCAGGCATTGCCACCTCCTGCAGCATCATCACATGTGATCCGAGCAATTTCCCTGGTATGGTTGGCTCTCCTTCTGCCAGAATTGGCATGGGCAACTCGTTGGAATAGCTGAAAGGCCAGCTCTGATGTTTAACATCGCGTAGAAGTATTTGGTAAAATTTCAAACAGACCATAGTCCTCAGCAGAACTGACCTGAAGTTCCTTCACTTAAACTCCTCTCTGTGTACAGACATTTCATCACACCATGAGCTTGCAGCTCAGGGTTCAGCACCGCTCATGTTGCTCAAATGAGATTGTAGCCATCAGTACCAAAATCTGTAAAACCAATCACTTCAGTGCTGCTCATATTCAATGGACACCAGAAAGAGAGATGACAAAACAGTGCATGCTGTGTTAGCTATGAACTTGCTGTAATCCCCACTTGCTCCCCTTCATCTGGCAAGATATTTGCTGAACTATTTGCTCAAGAGAACAGGTATTCTCTGCACCAGGGTATAGCAGTGCAATTCCAATCCATATCAAGGATGAAAATGTTGGGTTTTTTTTTCCCCATTTAATGATGGTTTTCCTAAATAGTAAGGAAAAGCTTTAGTAAAAATTTCTAAAAAATTTAGTAGAAAATCCTAAATAGTAAGGAAAAAGATTTCAAATGAAACTAATCAATTTAATTGTTTCTCTATTTCAAAATTCATTTTCTATTTTTTTTTCTAATAGCATTTGTAGTAGTCATACATCATACTTGAAACATAAGCTTCAGAAGCCTCAAGTTCAGACAGTTTTCATTTTCTGTGAGTAACCCATGAGTACTTAAGAATAAAGAAAGGAGTTGCAGAGCATGCTGATGCTGGGACTTGGCGAAAACTTGAAAGGTCTGCCTCTTGGGCAAACCGGACAGAACAAATCTGATTTACAGACTTGTCTTGGATTTCTGACAGTGCTTAAAAATTCAAAAGTGTAAATACTATTGACTTAAAAGTCAATAAGATGTTCTGGAGAATCCAGTTCACAGTCAGTTATTTTCTAACATGTAAATTATTTTTTGCACGCACTGACTTATGGCCAAACCTTCAATTGGATCTTCCTGCAACGAATCATTGGAAGTCATGCCTTCAGCAATCCTATGGGGGCCAAGGTCTGTTCTAGCAGGATTAAAGTCTTAGAAGAAAAACTTAAAATCTAGATCACAAAAGTTTCAGTGCAGAAATGGAGGTTTAAGGAAAATCCTATGTTTGGTATGGATAGACAAGATTCGCATCACTTCTTTGCCTTTGAATAGTTATGTGCTTGCTGTGCTGCTCCCAGATATGTACGTTACCAATAAAACTGAGGGATTTCTTTTGTGACTGTTCATTTTGTCTCTCTTCAGGTATTTTCATTAGTAAACTAGGCTTTCCATATGCTCAGGAAGGAAAGAGAGGCAGATTGGTAGGTGCAAATGCAGTCCTTTAGAAAAACCGTGCAGTAGAGGAATTACGTGGCTGTTTTTTTTCCCCCACATACAGGCTTAGAGCCAGGACCAAGAAAAACATACTGCTGGGCTATCAGTGTTAGACAGCAGGCTACCCTTTGAATCTGTTCCACCAGAGACAAGGTTTACACCTATATGATTTTAGTTTGTATTCAATTTAATGTTATACCAATGTGAAGAAAAAGGAATTTACTGTTCCTGGATGCTTAGATTTTTATTGTATTTAATTTTTGTTGGAACTGTACCTGTAACAACCGGTATATTTTCCTGTGCTGCTTTTCCTTCCCTGCTATCATACCTAAATAAATAAATAAGTAACTGAAGAAAAGTGTCACAGCAAGAGAATTGCATCTCTGTTGGCATGCTTTGACAGCTTTTCTTTTTCTGCCCACTAATTCTCACACATAGACCGTAAACATACGTGTTTCAGTTTGTATTTTTCTCTTTCTATAATATTATTTATTTATAACATAAAATAAAACTTAATGTGTCAGGTCTCTCTAGTGTACCCCCAGACTTCCTGGAGGAATTTCAGCTGAAGCATGAGAAAACTCAGAGGAAGACTTTTTCCTCTTAACCCATGACAGCATTTCCAGAGGGGCTAAAATTAAGGTTGGAAATGTGCATCTTCCTCTCTCTCACCTAGCAGGATCCCTGCTTTTGTTCTCAGTCTAACAGATGCATCTGATCTTTGTAATCCTACCTGCTCCCATTTTTCTTTTTCTAGCCCTATAATGTTTTCTGCTCTTTGCTGAAATGATTGCTGGGAGGAGGTAATGAGTTCTGTGGTACAGGGCCAGTCAGACATAGTGCTGATGACTCTCGTGGCAGCTGCAGAGGCACACGGGGAGCTGTGGGGGTCAGGAGAGGTGGGAAATGCCTGCTTTCATCTCTGAAGGTACCTAGATGGGTAAGTGATGGGTAACCTAGATGGCTGGATCTGGAAAGGTTAACGCATCTGTGACTGTGAGTGTTCTATGGCTCGGTAACACCAGATATAGACACACATGATACACGTACATTTGCCACAATTACGCACACTCTAAATGTGTGTGTATGCATACCAGTAATCTTCAGTGATGCTGGAAGAACAAAAAGGATCTCAGATTCAAGTGTTCAGTGACATTCTGTTTCGGATCCCATAAATGTGTCCAGTTGTGCAAAATAGTTTGGAAACATACATAGCTGGTTTTGCATCAGTGCCTATTTGCCTAAAATGTGTTGGAGAGTTTGCTCAGGAGCAGTTGGTTCATCTGCATGAAAACATGAACCTCCTGTTGCTGGCAGGGTCACTGTCTGCTTCATTTATCTTCTGCCCTGGGACACATTCCCAAACCACTGAAGTCCTTGAAAGGTTTGCTTCAGTTTCCTGTTGCCCCCAACTGACGCACGATAAGTACCAGTTACTACTAAAGCAGCTGTGTTTTGTGCAGTCCTTCAGCAGAGTACAAGAGTGTTAAGGCTGTTGGACAGAAGTGACAGCAAACATTGCTCAGTTTGTCTCATTTCTGAATACGTTGCATCTATTTGAGATCTCCTACCCCAGAATGGTTAGCTGCTACGCTAAATGTCACTATGAAGGTATGAACTTTGGTTTCCCCTAAATCCTGGCCTATATAGGAGATACTTACCCCTCCCTTCTTACCCCATCTCAAAGTCTGGAGTCCTGCTCCAGACTTTACTGCAGTTACTGCAGGCACCCAGAGCTCAGCCTGTCAGAAGGGGCCACCTGTCATGGCGCTGGAGTTGGGATCAGCCGTCGCGGTGCATGAGGAGCATGGTGGGTGGCTAAGGACTGTCTCAGAAGGGTGTGCCGTACAGCTGGCCAGTATGCATGGGGAGGTGCTCAGTCTGCTTAGGGCTTGGGAAGCCAAGTGTCTTCAGCCTTTTGCAGTTCAAATTCTTTTCGTTTTAATCCGAGCCCAGGCCAGCCTCCTAGAGCTGTAATTGATCCTTAATTAGAAAGCGTAAAATTAGTATGTGAGAATTCTCTTAACTGGGGCACCACAGTGGACCTATTACCTCCTTTAAGGGGAGAGTAATTCTGCAGAGCTTTGAATGTGGCACAATCACATGTGGTAGGAAGAATTCATGGGCAGTTGATAAGTCTAAGAAGGTATAAGATATGATATAAGCTAAAGCAAATTCATAAAATATTAACTGCATGTCATGGGGGGGAGGGAGTGGGTATTTTTTTAGTATTTTTGGAATAGCTTATTTGATTAAAGACAAAAAATGAACATCTCATGCCTAATCAACACCTGGTAAAACACCACTTCACTTCTCAAAACTGACCAAGTGTCACCATTAAGCAGAATATTTGATAGTGCTGTCACGCTCAAGCAGCAGCTATTGTCAGTTAGTATCATGAAACAGAATTGCTGTCTTTGAGGAAAACCCAATTAAGAGAATTCTGAATAACAGCAAGTAGTCTGTTACACTCCTAACGCTATTGATCGTGCAGTAGGTTCTTTTGACTGTGTAAGGACTTTAAGTCAGAGCAAAACCTTCTATGATGGTAGCTTCATCTTTCATGTGTGTGAATATAAATGAAAAACAAAATCGTGATTATTCATTTTGAATTCACTGAGAATTCATAACTGCTCATGCGGACTTTGTATTTATATTCTACAAATGAAGACCTATATAACATATCTAAAATGTGTAGAATATTATATTCTAGTACCTGTCAACAATATGAGAGTAATGAAATAGATGTGTACAGATGAGTGCCGTCATGCTTCTTATGGTAATTGGGCACGGAAATAAGGTTTACATTTTCATCAGTATGCCTACAGGTTTGAAGTCAGACATGATAATTAATGCTGTAACTCTGAGTAACAGAAGGAATTGGTTTCTTATCCCCTTACACACCACTTATTTCCTGACCTTCACTGAGGAAAACCCCATGTTTTTATACTTTCTAAAGTGCTATGTATTGTTTTTTATTTCAAATGTGGCTTGATAGGAAAATGAAAGAGTTGGTGGTGGGTTGAAAATTGACCTTTTGTTCTGAATTTAAAACACATTTCAATCTTCTTCAGAATTCTTAGTCTTCTTATTACCAAAATCAACAGTATCTGTCAACAATACAAAGGGTGAATGTGATTAACCACCCACTCACTTGGAACAAGTGCTACCTTGATTCATTTAATTTAGAACACCTAAAGCTGTCAGTGCCTTACCATCTGCTGAGAGTACCTGCTGTAGTCTGAAGTGCCCTTTTAGCGATATGCTGCTTTGGTCGTATGAGAGATACCAGGTTTTCCTATCTGTATTTTGAGAATGCTTGTGTAGTTTTCCCTGAAATAAAAACTAAGCAACACACATTGCTTCAGAAGGTGTAAATTAATTGCTCCCCAAATCAAATCTATAAGGCCTCTCGTGTAATTTGTGTTAATGCTATAGTAAAAAGAGATCGCGTGGCATCAGTAATTGCCTGTATATATACCCAAATGAAGACGATTCATTATGCAAATCTTTGTGGAACACGTGTATCCCAGCTGCTTTTTCATTGTTTCATCAAAGATGTCAGAATGTGCGCTGTGGAACGCCGGGTGATTTATGGAGCACAGGCAGAGCTGCAGGTCTGGGGGACTGACTGCTCTGTGCAATGTAGCGTTGTCATCTCTGCTTTCCCTCTCTAATGAATCTGATTTAAAATGATGCTAAAAGATAGAATTCTAAATTAGATCTATTGATTTCTGCTTCAACTTGTATTTGCTACTGTTTTGCTAACAAATCCTAGTCATTCCAACTGTGACAAATGTTTGATAGAGCAGAATAGCCTTGAGATGATCACCTTTCCTCACCTCTGGAGTGGGTGGTGTGAGTAATGGGTGAGGCATGTTTTGTGGTATAGGAAGAGGTAGTTTTTCTCAGCTGCATCTTTTATGCAGATGAGTATAGAATATCTGCTCCCAGTTTTGTCAGCCTGGCTCCCCTCATGCCCATTGTTATGAAAGCCTTTGTACTTTACCTTAACCTAATATCTGTCCTAATTTGCATTCTGCTTGAAAATAATAGCAGACCTTTTATAAATGCAGTCTGAATCAGTGAAATCAGTGCCAGTAGCACAACAGAAAAATGAAAATTTATCCCGGAGCTGAACGCTCTTTGTAATGAACTGTGTAGGAAAGGTACCTAAAACTACATTAGTCTTAAATGGGGAGCGTAATGCCAGAGACTATGTTCAAATTAAAGTAGGCAATACAATGTGGTAACGCTGGTTCATTATTTCTATTGCTTATGGAGGTTGGCACCAAATGGCACAGATATACAAAGGCTGGCATCAAAACCTCAAAAAAAGTTATCAGGAGTTGTTCCTGTGGCTTCAGTATTCTTTGGAGTAGAAACTAATTTTTTTTTTTTTAATTGAGTATACATCCGCTCTATTTAGTTATTGTTAAATACCCACGAGTCTCCCATCTTCTGCTTGTACAAATCTTGGCAGGTTTAAAATTCTGCTTCGTAAACACAGCTAGTGCAGATATAAGCATTTTTCAGTCATTTTCAAAACTTGGCCTGTGTATGACCATGTAGCATCTTGAGAAAGAAGTAAAAGATTTTGGAAATACTACAGAAATAGAGGTGTGTTTTCAATCAGCTCAGCCTTTTAGGAGTGCGGTGGGAAGGACTTGTAGATCTGTGGGTCTTTGGCACACGCACACAGACTCATTCCTTCATAGACAGGTGTCGTGTGCCTTCAGATTAAACACATAAATGGGCACTGTCAGTATGAAAAAGCATTTTTGGTTGTTTCATATCTATCTGTTACTCCATGCCAAGGCTCAGGATCTATACTTGCCTTCTGGTTCTTCTGCCTTTTTGAGTTGTGCAGCTGTAAGGAGAACAGATATTGGTGTTCGCACCTGGCATAACTGAGATACACATATGGGCTCGGTTCAGAGGGTTGTTATGTTTAGTACAAAACCTGCTGCTGCTGTGTTCCTGTAGCTTCTGGATTTCTGGGGGAGACTGCCCTGTCTGCATCTTTCTTGTGGCTGCTCAGAGATTTCCTGTTTGATGAAGTTAGCATGGCCAGCTCTGAGCACACTCCCTGGCTGAAGAACAAGCAGTTATTTCATTTCCCTGTGGCCCAGTTCCCCAGTATGTCATGAGGGCAAATTTGGTCGCACTTTTTTCTGCAGTGCTGGCTTAATTTGTAAGTACTTACATGCTCTCTGTCTGTGCAACACCCAGCGCAGCCAGAAACTTGCAGCCCAGGGGACTGCTGTCTTGGCTCCTCTTCATAAGGCAAAGAAGCAGATCTAGAAAGTGTTATTCTGGAAAAACACTTACGCTTGGAGTCTAAATCCCACTGGACTTGGTAAACAGGTTCTACAAATGGGGTTTTGTTTTCAGGTGGCCTTAATGGGTGTATGCCTTGTCATTGTTTTATACTCATTTTACCCTATGGATTGTGGCTGAGGTAAAATTGGAGAGAAGGGGATCTGGGAATTGTCTGTGGTTTTCTGTCTGGGGTGTAATTCCTTGCACTTTATGCGGTTTCAAAGGCAGTGTAAGACACTCCCCACTGAAGCTGTGCCCGTTCAGGTGTGTATTCCCCAGGGCTGTAATGCAGGGCAGAGGAGCAGCAGAATCCCGGAGCATTGCGGAGCAGCCCCTGCTGTCACTGTTAGGGGCTGACCCTGCTCACATCACCTCTCCAGCATGCACACTGCGTGGCTCCTTACACCAACAAAGCACAGAGTTGAACAGAACAGATACCAAATATTTCAGGTTGTTTTTTTCTTTTTCACAGAGTGCTGTCTGCTCATAGAACAAGAATTGTCATTTTGATAACAGGTTCTAAAATAATTCCATAAATAGAAACATTTATCCTTCTCCTGTCAGTAAAAATACCTGGCTAGAAGATTTGGAAACAGTCAAATGATTTGTATTACAGGTAAATTTTATCACTTCTAGTGTAGGGACGAAAAGTAATTTCCATTTCTCTTTAGAGTGCACTGAGCCAATTTGCTCCAAGGTTGATCCGTGGGCTAAATTGTGGGGAGTCGTGCTGCAGGCTTTGTTTTGGTAGGCAGGCGTGTGTGGGGAGAGGTGATGCTGAGCAGAGAGCCCCGGTACCTTCTCTCCTGCTGCCAGTGCTGCAGCTGATGCCTTTTTATTTAATCAGTTCACAGTGTCTCCCCTGCAGCATTTTTATTGCTTATCAACTCATTAGGAATTTTAATTTAATTGCCATCTGAACATACCTCATCTCTCCAAGGCATTTACGAAAGGGGTACCCTCAGCTCTGTGCATGTGGCACTGCATTTGGACACTGGGCCGTACTGCTATTTGGACGCTGCGGTAGAGCGTAAGACTTTTCACATCAAATCAAGCTTTTCAATACTAAAAGCTAGCTATGCTTTTTTAATCATTTTCTTTGAAAACCACTGTTTTCATTTCTGAAAGCAGCATGCGTGCCGGGTGTCTGCTTTAGTGCCTGCATTTTTCACCCCAGGAGCAGTGGGGAAGAAGACGTTGCTAAATGAACGCACTATAGATCCCCCCTTTTACAGGTACCTTCACAGCACTCCTCCTGCTGGCTCCTGCGGGCTGAAATTGCTCTCTTTCTGTAAGTAGTGCCTTTCAGAGACTGTTTTCATTCTGGTTGGCTGTGTTTGCTGACCGTGTCAATTTTTGTTTGGAATGGCCCATCTGTGCTGTGTGCAAGGCAACCACTCTGCTTACAGGTCTTAAGTTAAGGCAATGATGTCAAGGTTAGTAAGGCTCTTGAAAAAATAAAAATTAAAACCTGAAAACCTCATAGAATTCCATTCAGTTGATTTTTTTTTCTGCCTTGAAATAGATTAAACACACTTATTTCCAGGAGAGAGAAAAAGGAGAGACTGTGGGGAAGCAGAAAATAGTGATCAAGGGCACAGAATTAATTACTGAAAGAAAGTCATCAAAATATATGCAGTGTGGGAGCAGGGTAACAGGATAATACAGAACTGAGGAAAAATAACTTATTGCTTCCTTATTTGCTTCTTATGTAACAGGTTTCACAGGTCTGGTGTTTCTGCTCTCATTTCATTTATTAGATGTGAGTCGACATTGTTTCAAGTGTAACTTGGTAATATAAATGTGAATAACACACAGTGCATGTTTTTCATGCTAGATGATAACAGGAGCCAGAAATGTTCTCTGGGCCTCTGTTCCAAAATTTTATGATTTGGTACATGAACCTTTTAATTCAGTTTCAATAAATTGCTTATGAGCCCCTTGAAACCTGGTCCAATTTAATAACATTAAAGACAAGAACTTTCATAAAAATGAAATCCATTATCTTTCCTCATTAGCGAAGGCATTTCGGACAAAGATTCCTACAGCTGCTCTGTAGCAATACTTTATATTTGTTTCTTAATTAAGATATTTTAAAAATTAGTTCCTTTGCAAGTTCACTGCTGATGGTTATTGAAAAGCTCCTTAGGCTGGTTTTGTTATATTCTCTCCAGTAGTGGAGTAACTCACTAACTAGGAAGGCCCTTAACTTTGTTCAGAGATTTGTGATTTAATTACTCTCTGGTTTTATTTGGGATATTTCAGATTCATAGCAAGCTCTTTGATTTTGTTATTGATAGAGTAGGCACTTAGATGGAAAATGGTCTTAGAAGCCCTTGTTTTCTTCCCTTTCTTTTATCAAGGTGTGTCAGTGTTACCAAAGGAGGAAAAAACAATGTTGTCTTGTTTCAAATGCAATGATTTATTTACCAGAAAAGCTAAGCTTAGAGAATCCTCTCTGTCAGGAAATAAGGTTTGTGTTTTCACAGGAGAAGGAAACAATTAGGCTCTACGTTTGTAGAGCCACATGCCTTTGGAGCTTAGAGCTTTAGTTCTGGGAAATGAGTTTTCCTTGGTGACTATTTGCCTGCAGTCCCTTTTAGCAGCTCTTCTCCATCCCTTTATGTAGACTGACTTTTACTAATTTTCATGTAGTATCACTATGATATCATATAGCTGAGCGTTTTTTATCCAATATCAAAATCAACCAACCAACCAACCAACCAACAACAACAGCAAAAAAAAAAAAGGCAAAATTATGGCAATATGAAAGTCATATTTTCCTCTTCTCTAAATTCTTTTTTCCTTTCCTGTCTCCTCTTGCTGCTGTTAAGGACCTGACTTTGCCAGAGAGGCTCCATATGAAGGTGCCATGAGGAAACAATGAAACTCATTGAAGTGGGAGTGGGCTGTGGGAGCAATCAGTCTGAGAGGACACTCTCACACCCACCTCCTAATAGCAATGCTTTTGGTACCATCAAGCTTCACTCTCCAGAAGGGTGAAATTCCTTTGTTATTTTACTTAAAAACTCAGTCCTCTTTGAGATTTGCTTTTATTTTTTTGTTGTTGTTTTTGTTTTTTTTTTCCCCTGAAGAAAATAGCAGTGTTTTCATCAGTCAGAAGTGTAGCTCAGCAGAACTTTGTCTCTGCTGTCTATAGTCTCTACTCACTACTTTTCTATCCTCCTTTCGTTACTGACACATTATTTACAAATGCATCCTTTTGAAGAAAAATTTGTATATATGCAGTTTTTATCAGAGCTTTCTTCTCCATTTCATCTCATTTTATTTCTAACCACTACTGGTCCAGCTTTTACTGATGTTTATAGTATCCTTTTACTTTTGTATTGAGTACTTTTGCAGTTGACTCAAGAGAGATAAATATTACCCTATAGGGATCTGAGCAGATATGAATTTTCATGACCCTTTCATATATATACGATTGACAAGGGATTGCCTTTCCAAAGATAAACTGTGATTCAATTAGTGAAACAAAGTCAGAAGAGCCCGCTCTTTAAGCTGATGTAAGCCAACAAATGTGTCAATAAAAAGAGGAATAAAATTAGTGGACCTTGCTCCTCTGTACTGGAATTAACTCCTTCCTTTCTGACCAGGTAGAAGGTGGGAAGTTAGGGTGCACAAGCGTATTGCCTGTTACGTTTTACTGACAGGCAATTGCTTGTAAGGATTTAATGGAACATCTGAATGCATCATTTTCTGTCAAACTAAGTTAAGTATCATACTCTTGAATGGATTTTTAAATCTTATACCTTAGAAGGGAATTCAAGTTGCTGATAACTAGAAATGACATACTGTGCTTAAAATGTGAAAAAAGATAAAGAAGTGATGTATAGAAAGCTGAATACACACATCTAACTGAATTTAAGAGTATTTTTTGTTCTTCCTTGAAGGAAAAGACTGCAATTTATACCATAGTCTTAAAAGATAGGTGCAGACAGGAGCAGCTTTTGTCTTTTCACAGAAATAGGCTATCATTAATACCACCCATGACAAAATTCATCACCATCAGCTGTCCAGCCAGGTAGAAGCAGCAGCAGTCATTCTTTCTGAGAACAGCTCCTATAGTTAGGGGACACATAAGACACTCTCTAGTTCATTTTGTACTGGTTGCAAATAATTTATTTATTTGGAATTAAGACAGACCTTGAGCTGACTTTATCACTTATTTATAGCTACTGTTATGAGGAAAATGAAGGGCCTATTACTTGTGCTTGATGCGGTCTTCACTCTTCCATTGTGTTTCAAGGTGAGCTTGACCATGCTCATGAACAGTTACAAATTCTGCTGTAAAGGTTATGTTTCAAAGTTGTTTGGACAATGCTTGGTATACTCAGACATTATGATGTATCATCTTGTAAGCTGTTGGGGGAATGTAAGAAGCAGAAATCCTAGGGATATACGTGGGTTTCACTTACTAATAGGCACTGCTGAACTAGATAAACTAGGAGGAGAGACGTAGACCTGTTGGTGCCTGTTTAGTGGAGGGCTGCGAGACCTGGGGCTGTTCAGCCCAGAGAAGAGAAGGCTCTGGGGAGAACTGAGAGTGGCCTTTGAGTATCCAGAGGGGATACAGACATAAGGAGACAGACTCTTTAGAAGGGTCTGTTGTGATAGGACAAGGGGAAATGGTTTCAAGCTAAAATGGAAGATTTTGATTGGAGATAAGAAAAAAGGTGTTGTTTTTTTTTTTTCTTTATGATAAGGGTGATGAGGCGCCCAGAGAGGTGCTGGATCCTTCATCCCTGGAAATGTTCAAGGTTAGGATGGACGAGGCTCTGAGGAAACTGATGAAGCTGTAGGTGTTCCTGTTCATTGCAGGGGAGTTGGACTACATGACCTTTGAAGGTCCCTTCCAACTCAAAAGATTTTATGATAAATTCGATGTTAAATGATGATGATGAGATGAGCAGCTGAACTACTTGAAAAGAAAATAGCACATGGTCCTTGTATTTATTTATTTGTACCATTTTAAGAGACAGTCGTCACTGAATTGCACTTGATGTAAATGGAGTTAAAGAAAGATTAATTCAGTTCTGATTAACACATTGCTCTGACATCTACCTGTTTAAGCTACTGGGTGTTCCTTAATTCTTGTGAAAAGGGAATTAATGGAGGAAGGAGTTTCAGCAGGAAGGACATCAGTGAGACATGCACGTGTACCTCATCTGCTGCTCTGGCATTTGTTTCATGCTCAGCAGTCCCACAGAGTTCAGTGGAGCTTGGGGAACTCCATTATGGAGCTGAAATCAGGGAATGAAAAGATTGATGAAAGTATATGCTGAAGCCTAGGAGAAGTGAATCACTGCAGGAAAATATGGGCTGGTTACTTGAGTTCAAATATAGTAGATTACACTGTGACTCCAGATAAGGAAACTAATACTCAAAAGCAGAAATCTGAAATTGGGTCCCTTCAATGGAAGAGATTTTGCAAAGTGCAGAACCTTTGACAGCCTCCATGGACTTAACTGGAACATTCAAACATGAACTGCTTGGAAAATCAGTTCAGTTTGAAAATAGCATAAATAGGATTAGAGTACGTAACTTTCCTGCCTGTAAGTTGGGATTCTCAAATGGCTTTATGACACTGAGAGCTTTTCCTGTGTATGTATATGAATTCTCTTTTACGATACACGTATTTCCCTTATGGCAAATTTCCTGTCTGATATTTGGAAACGGTTCTATTTTTAGGTATGTTACTTAAAATGTTATACTGATGGTGCATCTGAGCATTGCTAAAAAACTCTCAAAGTGCTTTAATAAGAACATTTTTAAAGCATTTTTTGCAGCTTAGTGGCAGCTCGAAATAACTAAAATAAGCCATTAAGAAGCTAGTCACACTTCTTTAAAATTGATACTAAGCTGTTCATAACGCATTCTGAACAAAATAGCATTCTTTATGTGTTCATTATAGAATGTGCCTTAAGGAAAATGGATTTTGTTGCAGTAAACTACAATAGTTATGCATAGAGCAAATAAATGATAAGACAAGGAAATGGAAGAACCTTGAAGACCTGCACGCCATAGTGTGTGAACCACTGTTCAAATAATAGGAGCCGTTCACACAAAAATCTTAGTAGGAACATGTACTTACAAATGTTTTGACTGTGTGTGGTACTCTTTAGAAAGAAATAGGAGTAGTGGATTACAAGAAAATGAATATTTTGACATGCATTTCATAGTTAACTTCCATAGTTGTCTTTCAGTTCTTTCTTCACTGATGCTTGTTATCAGTAGTAATGCAGACATGACTGCTCTGTACTGACATGCTAGTGAACACAAGGTGCACAGCTATTAAGACTGGATATACAAAACAAGAAAATAAGCTTTTTCTGCAGGTATCAGTGTCATTGTGGTGACAATACGACACCATTCATTGAGGACTGAAATTCAGAGTGTCAAGGTGCTATACTGAATTGAAAGGCAGGTGCTGCAGCCCTCCTAGCTGTGCTGCTGCTCACTGATCTGTGTGTGTCCGTGTGCTCCTCTGTTCCTCTTGGCTGGCTAGCTCCTCGCATTGCATCTTTCCCCAGCCTCAGGCCCAGAATTTCTTCCAGTCACGCCTTGTGGAAGTAGATGACTGCTCAGACTTACGCATACCCACCACATACAGCTCTCTCCATCTTCTGACCTTATGGACGTTTAGTAATAGTGACTTCACTATTCACTTATGCATGGATATAAGGTCATAACAAACAGGCTTTACGAATGTTTCCAAGATAATTTTCTATCCTAGCCAGCACAGGAACATTTAAGACTACGTTGGCTGGATTAACTGTGAATTGTAGAAACCTCCTAGCAGTGGGCGAGGAGTTAGTGATGAAGTGCTCCCTGTGATGCATTTGGAGAAGATAGCATTGGTGACTGTGATCCTGAAGGTGTTCTCAGGAAGGGAACAGCACTGCAAAGACATGGTACTAGCTCATCCTCACAAGTGGTAAAACAAAGGGCATGAGGTACTGTTTGCTCTGTATGAGAATCCTAATTACTTCTCTGTTCCTTGCCATGCAACGGAGTAACCAAGTGTAAAGTCCCAGACTTTGCTGCTCTTGCTTATTGAGCCAGGCTCTGAAGTTCTCCTGCACTTATATCTCATTACAGACACGTACTGAAGTCTGGTAAATCCTTTAGAAGTCTATAATACTGAAAAGTGTGTTTTAATTGAGGAAATCAGCAAATGGCAGGACTTCCTTTCCCTTCCCAGGCTCAGAAGTTACGTTTGCTTTGACAAAGCATATGCTGCAATATTTGGTTCCTTTCAACTGGAGCACCAGTTGAGACCCAGAGCATGCAGTGCCAGCCACTCACACCATGCTGCATCATGTGGGATGAGCTGCAGCAACCATCCTGCTGCTTCTCTGCTCTAATAAATGAGGAACCTGTGGGTAAATTACAGCTTCTGGTGCATGATCACGGACATTGTAAGTGGCTGCACCGCAGTTGTCTTAGCAACAGCCACATCCCACAAGCTCTAAAGAACAGCTTCGTAACTCGCAAGTGCATAAAGAGACATCCATGCTTTGTATCTATGTTAAGAAATGCATGTACACTGTATTAATGTTCTCCTCCACATTAGGAATAATTTATAGGAAAAGGCTGTCATAAATATGCATTTTCTGTTTTACATGACTGGCTTGCATTCTTTTGTGCACTATGGGATACTGTAATCAAGAGGACATGCGTACTGTAAATGAGCAATAAGCAAAATGCCTCCATGTTGTTCTGTCTGAACAAGGACGTATTCTGTACATATGAAAAAAATCTTGTCAGAAACCTGACAAAGTGCTTGTGGGGGGCTTTGTAAGATTTTCAGTTACGATTGGCTTCATCTGTAGACAGTTGTTAAGAAGGAAAGACTGCCCTAACTGTTGCTGGCTTTGAATCAGAGCTGTGTTTAAAATGAGCTTCTAGAGCCTGTTCCCATTGAGATGAAATAATTGACTTAGGCACCAACACTTGAATTATTCAATTCCTTTTCTAATGCGTGATTCTAAATACATGATTGTGAGAGGCTGGCAGTGTGAATTGGGCTCGGGGGCTGTGTAATTCTGATACAGCGTTATGATACAGCAATATCTGTTTGCCGTGCTTTTATCTTGTGCTGAAAGGAGAGTGATTACTCTACCACGATTGGATAATTTTCAAAGATTTTACTGGGGATTATTAGTTTTACTGCTCTAATAAACATATAATTAAACAATGCCTCTCTATTATTGGATCCTCGCCTGCTTTGTACACAGTGGATTTACAGCATGTCAGTAAATACTGAAATTGTGATGCCGTAATTAAGATTTACATAAACCTTCTCTGGGAAGAGGCTGAGATTTACAGCGAGAATCAGCTGAAGTATTGCACTGGTGGGGAAGTGTCTGTCTGCAAGAAGGAAACAGGCTAATTCAGGCCTTTCTCCCCAGATAGTCTGGTCAGGGGTGTGATTTCAGCCTTAAATACAGCACAGTCCGCACTTTGAGGGAACAGAAGTCCTTCTCAGAGTCTAGGACAGTACACGCTGACATAAGCCAAGGCAAATGAACATCTAATCTGCAATCTACGAGATAACCTTGAATCAGAGAACATATTTGGGAGCTCTCATCCTGCACCGGGCTGCTACAGCTCTATTCAATTTGACGTGCCCTGAGCTGCCAAGCGCATTCCACCAAAAGACGTAAGCTGAGGTGCTCAGACCTGACATTTGATTAAAAGCACAGCATACTTCATTAGAACCGGTGAGACTTCCTCCAGAAAAAAAAGACAGTAAAATATATTAAGTAATCGATCAAACGAACTACTGTTTAGATGCCACGCTTTATGAATGTTTTGTGAAACTTGGCCATAAATAACGCAGCTCTCGACAGACCTGATGTGTTCGGGTTAGTTCACGTTAAGCACCGGTGAGCCTTCGCTGCGTGCACCCCGTGAGTGCTGTCAGCAGGAAAGCACCAAGCAGGGAGCTGTGCGGCTGTGCCGCGGTGCTTCGTGTGGTGGAGGTGATTGTTTCACTTTGCTTTGTGCAAGTTTCTCCTGAGAAACAGCAGAAAAGTGGCGCCAGTAGTACAAAATCCTTAGTGAAGAGAACCGTCCTCACCTTATCATTTGCTGCGGGTTGAAGTAGTGGTGTGTCCGCTTTGTTTTTTCTTTTAGATTTAGTTGTTGTGGAGGAAAGATTTATACAAGCGCACTGTGCCTCTGTTTGCCCATCTCTGGTAACTTTTGAACCCGCAGACTACTTCCAAGTAAACAGAACAAAAGAGGTCTCAGCTATAATTAAACTATTAGCAGCTTCATGGAAATGAGCAACTGGGTGAAAAACCCTTTACATGCCTGGATTAAGGGCATGTGGCAGCGTGAGCTGTCAGCCTGGATAGTCTGCAAGAGTTTGCAAGGCAGAAAGACTGAATAAATGCCTCAGCTGTTGGCAGAGTTTCAGCCCGAGCTCAACTCTTCAGTCAGCTGTGACACACAAAGCTGGGGGAAAGCAGGGATTCGTTAATCCTGGTGCTCGCAGAGCTGCACCTTGCATAGCTGCTGTTACCGCAGGCCAGCCCAAGCGGTCCACTGCTGAGAGGTTGTGATGGAATCCCCCGTTGTTTATTCAAGGACTAAGCTGGCTTTAATTATGACATTTGGTGATTTTGTTTTCAGAAAGAGGCAAGCGTTGAGGATATTTGAATTTCTTTTTTAATCAAACCACTTCGAGAAGGATCTCATTCCCGGTACGCAAGGTCTTAACTACGTTGTCTCATTGATCTCTTGGTGCTGTTCGTGTGAGTGAGCTCAGGCACATTTGTCAGGCTTTTTTGAATCAAGAATCTAAAATTAGCTTTTGAATTCATGCCTGCTAATTATTGTGTACATTTCAGTTATTCTGCTTTGGTTAATAGATAGGTGTGCTCTTGTTTCTGAAGTATTGCCTCTCGCTGATAGTCTGTTCATTAGCAAACATGTGAAAGAGAAATGAGACTGGTGGGAAGAAAATGAGAGTTAGAGTAAATATTAAGGAAAATTAGACAGCACTCTCATAACTTTCATTTCTGAATTGTGCTGCAGCAGCATCTACCCAACTAACTCGGCTTCTTGCTAGGGTGATTTGCATTCCCCTTCAAACATTAACATCAGCATTATAAGATAATTTAGCTCTTATTTTTGTCAAACTAAGATGCTTTAAAAAATATTTTATAGGTTGTTCTTTGCAAAGCCCGTAGAATAAATTAAGTAATTTTTACATTGTACTAAACGTGTGAATCTTACTGTATTATAGATTCAGTCCCTGGAATTTTGCCATAGCTCATTCTATACTACTGTTCTCCTGGGAACTGAATAGTTTGGCACCTGATTGCACTCATTAATGCTGAACTTTAAAACCTTGAATGCAGAGAAAATTCAAATATTTAACGTGCACTGATATTTGCAAAGTGAAAAGATGGATTTTACGCAGAAATGTGATATCCAGTTTCTTTCTGCAACGATGCCGATGCCTTGGAATTAACTCTTAGGAATATTTAGTGGAGTAGCAAATGTAAAGAGTTGTCACTGTAATGTTATGATTAACAACAATAATACCTTGGCCCTAGGTGAGCTTTCTGCTCGTGTTCATCTCTTGTGCAACCTCGTATGGGAAGGAAAGAAGGAGCAATCAACTACTGAACGTGTTTATAAATTTATAATACACATGCAGATCAATTTAAAGGATGACAAAAGCAGGAATGTTGTAATGTCTAAATATAGGCAACATTTTCCATCCATACTGACAGTATAATTATTTTCTACTCCACAATTCCTATCAAAAATGAAAGAAGAGCTTCAGCCATTTAACAGTATACAAAACTATGTGCAGCTTTGAACTTAGCAGTGTGGTATTTTCAAGTTATTGACATAGAGAACATTTCAAACATGTTTATACTAAGTCATACTCAGCTCTAACTGCTATTACACATTTTCCTTTTTGAGGTGTGGCTGGAAAATGTTGCTTTGCTTTATGGGCTTCATTTGTGAGAGAATCCACCTAAGTGACTGGAGCAGACACTTGCTATGGGGAACCAAAGAGGAATTCAAGTTCCTTAGTAGGAAGAACAGGGAATGATGTTCCCATGTATCTGATTTGTAACTGGTGGTTTAAGCACACTTGTCAGGCCCAGTTTAGATATTCTTCCCAACCTGTCTCTAAAATTGCTTTTTTACTCTCTCTTCTGAGCGGTACCTAGTGGCCAGAGCCCTTCATTCTTCCTGAAAGCAGTCTAAATAGCATGGCCTGTTGTGAATACATAGTTGTCTTTCTAGCAAATGGAAATGCCACCTTTTTATTTTGAGTTCTGTGTGAGGTCTTCAAGTATGTTACCAGGGAGAATACTTATCTTAATAGATTTCTGGTTGAAGTACCTGGATTAGCTATCTGCAGGAAGCTTGAATACTATATATTTTCCAAACTTTACTTCTGTCTATACTTGGCATTGTCTTTATGTAATTAAATCACTGGGCTGACCCTGGGTCGTATCTGTGGATTGCATGAATAATTTCAGAGGGTCGTCATTTCCTGACAAAGCAGCCTGTGTAATTTGTGAGGGCTTACCTGCCACATAAATCCAAACTGGCTTTTCTCTGAATTGCCAGCTTCAGCACTACCTCTGGGTAAAACTGTGAAAATGTCATTTATTCCTCATAAAAAAGCATTTGGTATTTATGCTAGCATTGCTGCTTCAATGACATCTACCAATTTGAAGCTGTCAGTTACTCAGCTAATCCAGCGTGTGTAAAAGCCGAACCATTCTAATAATCCAAGTCCTTCAGATGATTGCTTCATTGAAAAGTTTGCTGATCCCTAGAAATGCAGAGAGAGGGATCCTGAATCTGTTCATCACTACTGCTCCGTAGTCTCTTTGTAATGGTTATGTGACTGCTGCTTGAGCAGCCAAATGTTACCTGCTGTCACTCAGCCGTGATGGGGTGGTTATCCTTGCAGAACCTCAGTTCCCTGCTACCAAGGCAGGCTTGTGGCTCTGCTTTACCTCCTGGGAGGCTGTGAGGAACGTGTATTGTGCTGCTGCCTTGAGGACTGGATAGGAAGAGAACTTCTTTCAGCCAAGATTAGAGAAAAATATTGTTGTATCTGCATGTGAGAGGGTGTGTATCTGTTACTGGCCCCCTGAACAAGCAGGGGTGGCAGCACAATTAAAGCTGGGTGCTGGCTGCTGTCAGTCCTTAGACTGAAACTCAGGAGCCTGAGGGAAACCTCCCATAGCCCTCGTGCAGATGGGGCACAGGGGCAGGATGGCATTTATGGCTCTGGGTACAGCAAAGATGGATCGAATCTTGAAGAAAAGACTTTTGCTCAGATACACGCTGAATAAGAACTTATTGCAACATCCAAATACATGTAAGTAATTGCTCACGCAGCTTAGATGCTGCTGGCATAAAGTGGTAGCTTCTGGAATAAACCTTCAAGAGAAAAGTCAACAAAAAAACGGATGGGATTTAATGAACGAGCTGTGCCAGGCACATTCTGTAAGTCTGTTTGCCAACCGTGCATATATAACTTCATCCTAATCACTTCTCACATTATAAATAATAGTATGCCTTCACATAAAGACTAAGGAAATCAGACATGAAAAGTCCTTCAGCTGTCAAGGACAGATTTATTTTTAAAGAAATTCCCTAAGAAATATTTGTGCTGCTTTGCAACAGAAAAAGAATGGGCTGGGCATCTAGGTGAGTGGCATCCCATGCACCAGGGGCACCGTGCAGATGCACAGGACACCATTGGTGAGTGTTTGGGGAGAGCCAGGTGCTGGGGCCCAGTGGGAGCCATGAGGCTCGCATTCCCACCTCTGTTATCACTGCTGTTTAATTTTGACTTTCTGCAGGACTTCTATTTTTAGCACTAACGATAAAGAGAAAAATAGTAAATCTCAGTAATTTTTATGCACCTATGGTATAAGCCTAGCAGTTAAGCCTGTACACTTCATATTACTGCCTTTCCGCTGTCCCCTTCCTGACAAAGCGGAGGGCCTGCCTATAGTTACAGGTACGCTTGATGCTCTGTCACTTTGCTCTTCTTTGACTGCCCCAAGCTAGCCTAATTGGCTGGCTCTGAAGAATGTGGGAGTATTTGAGCTTTTGAAAATGTTCTCCTTTTTAGGCTGCTTTCCAACCTTTTCTTCCCTGCTTAATGACCCATTCAAAAAAATTTTCAATGAAATTCTTAGGCTAGATTTACATAAGATCATTAGAGTATTCCAGCTCCTTTACTTTAAAATATTCATGGCAGCCTCACATTGCTGGCTTCACAGAACCAATTTCAGGAAAAAACTCCCGTCAGCTTCACTGAATAAGGACGGCAGGGTAGAGCTCTAATTGTCAAAAGCTCAAAAGCTTCAGCTTTGGTAGCTGTGCTCTGTGTCAAGCACCAACTCAGGCAGTGACTCATTGTGCATCGTGCGCTCCGTGGAGCTGGGGAGAGGCAGGTTAGGTGCTTTTTATTGTCCCCAGTCTTTGAATACAAATTACAGGAACTGGCTGACTAAAATCTCAGCCTATGAAGGCTTTTCTGCATATCGTGTATGTATAACATTTCACTGGATTTGCAGCTTTGAGAGTAAAGCATCATTATATTAAAAATTCCATGCAGATTTATAGCTTGCTTGCCTATTACGATATTTGCTTTGGATTGTTCTAGAATAGCAAGAGATGCAGTCCTGTTAAAGGGTGTCTTGATTTATCCATAGAAACAGTAGGACATTTTTACATGTGAGGTGTTTCTTAACTTAAGCAGGGAAGTTCTGTGCAGCATCGCTGTAGTACAAATAATTTCTAGGAGGAGTAGTAGTGGGGACATCATCTCAGCCCACAGACTGCCAAGGAGGAGGCCAGGTTTGAGGTCCAGGGCTGGAAAGCTTACTTAAGTGTCACAGCAGCAGAGCAGGAAAAAAAGTCATTTGCGTTCTTTCCTTTGGCCAAAAACCTTTGTGTTGAGCTGCTGTGCTCTAAGTACTGCAGCAGCAGTAGGAGTAGGAATGCTTCAGGCATCCCTGTAGTGCAGTGCTAACGACGTTGGCCCTCATTCCTGAAGAGTATGCAAGCCCAGAAGAGCACAGTGCCTCCAATTCCCTCCTTACTCTGACTGCTTTCAGTGGTTGTGCCCAGTGAGTCCGGATCCAGAAACAATTTGCTCAGTGTTGTACAGTAATCCCTACTTTGCTAATCCTGGCTTAATGAACAACCCAAGATGCAAAGCAAAGTCCCAGGAGAGTGGGAGGATGCAAAACGTCTCCCCGTCTTAAAAATTTATTACCAAAGCAACTGTGCTTGGATATATTTTTTTTTAATGGAAATGAATAATTTAAGGCTATATAAAATATATGAATGTAACTTTAAATTAATCAGGTTTTGTGTACATTGCTTGGCAAATAAAAATGGCTCTGGGGGTTTTGTTTTGCTATGATAATCCTTGCTTCTTTTTTGTTGTTGTTCTCTAAGGAAACAATTTTTGAAAAGACTTTTAATAACGTTTCCATAAAACTGAAGCATGCCCTTTGTCCTCCCTCCAAACACGTGTTTCTGCATTTCAAAGCAGACATGCATTGTAAGCTGTACCGTGGGGGGGCTCAGAGCAGATAGATCTCTGCAACCACTTGAGGCAGTGGAAAGATGTTAAACAGGGGCAAATAAAACATCTACCTTCTCCTTGCTGAAGGAGGGCTGGGGCAACTGGAAGGAGGGGAGAGCAGGTTGGTGCTGCAAGGGTGGGGTGTGCATGGGCTGAAAGGATCTCCGAGGGCTGTGGAATAGGGAGATTTGAGTGTAATTTTATTTGTGTTGTGGATTCTTCTGCAGAGTTGAACTGCATACTTTGCAGTTCCCTTGCATGCTTGTTGGTGAAAGATGAACATTAAAGGGTCAGTGCGTTATTAGGAGATCAGTCAGGCAGAAACTTGGCTGCTTATGTCTGTTCCTGTCAGTTTTTCTAACGTTGCGTATGTTCAGATCTGACTTGTGAACCAAGAGCCATCAGGTGACCAGCTGACCGTACGCTGTGTTTCTGGTTACTGATAGCATTCCAACTTGGAATATCCTTTAGTGACTCCTTTCCAAGCTCATACAATAAGAATCACCTCAAAAAGTGAGTGATTGCTCAACGTTAGGTAAATTACCATCTGCCAGTCTTTCAAGAAGTCAATATTTGAACATTCTCATTGGAATGCGTTATGTCCAGTTGTGCATTTTCTTCTTATTTATTTATTTGGTCAGAGTATTTAAACTCTGAGGGAACATCTAAACAGCTGTGTACATAATGCGTTGTGGACAGACCTTACCTCTGAGGTGGAGCTGGGGCTTACATGTGGCTCCTCAGGCCACCATCCCAAGACATCATTTCATTGACTTGTGAATATGCTGCTTTCAAACTCATCCACTACAACTGTTTCCCTTTTGCGGAAAGAATGAACTATCTGTTGAGTCACTTGGCTGACTGGATGAACAAAACTGAGGCTTAAACTCTTGTTGTGTTTAATTTGGTAGGACAGACAGGATCTTAGGTGTTCTGTAACCAAAGTGAATGCCACACCTGTCAAGCCATTGAGTCTTCTGGTCCCTCTGTCCTCCTAAAATTGTCATTTGGGGGTGCAGCAAAAGCTTTTTCCTCAGTGTTGTTCTGTCAGAAGTGAAAATAACAGTTTACCTACTCCAGTTCTAACTCCCGTGTTCAGAGAATTTAAAAAAAAAATCCAAAAAAATCCAAAATTTGTCTTTAAACATTTATCTTCCATGAAGACGACGGTAGCTTTGGTAGCTAGCTTTACCTCTTCATTGGCATCATAAATCATTATGGCTTTAGGTGTTTTAACTTCACCATGCTTGTCCTTCTGTACTCTGGAGCACGTGAAGGGAAGGATCGTGGCAGCACTACGTGGGCCGCTCAGGGCAGGATGAGCCCGGTGAGCAGCAGGCACTGGGGTGGCTGGGAGCACAGGGTGGTGTGACTGCAGAGCACACAGTTCAATTTTGTTTTAGTCCTTGGAAATCTCAAGCGTAATCCTGTCTGTAGTTCCTCTAAGCAACTTGTTTTTCTGTGTGAATGAAGAGCAGCAGGATAAAAATACAGTTTTATACTTCTGATAAATTGCTCTAACTGTTCCTCCTCTTTTTGGATTAAGCGTCACAATTGCAATGAATTCAGCTGCTCTGCAAGAGAGCCCCGTACTGAGAGTTGGCTCTCTCTTATTATCCCAGTGTCTCAGAGACAGGAGTATTTTACTATGACCTCAAACTTAATTTTCCACCTGTCTGGTATTTGAACTCGTATCTCCTCGTAGTTTTGAAGACGTCATTGAAGAACCTCTGTATTTTGCAATTCACAGTGGTTTTTGGAAACCAGGTAGAACATGTAGGTTATGAAACTGCTCAAATTGTGGCCACCATCAAGGATTTAAACAGCTTAATTTTATTAATTGGCCTATATTTGACAGTGATCATGGTTCTGCTCCTTCAGTTAATTAAAGGTAATGACTAGGGCCTAGAAATTAATTCATTCTGCTCATCTATGAAGTGCTTTTATTTAGCTGCGTATTTCTGATACTATCTCCTGAAAGAAGTTACTGCAAGAGTGACTATGAATGAAAATGTAGAAGAGTTATTTCTCCTGCCGTCTGAGTATAATCTGGCATTTCTATGAAGGCAAAAATGAGATTATCTATAGATCACTGGGTAGGAAATCATTAGCTGTCAATCATGAGAGTTGATTAATGCTGGGACACCATTCTTCTGTTGCTTTTCACAAAAGGTCTGACATATTATTGATTTGTTTAGCATCTTGATATTAGCAAATACATATGTCTAAAAGAAGTTATCCAAAATGCAAACACAGAATAAAAAGGTTTGTTTAGACAACGTAGGGCAGGCAGATATTCTTGTCCAACAGAGCATGGCTGACTGACATTTTGTATCTGAAATGAAGCCCTGTGGTAAGACTGGTGTGTTGTTGGTAAAGTAAATACATCTTTCAAACAACTATTTTCTAGTATCAAACCAGAAAGAAAATCTGCTTGTAAAGCTAGTTACCATGTGAAGTGTTCCCTTCCCTTCCCTCTGAAAAACACTCACCCAGTTCATTGTATCAAACTGCATTTGACAAGTAGAGTGCTAATATTTGGCATTATTGGGTAATTTATGCAGTTTAACTTCAGAATTTACAACTATTTACAGTACTTAAGCAATGAGCTATTAGAAGACAAACATCCATCGGGGAGCATAGTGGGGAAACAAGACAATGCAATTAAAATATTATTTAATATGAATTAATTCTAAGCCAAGCATGACAAACTGCACTTGCCAACATTTCATCCTGACTTGTAAGCTACAATTACATCTGTTGTATTAGTATTCGTAATAACGATGCTTGTGATAAATGATCGTATCAAATTTTAATGGCTTTCCTCATGTTCACAAGAATGACTGCAAAGTGAGGTTACCTTCTCTTAAATGTATTGTGCCAAAAATACTGCATGCAGTGTACTGACAAAAATCAGCTTCCTATCAAATGAACAACTTTGACAACAACTTTGCAGCAAGAGAGCAGTGGAATAGCAAGCAGGAGAAACAAAGCTTCCCAGCAAAATCTCCTTTCTGAAGGAGACAGGAACTGCGAGCATGATGTATTCTAGTGTGTGTCAGAGGCAGAAGCCCATTTATAACTTTTTACAACAAATCATTTTATATGGTACGCATCAGAAGCAAAGTAAAAGACAATAACACAACCAAATTGGGAGAACAGAATAAAGGTAAAGACTCTTGATCTCCTGCACACTCCAATCACTGCCTCTTACACTGTCAGAAGCATTTTTGTGTTACATATACACATATACATCTCTTGTTTTATTTAATGAAATCACAGCTAAAATATATCACAAGGCCACCATTTCTGCAGGAAGTTATTTGAATTTAATTAATTCTTTCTCATATCTTTAACATTAGCAAAAGTAGAAAGAGATTCTTTCCCTGCAAAGCCAGGCTCTACCTGCACTAAGCTCAGAGGTAGGATTGCACTGAATACATCAAAGCATACTGGTGGCTTAAAAGAATATCAGTGTCACCAAATGCTGTCCAGTCTAATTTTCATGTTCATTTTACTTACACATAATTTAGGAGTCAGCTTTTCTGTATGTAGTTGGACTTTTCTCTAATGTACAAAATTTACAACCACATTCCCCAGGTCTTTCAAACTTAATTCCTTTGGGGCAATTTAAGCCCTTGTCAGAGAGGCTCTGACAGTGTGAAGAGAAGCCTGTGTAGGAGTCTTCTTATAACCAGGCTGATGGCTAGGCTGAGTACTCATCTAGCACATTTCCCTATCTACCAGTGCATGCCACTTCAGAGGATCTTTCATTACCACTAGTGCGGAGAAAATGAACAAGGCCAACTACACACACTCTTTGGATCAGATTCTGATCTCTGTTACAGTGGTTTATATCTGTTTGTTTATATTGGTCTGAAAGAGATCACAATCTCAAGGCTTGATATATGCTACACAATGTTAGGAAAAACTGTATTGCCCAGTAATTTGTGTCCTGGTATCTGTGTCATAGGGAATCTGTACAAGTGGGATGTTTATAGCCTAGCCTTTCAGTTGTGTGTTATTTAGGTGCTCCAGTAATACTATAATAAAGAGTAAGAGGTAAGATCAGCAGCTGATGCTTGAACCCTGAGAGGTACCTGCTGTATAATCCTGGATGCTTGCTTCTGTGTGGTTTATATGCAGGAAAGCCAGTGAAACTAGCACTTGAACAGAAAAAGAAGCACTTGGGAAGAAAGAGAAAGAGAGATTTCTGGGTTTTCTGGGCTTCTGTTTCAAGTTGTAAAATGCTGGGAAAGAGTCAATGTTTTATCTTTCTGTTGTAATTCAAAGATAATTTCTAAATGCCACATAAAAAATAGGAGTGTACTTATGACATAGATTCAGCAAACACATGGCTAGTTCAAGATATTTAAGTGGTGTGAACCTGTATTAGGCAAGACTAATTTAGAGGCTGCACTAAAGCAAAGAGACATCCTGCAACGAATGAAGGACCACACAGCAGGACATTCCTGGTAGCAAATACCCGTTTGTGCCTATTAGCTGCTGTGTAGAGGCTCATGGATAGTACCAGGCATCCCAATTCCATGGGCTGAGGGTCTGCTATTCATCCTTTGTTCAGTGACGCTGAAATACACTGCATAAAATCTGTGCCCTAGCAATTGAGGAAATTAAGCAGGTGTGTCATTTGTCAAACTGCTGATTAAATCCATTCTGCTCTAATACATTATGGGACAAAAGACCCCTCAGTCTTACTTTAAACTTTGATTTGTGAGCCTGTGCATGCACTTGCAAATTGCAGAGACGTGTGGCTTTCACACACATGTACATATGCTGTAGGAAATTGTGTAGCTTGGTGTGATATGTTTATTTCCCTGAGGTCCCACTCATCTCTTAAGGACTTATTTTAGCTTTCCAAACCACTGAACTGCTCTGACTAACCAACCTTATTTAAATTAACCTGACAGATGGGGAAATTTCCTCCTTTTTGCAGCCCCAAACCCAGCTCGGTTTTGCAGAAGTAACTTACTGCTACATTTTAGATGCTATGAAAAGAAACCCCTATCTTAGTATAGGGCAAGCTGTGATCCTATCGTGGAGGACAGCAGCATCCTGTTGCTTGCAGCTGAGAAATCTCAGTTATACAGAAGTCCCAGAATCAAACTACCACATAATATATCAGCTGGCTTCATGTTTGAAATTTCTTATCTTGTCTGTAGATCAGCTTGCTGAAATCCCAGAGAGTGACCAACATTGTGAACCCACCCCACCAAGTGTTCCCTGCGGGAGGAGCAGCAGCATGGCTCGAGCCTGCTTTGTGAGACCAGCCCATCAGCAGCACCTGCCTCGTGCTGCCAGGTTCTGTGTAGCATCCAGGCTGGGAAATCTACAGGTGAGCTAATTATTTTGGTGAGAGTTGAGAGTGCCGGCTTTCTGCCAGGTGGCACTGGCTCTGTTTTCTTTGAGAAGAGACATGAAATGATTGATCAGCACTGAAAGCATTTGTGTGTGCTGCAGGATTGCTCATTACTTCGTTCCATATTTCACATTTTTGGGAGTGCAGTTCTCTTAATTGATATACCTCATGCTTGCTATACATGAGTCCGGAGTATGCAAACAAAATGCTTAATACTTCTGCTGTGGCATCCTCCACAGATGGCCAAGGGAAGTTTGTGGTGCACAAGCATTAGAACTGAAATCAAGAAGAGAAAATATGCTATCAGCAGCATAGTCAGTCTTTCAAGAGGGATGTTATATAATTGACTGTTTTGTCAGTGCTCTGAACTTCAGAGATCTTTTAGTGTCCTAAGCTTGAACTGACTTCAGACCTTCAATTTTGAGATGCCAGGAAAGTGGCTGTGGTGGGAGCAAAGGGTCATATGTGCATGTGTGAGTCCCTTCCAGCAGGGAGAGCAAAAGGCAAATATCTAACACCAGCACTACCTCTATTCCAGCAACAATGCCAGGTGTTCAACAAAATGTATACACAGTTTCTGTTTGTTTGTTTGTTTGTTTTTAACAAAAGAAAAGGAAAATATTCACAGAATTGCCCTTTCCCCTCTCATCTCATTTTTGAAAACATCTGGATCATTTATTTTGACGTGTTTAAAAAAAAGAATCAGTCCAGCTAGATATTCCTGGCATGGGACGTTTTAAAGAACGAGTTGAAGTTTAGCAGCTGAAGTAGAGGATCTGATAAGGCAGTGCTGGTAACCACACGCATTCCTGTTGCATGCTTCGCATCACATGTTCAGTTATTCTTCAGTTTCAAAAAAGATCAAATGCCAAAAATTCTCTTCGTGCAAAACAATCTGGTTCAAGATGGAGAATTTGTGGACCAACTTGCTTTATTCTCCATATAATTCAAGGAAATTTCTTCCTATTTAATCTCAAAGTAATTTAAAAAGAGAACGTGAATGAAAGGTAGCTTTGTGCTAGCAGTATAACACTTGGATTATGAAGTTCTTGGTACTGTTTTTGCTTTTCCTTGAGATTTTCTGTATAAAGTGACGAAATGACTGAGCATTGCTTCCTTCATTGGTAACATGGGGGCACTCACAGTGTGTCTGGACGTTTATTCTTACTTGCAAAGCACTTTGAGACTCTCAGAATGAAAGTACAGATAGTGTGTAGTTCTGATATTAATTATTAAATCATAATTGGGCTCTGTGGATGTTTCACAGCTGGCACCTACAAACCCAGGAATTTGGGATGAATAGTCCCTCAAATAAAGCTTGTTGGGCAGAACAATTCGAGAGTAGATTATTCAGCAAGGCTTGAGCTTTGGAGATACATTCGTGGAAAGAATTTTGACTCAGTGGATTTAGAGTGAAACTATCAAAAGATTCTGGAGGTTTGGGATATCACGATGTAACTGGGGTAGATGCACATGAAATCCCTCAGTGCACCACCAAACCATGCTGATGCGAGAGATGCTTTTCTATGTGTTAGCACAGTACTGCCCTCAGCTAATCCATTCTAACAGCTATGTCTACAAGCATCCATGGAGACAAATGTTTACAATCTATGTTCCTTTGAAAGCAAAGAAAGTTAAATTCGTAAAGCATTTTTGAAAAGCAGACATCTTTTTTTGAGGAGGGGCAAAGGGATCTGTTTGAGCACGGGGCTGTGCTTGTATTAGCTAATGGTGTCTAGGGAATCAGATAAGGAGGAAAATCACACCACAGAAATGTATTTTAAAAGGCAGTTGAATTATATATGTATGTAAGAATATATTTCAGTGCTTCAATATGGCTTCTGAGTTTTAATGTAATTGTTCAAAAAAAACCAATCCTGTGTCTTTTACAACTTTAATTTTTGTTTCCAGCTGCAAATTGCAGTAAATGGAAGTAACTGATGGGTTCCACAGGGTACCTTGTGCCTTAGGTTCTTCCCGTGGAAGCTAGACAGAAATATTTACTTCACACAAATTACAGAACTTAATTCATTTATTTTTAGAGAGCGTTCTCAGCTTTTCCAATAGGAGGGCAGATAATCATATTTACAACTCATGCTGAAGAAAGTGCACTTCTAAAAATTGTTTTTCTCTACATAATTTGTGATCTGTTGAAAATCCCTGTTCTCCTGAGCAGACTGACAGAAGCTAATGCATCTGTGCTACGGCAGCTCATCAGCGGGAGCTAAAGCTGACCTGTAGCTCTTATGGTGTGAACCAACAGTTTGCATCTGTAGCACAGTAAGGGCATGGAGTAAATACTTCATAGGGAGAGATGAAATGTTAGCTGTTGTCACTTAAGGCCTGCAGTAGCTTGTATTGCTAGTGATACTTAGCAGTTCAGTTTGGTGGAAGTACTAATGGACACAAATCTGAACACAATTGTGAAAGGAACTGTCATGCAGATTTCTCACTTTTTTTTTTCCGTTTTGAAACTGCCCCGTGAGCAACTCAGTGACACCAGAGCTTTCTAACATCTTTAAATGTTGCTGACTGAGAAAACAAACACCACTGTCACGTTTGGAAAGTCAAAGCAGAGAAGTGTCTCATTTGTAGGGCGATTCATTTCGATTTTCATCTTGCTGCTGTCACTGAGGATACATGAACAACAGCAGTTGGTATTATCAGGAGACCTAAGCAGACCTGTTTCGTTGGCTGACTTGACAGCTGTTCCGTGAAAGAGATTCATGCTCACAAAATCAAAAAAAGTATGAAGACCAGATTTTCTTTTTAACCCTTTTTTGGCTCACTGTGCCCGGTTTATGCTTTTGTGAAAAAGTCACAAAATGGGTCAGCCTGCTATGGAAAATGGTGCAAGGACTCACAGCCACCCAGCCCTGTCCCGTTCATCCTCTCCCAGAGGCAGCAGGTCTGGCCTGGGGTGGGTCAGCACAGCAGAGGCTCAGGATCATGAACAGGGCCCTGTTTTCCCTGTCACACAAACAGCACTGGAAGAGGTTTACATTATTCTCCTGAACTCTCAGTTCCTCCAGGAGCCGGGATCCTTTTGTCAGGCAGCATCTCTTTACTTTAAGTCAACAAATATGCAGCTAGTTAGGCGTTTTACAACTTGCATGTCCATTCAGTTTTCTACTTGCTAGTTTTAAAGAACATATTATTTAGCAGATACTGTTGCTAGGTAGTTGTTTCTGTGCAGTGAGGACATTATAGTGGTTCTAACTCAGCTCTTCTGAGATTTAGATTCAATTGCAGCATCAGTCTACGTGCTGACCCCTCGATGCCAAAGTAATTTATGCAGAGGTAGAGTTCGTCTCAGGGTTCTTTAGGCGATAGGAACTTTAATATCCGCTTGTCTGATAGGAGTGGCAGTGAATGCACTGCACTAACGTGCATCGGTTCCACCATTTCATTTAGCTCCTGTTGCAAAACTCTGCAAGTTTATCGTACATTACTGTGAGGTGTTGCTGATGCGAATTGTTGTGCTCAACAGGAAATAAAAGACTGTGGAAGTGAATCTCCATAAGAAAATCAAAATTGATACAAAACTGCTCTATCACACACGCATACCTCACCAATTACCCTAGAAGGATGGCAGGTTTCAGTGAGTATTTAGTTGAGGCTCTGGAGTTCAGTTCAGACTTCACTGAAGATAACATGTAAAAAAACCATGCAGTTTGTGAATGAAATTAGGGCACTTCTTTGCAGTTAGCCCAGCTGATGCTCCAGTGCATCTCTTTGTAAGAGCTTTAGGAGGCACTCTCCCCATAGTTGGGCCTGCAGGGCCCTGGCCTGCAGTGACTTCACGGTTGTTAGGATTAGTCACTTTAAATGAATCACCAGTTATCTGGGGCCAGTGTCTCGGATTGTCTCTATATAAATCTAATTTAATTATTTTTGGATTAAAGATGCTGTGTGAAGGCTGTGACATTTCAGTTCGGAAAAGCTCTTTGGGGATCACACTCAAAGGTCTTGTTGGCTCTTTCTGATTTCCATGCGCTGGGATATACGTTAGCTATGGCATTTGACTCCACAGTTAGATACGAAAACAAATCTGAGTGTACATTTTTACCAACATGAATGTGAGCAGAAGGATGCCGTGCAGGGACAAGATCCATCTGTCTCACACAAGAAAGCTCCAAATTACTTTTCTCAAGGAGTGCTACCACTAATAGCCACGGACAGGACCGCCTTTCCTAGCAAATGCTATTTCCATTAGTACATGTTTACAGAACAAGTACATTAAATATGTATTAGACACATTTCCGGACAATATGCGGCATGTGCATGTGCTGGTAGGGAGGCACAGATGCTGCTCATCTGAAATGCTGCTCATCAGTCTTGAATTCATTGCTGCTGAGCCACTGTGGGTACGATAAATGCTGCCCCTTTCCACAGGACAAGAGCTCAAGCTGATTACATTATTATGTGTGTCTGATACAGTACGCAGCTCTGTCATATGTCCACTGCTATCAGAAGAAAAGAGTGGAAAGAAATGACAAAGGGCTCTTCTTTCAAACGGGGCTCTGATGCTTTCTTGCCAGCTCAGACACTGAATCCGAAGAGGGTTTTATTGCAACAATGGAACCTAATTTTTGCCATTAGCTGAAGGCCACAGCCAGGAGTATTTTCACTGTAGATGTGAGCAAACAAGAGTCCTTGTCTTTTACCGTATGTTACCAAGCAAGCATGACATACAAGTAGTTGTCTCTCATTACAAGCTTTACTGAGCACCTGAAGCCTATTGTTTATTAGGTTGTTTAGGACATGCAGTGGCTTTAAACAGTGAATAGATGTGTTCTGATATAGAGTGTCATCTCTTCTGCAGCGATGAGGTTGAAATCTGAGAGATGCAGAAAGGGAGGGAGGCCAACCTGATGGCTTCTTTTAGAAGCACCCTTCTCCAAGTAAACCTCAGTTTAGTTTTGCAGAGCTACTGCTACCTATAGAAGCCATTCTCATAACTTTTTAAAGCATGTAAGCAGTCCAGTTTCTTTCAATGAAACAAATTGCCTACTTCCAGCTTAATAAGGAGGAAGTGCCTTGTTAGGTTCCCACTGGCAATCAGACATTATCAATTTAATTACCAAATGCCATGCGTTTTTATATAGGTTTAAGTGCCCATCCCAGCCTGTTCAGCCCAAAAGCTCTGGGACAGTCTCCTGGTTCTGCAGGTATCTACAGGGTTGATAATTTAACCAACCAATTCCCCAACCTCAGGATTTCAGCAGGAGAGGAAATTCGGGCTTTTTGCACCACGGCACATTTTTAATTTTCTGAGGACTGCGATCATTTTTGTATTTTAAACTCTGCTGTTTTGACGTTAAACGTAAATGTGATGGCAGGACTGTTGGTTAGAAGTTCTTCTGTGTAAAGAGGGCATGCATTTGTACACCCCACCCAGGCACATGCACAAGAACTGGCTCGTGCCTTGGCTTACAAGTTTGGCCCAATGGGAAGTTGGCTGTCTTACTGAGATTGGTAGCATGGATATCATGTTTTAAGTGAGGCTGTCTCTTCCGACCCTTTTTAATGAATGGATTATGATTGAATTTTGTGAATTTTATCCCATTTCCTTTTAAAAAGGAGTTCTGCTGAGAATTTTAACGTGTGCTTAGGTGTCTAGGTGTTTTAAACAAAAACATCCCTTCCAACTTCTTTTGTCATTAATCAATTGTGAAACAGTGATGTTTTTAATATCCTTCCTAAAAGCTCCTGCACTGTCAGTTGCATAAGTGCTGTGTCATTTGCTTGTTATATTCTGAGCCTCTGACTGTTTGCAATCTATTATGAAATTATAGAGTGTTTAAAGAATTATTATTCAGAAATAGGACAAATGTAAGGCTCTCTCCTTGAGGATATAACCTGCACTGTAAGAGCTTTTATGTTATTTGATTATATTATATTATTTGGTTTGTATCATATGAATTAAGCTATAGCTCTTCTTTAGTATTTGTTGTATCACATATTCACTGCAAACATAAAAGAAGCATCTTTTTTTTTTTTTTTTTTTTTTGCTAAAATAGAATCATAGAATATTCCGAATTGGAAGGGATCCATAAGGATCATTGAGTCCAACTCCTATGAGTGTATGAATGAATACATTTCTAAATGTTTGGGCATCATATTCTGCATGAGTTGTTGAGCATGAGTATGTATCTATAAGCGTGGACTGAAGTAAAAACAGCACAAAACAAATTGGCTGCAAAATACGATGCAGAAGTTGAACATGCAATTCTTCATTAGCATTTCTGTAAAATATTTGCCTAAACTCTACTATGTATAACAACCTCTGCAGCATACAAGAGCTGTAGGTCCACTGCTTTCCTACAGTGAAAGAATGATGCTCTGTGAGAAATGAATTAGAAACTGTTGTCCATCTCTTGTCCTTTAGTGCTGTTTAAATACAACCAATAGAAATATGTGCTACCGACTCAGATTTAGTGGTAAGGCAGATCTGCTCTGTATGAAGCAGACATCTGCTCTGTATGAATTCAAATGTTTCTTGTTCTGTTCCTCTGGCCCTTGGTTGTCACCAGGAAGAGCAATCAACTGGCAGTGACCTGCTGCCTAAGGAATGACATTTCTACCATACTTCTTTCGGTTGGTTTTCAGAATGCAATGTTTTGACAGCAGTCTGTAGGAGCAGGGATGGTGAAGTGTGGGTGTAGTGGCAGAGGTAGCATCCCTGCGTCCTGCATGCAGGGCTGGGCTGGCTGGCAGCGATGCTCAGCCTGGATGCTTCAGTGTAGGTGGCAAGCAAGGAAAGGGTGTTCTGCACAAGTGCTGTTGTCGAGAGAGAGCTCTGGGTTGGTAATTGCAATTTCTAGAAAGTTTCTTCTCAGGGTTGGCATCTGCACAACAGCAGCACTGGGCACAGATTATATGTAGGCAAAATCATGAAGCCGTTTTCCAACAGTCTTTTCTTTTACTTTTTGAAGGTGAACATGACGATTCACCTTTTGTTTTCTCAGAAAATTGGAGTCTTTGTTTTCTGCAGAGCATGGTGCAAGTGTAATGCAGTTAGTGGGGAGGGCAAGCCAGCTAAATGAATCAAGCCATAATTTCAGAAGGGTTGGTTCCTGAAGGTGAAGCCTGTGAGGCTGAGAGCCTGCAATACCCCTCCAGTGACACTGTTATTTCCCTTCTTTTCTCAGAGACTGCCTACTAAAGTCAAAAGCTGAGGGTTTAACATTAATTCTTGCTGATGGTTTCAACTACTCATACTCTCACCTCCTGTATTAAATAGGAGCTAGGAAATTATAAAATGAATTCACGTAAGTGTGTTAGATTTACCAAAATGCAAAAGCTCTGCTTCCCAGTGGCACAGAAAAATTAGTTAGTTAATGTGTTGGCGGGGGAGCGTGTGCAGCTAATGCAGTACTGGTTTGTTGAGCCCTTTACTGTGTCAAGAAAAAGCAGCAAAGGCTTCAAATGGAAATCACTGATATTTGAGCATATAAAATTTGACACAAATCCATTTCTAAACTGATGTTCTAATACTTCAGCTCCTACAGAAAGCCTGTGTATTTTCATTAAGTAAGAGAAAGCAATGAAACCTGTTACCAACTTGGTTATTAAATGTAAAAGATTCTTCCCTACATGTCCAGAAGGCTGATCTTTAATTGTTCACTTGTTCTTTAAATAATGCTAAAAATTGAAGCGCATGCTGAAGAATTCAGAATATCCTCTATTAGCTCAAACTGACCAAAAAATGACACAATATTCTGTGCTTTGTTATAATGAGTTTCAATTCTACGTGTTTACCTACTTGAATTGCAAGTTACCATTAAAACTTGTAGGATAGCAGGTAATAAATAGCGAGCAGGTGGGAAAAGACATCCTGCAACTGATGATTACACATGTTGCAGTAGCAGTTCAGAGATTACTTTAATAATAGACAAGGCTGCAGCCTGCTGAGCAGATGTATGACGGCGCGTCCTTGACCATGCTCACAACATGTCTCAGCATCTCGCTGCCACTCTGAGCTTCACACAAGGACAGCTGGCTGCTAAAAATAACTGAAGGGATAACAAACTAAAATATTAATATGTTAGGGAATGTGAGGATTCCATGCACACTGAACAGCGCTACCATGCAAATGATGAATCTCCAGAAGGAGAAGAGAGAATTAATTCTCATACTGCCATTTTGCAATGGCTTAAATATGCACAGAAGCTATTTTCAGTGACCAGACAATTGCATCCTGTATGGCTTTGTGAATGCGAACTGACAAGCTGCTTGAGGAAAGTGCAATGCAATCATTTTTGGGCTTGAGCCAGGCATATCAATCGAACCATGGCTCCTCCATAGCAGCTCAGCTACAGAAATGCAGAACGAGCGTGTCATTTTATATTGAACAGAAGGCTAAGAGTTTAATGACTGCTCTGGGACCGCAGGCAAGACTTCCATCAACATAGTTAGCCACCGTTGTGTTCAAAGGAGCCATGAAGTAAACAGTAAAGCTGTGAGAATTTACTGCATGTCTCTTGGCCCACGTGAAGGCTGGCAGGATGCCCACGTGTGCTGTTTGGTACATACAGCAAAATCCTTTCTTTGATATGGCTTGTGCCATTAGTGAGAATTAGAGTCCCTGGTTAAATTGATGTTAGGTGTTTAGAAGGTCTCCTAATGCTGCCAACAGATCTCCTACACTACCAGCAGTGCACGTTCTATCCAAGGCCTTAAGTCAGATGACATTGCTGTGATGTGATACAAAGTGTGAGACAGTTCTTCCTTTGGCCTTGAGCATTTGTACCAGAGAACATTTGAGCTTAGCTAGTACCTCAAATTGCTTTTGTGCAAGGGTTCAACTGCTGAAACATACCGAGCAAAAGAAATCAGTCAAGATTATAATTGGTGTTGCATTAGGAATTGCTCACTGATCGAGAAGTCTGGGTAGCAAGGATTGCAATTCTGAAGTGAAAAACGACAGCATCCTTGAGGGTCACAGGACCACCGGAAAACAGCTCATGAGCAACGCCATTCCTGGTGGGTAGGCACAGAGATGTTAACTTGGAGCGTGAGCAAATAAAACACATCAACAGGATTAGTTTAATCCTTTCATGTCTACATGTGTATGTGTAGGGATACAGGCATACATTTAGTTGACAAGTCAACTAACCTTGAGCTAATTTCTTATATGAAAGTGGTAATTCCTCTTCTAAATAAATTTACTTTTTTTTTTTTTTTAACAAAGTAACCAGCAACACAAACATTGAACATGAACAGCTCTGCTGCTTTATTACTGTTTCAGCATGAATGCAATGCTGTCTGCAAAAGAATACTTTGTGTACAAGACTTAATTAACCAAAGAAGTCAAGCAGGTAACTTGATTCGCTTCCAGCAAGGACTACTTGGCACATTTTCAGTAAATGAAGATCTGATCCTATTATCTCTAATATGTCAGCTACCCTGGAAGATTTAGTTAAATTTTATGTTCAAAGGGGAATGCCTGTTACACTCAGTGGCAGCCCAAAATGTGTACGATGGAATGAGTGGGGATGAACATGTATGAGGAAGGAGGTCATTGCAGTGCTGTGTGCCTCACCAGCAGTGGGAATCTCACATTTCTTAATGTAAATGGAGTCCATCCATTGCTTTCTGTGACACTCCCTCGCAGTTAAAGGTGAATCATTGCTGCTAGAGACGAGCTGCAGCAGTTCCAGGCCTGAGTGTGCACTCAGTGCTGTGCTGCTGAGGGTTTTCAGACTCTCCTTTTGTCTGCATATTTTGCTGATTCCTATGGATTACCCAAAAGCAGCCTATACTCAAAGGATCAGGTGAATGCTGTCTTCCCACTGACCTACCCAGGTGTGTTTATGTGGATGCAGTGGCACTCAGTAGCACTGAATCGATCTACTTTGTGTGCATTTTGGATTGATCTACTTCAGATAGAGTTTGGGGTTGTTTTTTTGTCCACTTGAGAGCAGAACAAATATGATTATTAGCTGTCTTTTTCAACAACAGCCTTTTTGCAAAGGTAGAAGATATGAAAATCCTGAAATGCATTTTCCCTGGATCATTTAACAACTCAGGGCTTGATCTTCTAAGCTGCAGGTAGTGAAAAAGCACAGCTAAGCCACTGGTAGGATTAAGGAGCACACTGTATTTATCTCTAAGACTGGAAGGAGAAAGTTGGCTTAAAAGTGTGGCTTGCTGCTGAAGTTGGGAGGGTAGCCTGCCTGAGTGCCTGTGAGCTGCAGGAGGGATGCAGCATCACCAAAACCTGCCAGAATCCTTGTGGCCTGGGCTCCCACCTTCCTTGGAGCCCGGTTCTTTCTTGTCCCTTGAGAAACTGAGTTTGTAGGCAGCATCAGGGGTCTCTCCAGGCTCAGCGGGTGCATCCCTCCACAGCAGGGGCTCCGTGCACGCCGTGGGATAGTGAGCACCTTTCTCTGTGCTCTGAGCTACAGCTCTGTTAGCCTCGGAGGAAGGTGGCTCGATTTAAAGTCATGCATATCTATGATTAGTTATCACATTTTAAGCATGACTTTTAAAATTTATTTTAAAAATGAGGTTTTTATTTTCCAAATCCCTTTCTTCTGCAGCCAGGTGACAGTGTGAGTAGTTCTCCTTCTTCTCTCATAAAAAAAGCGTTCGGCCCTCACATTAACAGGAAAATGTTAGAGAAGAACATACATAGAAAAAAAGTCTATTATGTTTAGATTAACCAAATAAATACAAGAGAATTAAAAATCATGTAAATTGATCCTGCGAGTTCCTGTAGCCTTCTAAATGTTGATGCTGTGTGTTCTTTATATCTTCAGCTACCATTTCTAAATGAAAACACTGAATTAAAAAGACTTCTAGGAGAAACTAAAATATACACCAATACTGCAAGAGAGAGAGAATTGTTTTGTAATGAGCGAGGAAGGGAAAAGAGCAGCAGGTATTGTTTCTTTGCTTCAGTTTCTTTTCCTCACAATCTTAAGAGTTTACACTGTGATGCTTTTCTGTCCTTGTTCTATCACTCCGGAGTGTATTAAGTATAAAGCAAATATTCACATTGTGTCATTCATGTCCATGGGTGTAGGCACACGATGAAGGTTTCGCATGTATGAATGCGTTTGTCAAATCAGTGCTTCAGGCAGGTCTTTCCAAAGAGATCCCTGCAATCTGATATTAGGTAATCATAGATGTGCTCTGGATGAAGCACTTCAGAAGGTACGGAAATGAATTTAAAACCACATAAAATACTCTTCACAGTTTCCCCAGAGTAAAATCTTTTGTTGGATGAGAAAACGCGCGGGGCTGACAGGCAAATAACCTCAGAGGAGCTCCCTGTGGGGTTGGTGTTGCAGGGGGATGCTGGAGGCCCCCACCAGCGCTGTGCAGGGATGTGCCCCCGGCAGGCAGTAGCAGCCCCCACCCCGGAGGCTTTTGGGAAGGAGTTAAGAAAAACGTGTCAGAAACTTCACTGCTCTTTCATGAATAAAATTGAGCGCTGCTGAAAATAGATGGTACTCCGGGGTATCAGTGCAACATGGTTTTAATGCACATTTATTCTGGCCATCTTTCATTAAACTGTGGTGCTTAACTGGGTTTGTGAATGCATCTGTTCAGGCTACGGTCCACTTGGAAATGAGGAAGCCCTCGATAGCATGGGGAATCATGTGCAGAGAGGCCAAGTTAGATCATCTCAGATAAGCAGTGCTCAGCACTGTGGTTCCACTGAAGTCACGGTTAGATTTAATGTATTTGCTATGATTTGCCTTTTTGTTTCATTGCTCCTACATTTCTTTTCTTTTCTTTTTTTCAACTAATCAGATATTGCAAGCTTGAATGGGTGTGGGACAAAGGCTGAATGACGTTGTAGAATAGCTATCAACCCAGAAATGCCTTTATGCAGTTTTAGGGAAGGGAGAATCCTGTGTGGAGAGAACCCAGGCTCCTTAAAGGGAATGGCTTTTCAGTCCTTTACAGTTAGGTATACCTTCCATTTATTTTGTTAAATCCTGTAAAACAGCAGAAACGTTTGTTCCGTAAATAAAACCTGTAAGTAACGTCTGAAGATTCAAGGCCATTCAATGGAAAAATAAGATTTACATTAGTAGCCTTCTCTTTTGTTACATTATCACCCCTCTGAACGTCCTAGCAATTTACAAGTACTTTACCAGGGTATAAATTACAGTGGAAAATCATGAATGAGAATCAGAATCATGACATCGAGCAAACTAAACTTGATAGCTGTGTTAACTGATACATTTTTGTTCCACTTTCTCTCTTCATTTCGGTCTGAAGAGCACACTCAAGAGGGCACAGATAGAGAGCATCTTATGCAACCTGGGTGGGAATTTCTTCTTGCCTCTTGTCCAAAGGCATTCCTGATACTTCAGGAAATAAATACTATTTCCCATGCATTTTAATTTCCTGGATATTTAGAAGCACTGACGTTACCAGCTCTAACATAAGGAATGAGTGAAGCCAGCTGCACTGCCCTATCACTCGTGTGGTTCCATAAACAGGAGAATCATTTTAAAATCAGTGATGATGCAAATAAAATGCCAGTTCTGTAGGCGGTCTGATCTCAAGCTTTGGAAAGTGGATGAAGCCTGACATTTTCAAGTTTAGTTTCTTTCTTAAAAACTGATTTCAGGTGTTTGCAATAAATGAAGTAATGAATTTGCAAGAAAATACGATAACGTACCAAAAATATAAACATCTAGGGTAGCTAGCATTAAAATAACTGGAAGCGTGTTTTCAGTACTGAAGGTATGCTTTTAAAAACGTGCCTACAGTGTGATATGTACCATCTTGGATGCCATTTTCATTCTTTGATGCTTCTTATATCAGAATGACACCACTGTGTGACTTGGAGGCACAGAAGAACGTACAGCTTCATTTCAGAACAGAATAATCCGTGTACTCACTGCAGTGCTTTTATCTCCAAAGCCTCCGGAAAGTGAGTGTGTTGCCAGATAATATGTAGTAGAAACTGTAGCACTTTAAGAAGCTGCTGAGCTTCACCCATTTGTTTTTGTTTGATTGCATCAGGCAAAATCAGTAATCTTAGCTCAAAGCATTTTTAGTGGTGGCTTAAATGAAGGCAAATTTAAACTATCCCCCAGGCATTGCTGGGACGAGTCCAGAGTGGCATTGCCACAGCTTCGTTGTGTGATTCTGGTACAGCCAGCAACTGCTTCCAGCAGTTAACCCTGGTGAAAAATGGTGGGTGCGTACATAGAGTAGGGTGAAGCAGCTGGAGAACTGATTTGGTCTTTTTATAACTCAGGAAAAGATGTTATTTTTTTCACTCATAGCAGTCCTGTAAGTGACTGAAAACAAACATTTGTGACTTTTTTTTTTTTTTTTCTTCTTTTGGCTATCCAGATTGTGATAACAGTGATCTCTGGTAGAGAGACAGAATCATTGGCATTAACTTCTTAAACTGAATTTCAGCCTTGGCCTCAAATACGTTCTTGCACAACACAGTATTTTCCCCACAGGACATTAAAAATATTTAGGCACTAACAAACAATTACAGCGTTATAATGTAGAAACAAAGCTTATGTGGCAGGGGGGTTGGAACTTCATGATCCTTGGGGTCCCTTCCACCCCAAGCCATTGTATGATTCTATGGTTCTACGGTTGTTATTATGAACTGTGGTAGGTTGTGTATATGCTTCCTCTCCAATTTCACAAAGCTTGCCTCTATGGCCATTTCTAGTTAGAGGTGTTTAGAATTATTAAACAAATTAGATTGTGAATGTCCGTATCTATGAGCAACCGTGTGGTGATCCTTGAGCCCTCAGTAGCCGAAAGTACGCGTGATTTCACACTACTCTGCGCCATCTTCAGAAGTGGAATTTGCTAAATAAGAATTATGATAATTAAAATGGCATTTTCCTAGAACTGCTGCTTGTGTACAGGTTTCCTGGGATTCAGAGAAATGTGAGGCTGACAGTACCATGCGTGCCACTACCCCGTCTGGTGCCTCATGGAACGATCCCATGGGTTCTGTCCAGGATACTCTTGGTAAAGTCATCCAGAAACATGAATCTGTAAGCATGAGGAGCAGTTTAATCCAAGTTCATAAATGTCAGATCTTCTAAATTAATGTGCCATAGCGTGGCTTGCACACATTCCCATATGCTTAACTCACATGTGCCAGTACCAGAAGGGAATAAATCCTGCGTATTCCTGTACCTAATGGGTGCCCTTTCCTGCAGACTTGCAAACACTGGCATGTGGCAGAGAGGTGCAGAATGACATTTTGCATGTTTAAATTAGCTTCATGCATTTTCAGAAATGTGCTCAGAGCAGGGACAGCATTAAAAAAAAAATATTAAAGGGAAAGTTCCTGTCCATGAATTGTGATTTTGAATTTAAAAAAGGGCAATATTGTAAAATCTTTTCTGTATGCAAAGTCTTGCTGATGCTTGGCTGTGTCATGCGGCCAGACTCCAGCATACCTCCTCATGTTAATCAGAGGGGAGTTCTGCTCACACTGGCACGGGGAAGCTCATAATTATAAAAACATGACTGGAGGCAATGAATTTACAACCAGCCTGACTACAGTTGGACTCCTAAATCCATAACCATTCATCTAAATAAGTGTTCAGGTTTAAAAAAGTGCAGTTAGTTCAGTGGGAATTGTTCAGGAGTGGAAGCGTTCCAAAAAGAAACGTATTTATATATGAAGCACTTGTGTTTGCATGTAGAAAAATACAGTCTTTTTGCTTTTTTTTTCCTTTTTTTTTTTTTTTCCTCTTTTTTGGGGGGATTTTGTTGGAGGCTCCAGTGGAAAAAAACCTGAAACAAAACATGAGGAGCAAACTCTGGTGTGTTGCTGTGGAAATCCAGTTACTTTAGGTATAAAATGTTTTTGTTTTCTAGAAGAATCTTTAACCCGCCCTGTTTAAGAGCTCAGACAAGCAAATGATTTACTTAAAGATTCAAGAATAAGTTTGGGGAACAGAACTGATACTTCAACGTGCCTGAGGTTCCCATACAGTTGAGCAGGTAATAAATATTGCTTACTGAAATAGTTACCCTCCGGACTTCTGCTAATCACAGCCAAAGAGATTTGACAGACTATTTATGCAAAATAATTAAATTGTAGATCTTCACAGAGAACTTTTGCATAGTTTTACTATTAATTTAACAAATGTAATCCGTAAGACTGAGGCTTATCACTGAAATAGCAATAGGATTTTTGGGGTGTTGCTAAGCCGCATTGTAATTACAGGTTTTGGATATAAATTGCTCTTGTGTGTGAGAGGAGGCAATGGCTCATGAAAATGCATTAACTTTTCACATCGGGTCAAGACAGCGCATACTGGGCTCCCTCCGGTAGGGCTTGTTCCTGCAAAGATCCACTCATTTCCATAGAGGAGGAGAAGATTGTAGAATCAATACAATCACTACAGGTTTAGCTAATCTATTTTAAAGATGAGCTTGCGAGCAGTGTGCGTTATTAACACAATGAGACCGGTCTGTGCTTACGGCTTTGCTGCCAGTCAGCTTCGCAGACACCAACGTGGCCACACAAACTCTGTGGTCTGCGAAGTGTCTGACAAGCGTTTACATGTTAACATTCATTAGAAGACTCGGTCAAGCAATTCATGCTAGATTAATTGATGATCCCAGGGTGACAGTTCATTTTTTGACGTAGCTGCCAACCTGAGCAGGACAGTCAGACCAATGGCAAAAGACATTGATGGACAAACACTGGGATTATTGAATAGCTGCTGGAGTGACACACCGGCATCTACAGAGTTTAATCAATGCCTCGAAGACATGGCAACGCTATAAAGACTGTTTATTTCCTTTCTGTGCATTTATGAATTGTTAATGCAGTCAATACATATTAGCTTCATTTGTTGTTTGGCTAAAATGCAATCTGAATTTTCCAAGCTAAGAGTTGCCTTAATATCAGTTTTTATATGGTGAAATGTATGAGTCCTTGCAGATTTATAAGGTTTTATTGATGGCTAGAAAGGCAAGCATAATTCCTGCCTTTGTTTATTCCAACGTTACAGAATTATTAAGAGTTGACATTGCAGTGCTTATTGAATAAATTCATTTCCTTGGCAGTGTATGCATTCTGAATTTTCTTGAGTTAAGCCTGAAAAAGTGGATGCATCAGCAGAAGCTAGTAAGTAGCAACAGTACTGCAAGAGGATTTCAAGCTAGAGCAATGCAAGGAGGAAACTCTAACAGCAAACTATCCATAGACAGTAAGCGTCTTGGAACAGATCATCCCTTACCTAATGGTACTGAAGTCCATTGAATTACCCAAGAGACAAGTTTGGCGCAGTATTAATTTGCAGCAGATGTTTGACTAACTAATTATTTGAAAGAGCTTGAGTATATTGCGATATAATTACTTGATATTGCAGCTTACTGCTTCGAGGGCTTGTTTTTGCCTTACTCATGCAACACAAACAATACTGCAAAAGGCATGGTGTAAGTTTTCTGAAGGATTGCTTTTTTCCCCTGAATATAAAGAAACAAGAATTGCAAATCATTAAATGATTGCAACTTACAAGTGAATTGACTGATCTGTAACCTACACTGTGGGCAGATGCTGTTTTGATCCCTGATCAGACTCAGAGAGTCACTCCTCTGACATCACCCACTTCCATTCTTTTTCCTCCTCTTCGCTTACACATGGTATGTATGGTGTGGCATGGCAGGACCATGCTGGCCCTGCAGAGGTGCTTTTATCCTTGTGACTGGTATGTCTAGGGAAGGTGCTGGGGCTCACATCTTCCTTGGGAGCCTGCGTAAAGATCCGAGTTTGCTCTAACATCAGCTGCTGCTAAATTCAGTTGCAGTTTCCTTACCACTGATCTTAGTTTCTGAATTCCAAGGTTTTCTGGGTGTGGCCATAATGCTGCAAGCATTTGAATGAAGAACAGGGGGAGGCCTCACAGCCAGGCCCTGAGCAGCTCAGGCACTGGGTGCTTGCTGAGTTATAAGACTGTTCCAGAGTCAGGGAGGGAGAATTTTATGAAGAGGAATGAAAAAGAAAATGGGGTACTTTGCTAAAGTGAAAGGAATTTCTTAAAAAATATGACTGCTCCTGTGTGAGGGTATCATCTGTCTTTTTACTAGGGGGAATGTTGAAGAAACTTTACTTGATAATAGTTGATTCCATAGCAGACTATTTTGCATTTTACTCTAATTCATATCAGACCTCCCATTGCTAAAGACAGGCTATTTTAGTAGATAGATGGAGCGCTGATCTAAGCCACCATGGCAATTTCTGTGCTCCTATTAACAGAGATTTCTGTCGTTTCAGTGACAATTAGTAGGCAAATCCTATTACAGGAATAAGATCACCTAATCCTCAACTCTAGTTCATGCTATTCACTCTGATAGGTGTTTAATTATAAGGATTTTGCAGATTTTGTACTTTGTGCAAAAAAAATCAAAAAATACAGAAATTGTGTTAGACTTCACTTAAAAATGATAAGTTAGACATCCACTACTTCAAAATCATTACTCTAACCCTTTTTATTTGCATAACTACTTTTCTGTGTTGGTAGCACTGGCTTTTTACAACTTGTGCTAATGTAGAAAAGCCAGCAAGGTCTGGAGAGGCACGAGCTGTTTTCCTCTCTGCTGCATTTTAACTTCTGTACAAAAGTGCCCACCAGGTATATTATCCATTTGGTGCTTTGATCCTTTAAAATTTTTTTCATTAGGCGTACCTAAGACAGAGAAACAGTGAATGAGTGAGTGCCAGAGAGCTTGGGCAGACCGCAACGCACTCCACCATTAAACAGCCCATCAGTGTGCTAAAAGAACTCTTCTCTGGATATTGCAGCTTGGTGCACACTGGAGGGTGTGGCAATTACTCAACAGTGAGGAAATCAGTTTTTTATTTAACTGAACTGTTGATACTGTCTTGTTCGGTTGGTTTTTGTATTTTTTTTTTTTTCTGATAGAAAAATGGCCAACTCCAAGAAATGGAAATCTGACCAGAGTCGGGTGAGCTAAGGGCAACCTGTCCATTTTTTTTAGTTGGAGCATAGGGACATGAAGGATGGTGATATGTATTAGAAGAATCCCTTTCACTCTTGCATAGGCTGTCGTTGGGAATGTGTAGTTTGCTTACTAAGTCTTGGACTTTGTCCCCTCTGGAGCTTAAGTAACTCTTCTTTATGTGACTTAATTCCTACTCTTCTGTATTTTGAAGTTTTGCAAAGCATTGAGCACTAGCTTAAATCCACTACACCTAGAGTTACCAATTAAATTTTAATGGTAGGAGACCGGGATCTTTTTTTTTCTTGTTTGGAAAATGGCACCAAAAGGTCCACATTGCAAACCTTCAACATAGAAGTACAACTTGGTCTTAAAAGCTGCACCACAGTTTAAATCAGTGTAATGAAATTAAGGATTCTCACTATTAGTGCATTTTAAAATCATAATTTCTCTATGATAGAGCTAGGACAGCTGCTCTGAACCTTTGTTACCAAGGTGTACATGCTGTTCCCAGTCTTTTATTGTATTAATTGTTCCTTGGATTCATTTCATTGTAAGCTGGGGGCTGAGAACTCTGAAGCTGTGCTGTCTTGGGCCGATGCTCTTGCAAGTTACTACAATTAAACCTAAATTAAAACAATTAAAAAAACAATTAACTGTTCTTCAAAAATTTTTTTTTTCCACAAAAAATGCAGCTCACATTACTCTCCTTTCCCCTATTCATCTGCAAAGCCATGAATGCACTTTCTCTGTAGCTCTTTCAAATACAGGTGTCAGTAGTATGATTCTTTGTCACACTTTGTATTTTGTTATCCCAAGACTCTAAATCCGTTCCTTTTCTCTTCCATGTTATCTTTAACATCTTCATAACAAAAGTGCTGCAAAAGCTATTGGAGAAAGATCAGTCTATCTGACAACATCATTCTTTGCAGCATGGTAGATTTTGAATAGAGGCTACCAGCACTGTTATATGAAGTAGCGTTCTCTTTAACAAAGGAGGATAAGCATCAGAAGCATCTAGGGAAAACCTTGGATTCACAGTGCTACACTGTGAATATCAATTTTAACCAATAATAAGAAAAAAACCCATGGCATCTCCTTTTGTAATCTGAGTTGCACTCTACTGAAAAACAAGGGCTGAAGGAACTGAAAAATACTCTGGACAAAATCCAAGGGAAGTCGATGAAATATTTCCTATGACTTCAGCGGTCTTTGGATCAGGTTTTGTGAGGCTGTTTTTCTAAGGACACGGATAGATGAGTCTTCACATGCATGAGGAGCATATATAATTGTTGAGGAAATTAGGTATTTATATATGAGTGGGTAAAGCAATCCTAGAAAGATCTGTGCCCCCAGTGCACCACAAGGTTGAAGGTTGAGGTGTTGGTTGGAACCTGCAGAGAATGATGTAGTGCTGGTGCTGTGGGTGCTGAAGTGGGAAGATCTAACCAGCAGGAGTGTGGGCTGCTGCCTCTGGCTGCTCATGCCCACTTCCAGGAGGGCTTGCATGGCTTCTGGGAAGTGGGATGGCCGCTGAGCTGGCTGCAGCTTGGAGCAGGGAGAGCAGAGGCTGTGTGTCTTATTGCCAGGTTGCCCATTAGGGAAGTTGAATTTTAACCCAAACTGGACATTCTGAAGCTTTTGTTATTTCCCCAGGTAAATCTTTACCTCTATTTTGTTCCAGAAACATAACTAAATGTTAATAGAAGAGACTCCAAAGACTTACATTTTCTAGAGGGTTAAATGGGTTGGCTGTGAGCACCTGGAGTGCATCTAATACACTCCTTCCTGAAAAGTCATCCTCAAATGTTCCCCTGGTAGAGACAAAACAAATACGGTGTGGCTTCTGTAGAAATGGAGTGTGGGTTTTTTTTTCCCCTTGAAGCTGAGGGAGGCTGCAAAAAGGGCCATTAAGTGCACTGCACGTTCTTTTACTGCTGATGCAGGTCCTGCGCTGGCCCAGTAGTTAACACAAGTTTTTAGCAGTATGAGTGATTGTATCTGGTGTGGAGCACCTCTAATAGTACACACTCAGGAAGGATTGGGTTTTACTTCACTCTTCTTTTAGAGACATCACATCTGTTTTGTAGATTGAACCAAATACATAGCTCTAGGAGCATTTCTGGCAGTCATACCCTTATAGCAGTAGTTTCTGCCTTCATTAAGTCTGTAAACCTCTAAAACTATTCTGAGCAAGTATGGACTTCTTTATATTGAGGACGGTTAGGAGTAAGCTTACTTTTCCTACCAGTTTTTTGGACCTTTTCATTACATTAAAAGCAATCCATGGACTTCAGAGGTCCACAGACCATACTGATTTATTGACAGCTACTGCACTAAAGTGCACCGTGGAGGGGCAGAAACACGAGGATATCAGAGCTGTGCTCACAGACCGGCTGTTTGGTGTCTCTGAGCATCCTGCAACTGGGCTGTTTTTGTGTAAGGAATGTTGACAAATGCGGCTATGAGGGACCTGTACAAGACTGTGTGTGGATTGCCTCTAGAATAATGTTTTGCTGGGGAGAAATCCCTACATTGTATGATCAAATTGTGTATGTATAGTATTATTAGATGCAAGCTGCTGAACTTTAAGTGAAAGCTTTAATTCCTAGTGATGTGTATCTACTGCATGATAATGTCTTGTTCTAATAGTACCTACCAACCCTCTGAGTAGTACGTGGCACATCATGTTGTTTGCCATGTCCAGCAAAAAGCATCTATCATAATTTTCAATTTTACTGCCATCAAATAACCTTTCCAAATGCTAATTTCCCTGTAATGCATTCACCCTGGATTTTGAGTAAGCCGATGCAAACAGTATGTAACCTGTAGTTTTGCTTTCTTTTTTGAAGCACCTGAGATAGGCTTTTTCATAATTACTATATTTTAAAATTGATTTCTAATTTACCACCGTATTATTCTAATCACAGCAACAACTCTGTTTGCCTGCTGTATAATCATACTTTCACATTATTCAAAACCAGTTTTTATCTGGTGAACTTCTGACGATTTTTCTTCAGTTTCAGACAGTTATTTAATTGTCTTGTTAACATGGATCATTTGATTTTATATCAGATTAAATTGCTGCCTCGATGGTTCATTTTTGCAATATGCTGTGCTGACAGAAAGGTACTGAGAATCTGAATGGATACATATCTTATTAAATGCAGATTTCATTAGCATATTATGTTAATATTCTTTTCAATTCAATAAATCTGTGTGGCACTTAAAAAACTATTAGTTTCTCTATAAAGCTTTGGATAAACATTGTGAGGTTATATCTTGGAGTTCATTAGTTTTTGTATGTGTATTTTAGTGTATATTAGTTTACCTATATATTTTTGTATATACAGGATGTTGGCTTTTGGAAATAGCCTCCTGTGGGCAGGTGCTCATTCAGCTGTGGTGCCACATGTGGTCATCTCTCATACAATGCAGCTGATGGTTGTTGGGCATGGGCTGGTGTTTACTGCTGTACGTTTCGTGATATTATTTTGTTTAGGACTAGATTGCTTCAGAAAGTGTTTATATCTTTATCTTAATAGAATAATAGAATCACAGGATCCCTTGAGTTGGAAGAGACCTTTAAAGGTCATCTAATTCAACTCCTTTGCAATGAACAGGGACATGCACAGCTAGATCAGGTTGCCCAGAGCCTGATCAAGCCTCCAGGGATGGGGCATGAACCACATATCTAGGCAACCTGTTCCACTGCCTCACCATCCTCACTGTAAATGACTTTCTCCTTACATCCAACCTTAAGCTTGAAGGCATTTCCCCATGTTCTACCGCCACAGTCCCTGCTAAAGAGTCTGTCCCTTTCTTTCCTGTAGATATTGAAAGATATCCCCTTCTTTCCTGTAGATATTGTAGATATCTTTCCTTCAGATATTGAAAGGCTGCTATCAGGTCACCTCACTGCCTTCTTTCTCCAGGCTCAAGAGCCCCAGCTCTTTCTAAGGAAAGCTTCCTTAAAGGTCTGCCAGCTCTGCTCTGCACCCTTGCCCCTGAGAACAGTCTCTGTCACTCAGATGCTTTTGATTTGCTCCTGACTATTCTTTAGGGACAGCTCTTCACATTTGATTCCTCTCCTGATGTACATAGCAACATCCCTTCCCCTCCTTTCTTGCCTGTCCCTTCTGAACAGCTTGTAGCCATCGATAGCTATACTCCAGTCATGGGAACCCTCCCACCAGGTTTTGGTGATGGCAACTATGTCATGTTTTTCTAGTAGCATGGAAGCTTCCAGCTCCTCCTGTTGTTTCCCAAGCAGTGTTTATTGGTGAAAAGCACCTCAGCTGGGCAGCTGGCCTTGTCACCTACTTAAGAAGGCCTAATTTAGATGAGCCATCCCACACCTTACCATGGCTCATTATCCCACCCACCCCCTTCAGACCTAGTTTAAAGTCTTCCCAGTGAGCTCCACTAGCTTTTCCCTAAGGACCCTTTTCGCTCTTTGAGAAAGGTGAACCCCATCCGATGCCCACTAACTCAGCGCCATATAGGCCACTTGGTTGTAAAAAAAAACCCAAACAACAAAGTTCTGGTGATGGCACTAGCCACAAAGCCAAATATTTAAAGATAAAAATTTTGTAGAATCTGTGTTTCATTCTGCTTGGGAATGTGTTTCTACCTTTATGTGTTTTTACCCTTCCCCTTCCTCCAAAAAGAAAGGTTTTTCAACATTAAATTTCAAATATCTTGGTTTAGAAAGATCATTTTTGGATGTAAACACACTTTTCAAATTATCTTTTTAAAGAATTCTACACAGCTTCACCCTTAAGTAAGCTGGGCTGCTCTGTGAATATGTTCATCTAAAATAATGGAAAGGTGAATAACAGAAAAACAAATTTGCAAAAAAAAAAAAAAAAAAAAAAAAGGAGATTTATGAACCTGTGTGACAAATATTGCTACAAACTTTTGTACATGTAGTATTTATGGTTTTCTTTGCTGCAGTAGATATTCAGTAGAGCTGAGTGAATACCCAGTGACTAATTTAATCATAAATTTTCCAATGGAGAGGCTGTTCAAATCTCTTTCGGATATTTCATTATTTTTCATTTATTTTTCTCATTTACACTTTCATTTAAGAACAGTAAGGGCACTTTGGGAAAGATTCTTTAAATATTCACTTAAAAGTCATTATTTTCTCCTTGAATAATCTTGCCATCTGTCGGTGTATGAAGAAGGGGAACCCCAACAGGGCGAGCTGAGCACCTAGCTGAACTCACAGAGCCAGCTGAAGAGTGCTCCTGGGCGTTCACACTCTGCAGACCTACCAGCCTTGCTGGTATCACGTGAGCTGCCAAACACCTTCACAGCCTTTGAGCATCCAATTAAAAAAACCAAACCAAACCAAAATAATCATCTGAAATGTATTAAGTTCAGAGAATGCAAAGAATAAAACTAGAAAACTTTGTTTCTCCTTAGTATAAATAACCTACATGGCAAATTTGATTTGAAGAAGCACTGTGTTGTGTTCCCTGCCCCTGGGAGTCCTGCTGGTATCGCTGCCCTGTCAGCTCGCATCTGACACTGACACCGCAGTGCCCACTGTGAGGACAGAGAGACTTCCAGGCTGCTGTTATTACTGCTTCTGAGCTGAGGGGAAGAGAAGCCTATCGTCCTTGGGATCCGATCTTGCCCAGAGAACTGTGCAATAATTAAACCTGTGGCAGAAAAAACAAACCAGCTAAATCAATCCGTTATCTTCAGTGAGTTCATTAAGCACTACCTAGGCCTACTGCTAAGGGAGAGGGCATATTTTGGTTCTGCAAGATAAAATAGTGTGAAGGGAGATCAAAACTGGAAAAAACAGTGTACAGCTCTTCCTGGGTGCTTTGTGGGGGTGTTTTCTGTCAGGCCCGGCCTCTCAGTAGCTCCCAGCCCTGAGGTGAGGCCTGTGGTGGCAGCTGGGCCCTGCTGCTTTCTGCCCCTTCTCTTCAGCTGCTGTGGGACTCTGATTTCTGTCCGTGGCAGCAGCCCTAGCAAGAGTTATCCCTATCCATTCCTGTTTAGAAGTGAGTTTGCTTCAACTATGAAATCTGTGTTTATGTATTAGTCAATACCAGTTTTCTCCTCATTGTGATAAACACCATCAGAAAAAATGACTTGCGGCCTTCTGTGCCTGAACAAGCCCTCCAGGCTGCCTGCTGCCGCAGCCCCTCAGACTCTGCAGGCTGTGGAGAAGCTGGGCACAGCAAGACTAACACAGCCATGCCTTCATGAGATCTGTGTGAAGTTACTGCCAAAAGAAGCTTCAGCTTGTTAGATGAAAGAAATACTGAGACAGACTCATGTAACTAGGCTAAGAAAATGCAGTCGTTACATACAACTGATCTAATGTGCGCTTAGGATTTCCTTTTCCCAAGGTAAGTCTTTAACTCTGGGTGCCTTCTCTGTTGAGACAGGAGATGGTAAATATTTTGCCTCTATTAAGGCCAGTGTCAGTGTGCTTGCTCCTGACTGCTCTAAATAATTGCAAGAATATGGTTTTCTTGCTAATTAAAGTTGTTCTCACAGCAATGGGGTTTCTCTTGGAATATTAGCTATGTGCCCTTGAATGTTTTCACATCAGTGGTCAGTTGCTAAAAGGACAGAAAAGGTGGGCACCATGAAGATTAAAATATTCAGAATTCCTGAAACGCAGCATCAGCAGTTCGTTGTGAAACATCTTTCGTTATAATCATTGCTATCTGCTTGTGGTGGTACGGAGGGCAATCAAAGCGGGCTGAATGCTGTAAAAATTCATATAAATGCACCCCTCTGAACTCAGCAGGAGGCAGAGTTTGACTCACTCTCCCTAATTTGAGGAATTTGAAATCTAATTAATGTTACATTGCAACAAAAGTATAGAAGAACTGAGACAGACGTGTGCTTTTGCTGTGCAAGGCAGCAACAGGGCTGGAATAGGCAGTTTCAGATGAGGAAAGGTGAAGAAAGAGGACAGTGTGCAGTCTGCCATGTTGCTAAGAGGGAGACTGCAGCCTGCTCAGCCCTGCTCCTGGGGCTATATTATGTGAGACATTTAAAAGTCATAGTTCTTTCTCCTTAGCAAAAAATGTAATAATCAAAATATACAGTGGAGCCAGTGCTGCAGCATTTCCTCCTCAGATCTCTGCAGTAAACAGGGCAGGCTTTGGCTTTGCTCAAAATCATTTGGAGTGAAAAGGAGAATCTTCTGCGCACTTGGAATGGATGATGGTGATGGCACAGCCAAGACTAATATGAAGGGAAAATCAAGTTCAATTCGGTCTTTGAAGTTAGAGAGGAAAAAGAGTAAAATTCACTCCTCTGTGCTGCAGGTCTCCCTTTCCTAATCTGTGATTTCACAGAGGAAAGAAACTGTGCCAGTGAGCTCCTTTCAGGAATTGCCCTTGGCTTATTAACTTGCTTTACGTGTTGTCCAGTTTCTGGGGGAAAAGGCTGTGTTTGTGTGTGGGTGGTGTTATTTTAGAAGGTGTCTCAGTTAATTATTGTCAACTGGAACATCACCTAGGATATATTCTTCTTCTGTCATGCAGCTGAATACTCATGCATTTAAAGGTAACTCTTCCGTAGTTCATTAAATTGTGTTGCGGTGAACTTATCTCCACTGGGTCTCAATTAAGAAATGAAGCCAGTGCCTTTAGAGGAAAAGGCAGAGAACAATCAGAATATACTGAATATATAATTTGATCTCTTGAAATAAGCAAGAGGAAAAATATAGTTGGCAAATGCTAAGACACTAAGAAGATGTTGGCTCTCGCAGATTTGTGTATGGAGGTAGAATCTGATTAGATCATTACTGTACAAGAGAAACATTTAATGCTTTTAAAAATTTAAGTTCTAAGTTTGTTAACTACCGTGAATTTAATGTAGCAAATATTCTTTTTCCTTATCACTTCCTCCTTCATTTTAGTACCCCTGGGAACTTCAGAAACACTGATTCTATTGTCTATTAACATTAATTATAAAACTGTGGTGAATTCTGTGTTACGTTCTAATTTAATTAAGGATTTTTGCTCTAATAGTAATTTGATTTCCCTTTTTAGTGTTTAAAATATCTAAATCTGGTCTCTGGATTTCATTTCTACAAAAACAAAGAAAACAAAAAAACAACAACCAACCCTTCAAATTCATAATTTTCTCTTCATTAAATAACGTCAAATGTGAAGAACAGTGAAGGCAGTGATATCAGCTTTTCTTTCTCATACCTCCTTCACTACCATTCTTTGTGTGCTGTACACACCTTTTTTTTTTTTTTCCTGTTTCTCTCCCACTACGTGTTCTTCTTTGCTAATGGTAGAAGGCTGTTATAGTGGTTTGCTAATGGTTCGTTTTATTTTTCTCCTACAAAGTATAAGTAATACCAAGAACCATTCTGAGGTATTTTCTGCAGTGCAGATACTGGTGAGAAATGCCTGTGGAGGAGGCAATACCATTGCTGGTTTAACATGGACTGAACACATCATCAATATATATGTGTTAAACAATTCCTGACTTCGTACTTTCTCCGTGAACTTATTTCTCTTCAATAGCTTGAAAATGAGCAGCTTACAGATGCAGAATGGTTGGAATTTTAATTAGGTTGTGCCTTAAGGATGCCTCCTGTTTCCAAGTTACTGACATCTCTTGAGCTAAATGAATGGGTCAAGTTTCATTTTTACAGCTTATAGGAAATCTCTTGATTGGTTTGCGGTATTAATCTTGGCCATTCCCTGTGTTTCTCCACACCCATTTAGGTGAATTTAGTGTCTGAGGTAGCCATGTTTGTTCTGGCCTTGTGAATCCCATCCCTGTTCAAGTTCTCACTGACCAAAGTATTCAAGACAAATTTTAAGCAATTATGGTGAACAACGTTAAAGTAAAAATGAGCACAGAATTGCTTTGCTCTGATTGGCACTGTACAAAAATTGTAGTGTCTTCCTGAAAGTATATGCATGTACTTTTGTGACTACTTGAATATCTACCTTTTCATTTGTTTACAGATGAGTAATGAGAGGAATTTGTTTTCTTCTGTGAGATAAGCATCATCATGCTTCTCCTAGCAGCCGCATGCACAATTAGGAGGACCCAATTAAAGTTGCATTCAGTTTGCACAAAGCGATAGTGATTGCTGTCTATAATTTCTCCTGTGGTTTGACTTATGGGCATTATGCTCTACAGAACTTTATTAACAAATATAGTCAAGTCAAACAAGTTAGGTTTAAAAAAAAAAGCAAAAAACCACACCCAAAACAATCTGAGAAACAGTATATAGGATCTCAGCCATTGTGCACTACATAAAGCTTGAAAAAAGGAGCCACTTCCACCCCCTCGAACAGCCAGCGTGCAAACTTCAAGTTTCCTCTGTGTAGGTTTGTAGGGTTTCTCCTGGCCACAACAATAAGTATGTCTGTCTTCTCTGTTTCCATGTAAGTGGGACTGAAAGTCAGACACTGACTACAGCAGGTGCAGGGCATCCCAAGACACCTGAGGATTTAAGCCTAAAGTAATTCTAAAGCTAAACATACCTTTGCTTTTTCCAAGCAATATTTATGTCATCATTACGTAAATCCCAGTGCCGGGCTTTGTGTAATTGATGTATCATTATGCTAAATGGAAAGGTTGGATAGGGCTTCGAGCAGCCTAGTCTAGTGAAAGGTGCCTCTGCCCATGGCAGGGGTTTGGAACTAGCACTTTAAGGTCCTTTCCAACCCAACCCATTCTGTGATTCCATGAAAGAGAAATGTAGAGAAATAGGATACAGGAGCAGGGCATTGGAGCAGTTTCATTCATAACTATTCTTCTTTTTCCTCATGAAGCTGTTTAGTTCTCACTGCTCCATTGGGGGGCTTAACATTCGTTGATGTTCTCCCAGCCCACACATTGCTCATTGTGTACATGCATACATTCAAGGTAGTATAGCATGTTTTGCTTTCATAGGGTAGGGATACCAAAAGTCTGTATACACTGATCTATGGGCTAATGTGCTACAAAGAGCAAAACATCATATCGCCAGTCCCTGCAAAGAGTTTTGTGATAAAGTGTGTAGTTTTCAACTAAAAAGCAGGAACAGAAGCCCAACAAGACTCAATTTCTGTAGGTATGAACAGCCAATGGGTAGCAAATCTGAAAAAAAAGTGGAAAAGAGCATGTCTGAATTGCCTTAAAGTGCAGAGATTCTACTTAATCACCACACAGGTCTCCTTAAGTAGCTAAAAGCAAAAAGGGGGGACTTCATTCTATGAGATGCAGAATATCTGACTCTCAGACAGCAAAGCACTTCAGGTGTCTGAGGAGATCGAACGGTCAAGGCACTTGGTTGGTACTGAAGTGCTTTTCTGCTGTTTTGCTATGAGCTAACATCATGTAGGATAGGACCTATACAGAACATGATTTAAATCATTTAATCACCTTGCATATGTCAAGTGGTGATAGATCCAAAACCAGTCACTTGCTTTCAAAAGTAAGTACGTTATTAATTCAGAGAACATGATAATGATGTCCACAAGAAGTTGTCTGGCTTTTTATGCTCTCATAGGTAACTGACAGTTTTGATGATGATACATCAAGAAAGCCATAATAGAGAAGAAAGCCACCTTTAATTTCAAGCTTCACTAGAATCATGAGAGGAAAATTAATGTTTACTAAATGAAAAAGGATGATATTACTGGAGAGAAGAAGTTTTGTTTAAGCTTTTAGGAGAACATTAATAACTTTGGGGAATGGAAATGTACATAGTATATTATAAAATATTTTTAATAGCATAAAATTTAGAAAATCCAGGAAGTATTTTAAATTTACCTAAGCTCCTCAAAATGGTCTCAGGTTTTAAAAAGTAAGCAAACCAGAAGCTTTCTACTACCAATACCTTTCCTATGGAAACTTAGATATAGCCTCATACCAGATGAGTGTTTAGAGGTGACAGGAGGGTCTGTTGATCAACTTTTGCCTATTTCTGTAATGCTCCTGCAAATTTCTAGGGGAATCTCAGAAGCATACAGGCTTGCTCCCTAGGAATGTACTTTCATAAAGCTGCCATTCTTGGAGTCCTCTGACATATCCCAGTGCTGCTGAGTTTTGCCTGTGATATGTTGCCAAGCACCATGAACGAATGCAGCTCTAAGATGGCAGGTCACTTTTTATTTTGCCAGACACAACAAAGAAGTGTCAACTTCTGACATTTTTTAAAAGTAGGCTTTAAAAGAAATATCAAACCTGTTTTTAACCAGTCAGTATCTGAGAATACATGCTCACAGAAATAGAGGGGATAGGGAAATTTGTGCAAGTGGAAACTGTACTATGCTATGTGAATCTGATTTAGCACTGCATCACTCTGGTTTTATGCTGATAAATACATTTGGGATTAGGTGACAGGGACTTTATGCCATTAAATAAATGGACAGTGGATATGAGCTCAGACATCTAACGTGTGTGCAGCACTGCAGTGGGATTATAACTTCTGCCGGTCACTGGTCTGTGGGATAATCTTGCAGTCAAAATGCTTTGGTCTTGCATTTTTGTTGTAGGATCTTGCAGTCCTTAGGTACGTTCAATACCCTGCAGAAACCCCCTGTGTAGGAGGAAATGGAAGCATTTAGCAGGCGACTTGTCTGGCTTAACGCAGTAACACGCAATGTCTGAGCAGTAAGGCAGGACAGAAAGAACCACAGAAGCCTTATATCCCAATTACACAGGCTAACACAAGTGCTCAGTCTCTGGGGAAGCACTATGGTTGACAGGAAATACTGGTTACGGAAACGGTGGCCTGCAAGTTACAGTTGAGAGCTGCATTTGCTTTAATGGACTTCACTATTGACTTTTCAGCTGTTTAAAACCACGTTAACATAAACTGTTAAAAAAATAAGAGGGAGAAAAAGAAAAAAAAATTATGACTTGATATAGAGCACATTAACAAATGCTTTATTTTTCATAAGTCTGCCAAGGAGATGGCATAGTCATGATAACAGGGAAAAGTGGTATAGAGGACAATTTTTATCACATTATATGTGATAAAACAGGTGATAAGTGATTGCTTTCAGCACTGAACTCCATTTGTCTTGAACAGGACTCCACTGGCAGCATGGTGTCTTTTGTAACCATCTGGACAGCATTTGATTCCCCTTTACTGGTGGACTGATGAAGCTGCTGCCAGCACATCCCAATTTTCAACATAGCCAGGTTCACAGTCAGTCTAAAAGACAACCATTTCAAGCAACAGAAAAGGGAGTATCAAATTCAGAGTATCAAACTCAGAAGACTGCATTTCCATCTCAAGTGCCTTCCCTCAGCAGACAAGGAGATCTTTTCCTTTTACTCCCAACAACTGCAGGCTGTTGGGAACTAATCTGCTTACAGGCACGTTCCTTTCTCGGGGAAGTTCAGAGGATGTGACTGCTCTTAAGCTGGTGGAAGCTAGCCTTACACAAGTAACAGTGCGGCACTCGTACCTGACAAGTGCACTGAAGGGCCCACTTGCCCCCTGTACCAAATTCTTTTGTTCTCCATTTCTGCTGGTTCTTTTAGTTGAGAGGCAGAGTAAATGGCTCTCAGTTCACAAAGACAAGCAAGTTATAAATTGTAGGAAAATTACTTCTGAAATTATACATCACTGCCAGTTCATTTTCAATTGTGTTTATAAAAAAGTTTCCAGTATAAAAAACAAGTGGTACATTGTGCACTAGGAAAGTATTATGGAAATTTACTGCTAACATGGAGATGTGCATATGCCTGTAATTTGTGACTAGGAAGGTGTTATGTGCTCTGAATAAGTAATTAAGAAAAAGTCAGTTCAGATATAATGTTTACTCTAAGGCTACTGCATTATACAGAAGACTTCTGCTCTGTGGTTCTCTTGTGCCATCAGGTTTGCTATAGCACTCGTGTGGGCCCTTCTGACTGTCATCTCTCCTTCCTCTCTCCCCATCCCAACATACCTTGGTAAAGCAGCAGATAAAGGGGATGACAGCATTATGTTCAGAATTGGTAGATGAAGGAAAGAGAGCAATCTCTGCAGAATCTAAGTCAGATGAGTTTCAGGCTTAGTTATATTCCTGCTTGACTTTCAAATGCTGGTACAGAGTGCAAACCCATTTCTATTCTACTCTCTGTTTTCACCCTTTTGGAGCTTCAAACTTGCAATATTTAAGATGTGGAAAATCCTTTTACCAGCTCCCACGGGAATGTGCATCTGTATATATTCACCTTAAAAGTTTTAACTGAAAGCTTAGAGGTTTTTGAAGTCAGTAACCACGTGGCTAAAACAAAAAAGTAAACATTAACTGTTTCCCGTGGACTTAATCACCTCATAGAGAGTAATTTGCTGTCTAAGTTTACAGAAATATTAATGCTCTTTTTCATTTGGCTACATTTTCTATAACAAAAAATAGATGCCATTTTAGAATATTCCTTTGTTTCTGGCTTTTGTTTGTAGAGCGCGTTCCTAAGTACAGTTGTATGTATTGTATCCCTGATGCATACGGGAAGCAGTTCTTCATGATTCGTGACTCCACACTTAGCATTCACAACCACATGCCAGCCCATAGACTGGCAGTTCTGCAGCTCTGAAGTTCCCGTAGGTGTTTGAAATCCAGCACCAAGCTGTCAGGATGGCTTCAGCCTCTGGACTCTTCTCTCACTACTGATTTTGTTTGTCCAAGTAATCCTTTCTTGTACCACCCGAATACAGCTCTTGCAAATCCAAGTTGTTCATAGTGTTTGTTGGTGATCTCAAACAGTGCATTGGCCCCGAACAAGGCTAGAAAGATACTCATTAGTCCAGTCAGCTCTTCCATGGTCAGTCCCAAGAGATGGGGACTACGTCAGTATGCCAGAGAAGCCCCTTGGTAGCCACAGGGCCTGGACAAGCCCCCTGCTGGCTGGAAATGGTTCCACCACAAGCACAGCAGTGCAGTGGCTGAACATTTACTTGATGTAGAGTTCTTGCATGCTTAATATCCTATCACGGAAAGGAGATTTCTGTATGCAAGAATTAGTAGCATTAGGATAGGAATGTATGTATTAAGTTTTCCTTGTGCACCATGTGCAAATGTGCTTAGCCTACTCCCCTTTCCTCCCCCCCTCCCCTCACCTCCCTCACTTTTTTTTTTGTCTCTATTTAACCAAAGTTTTATACACATATACAGGACAGCATTACATTTCTGTATGATGTAACATTGTCTCTCATTTGTATCACTGCTGAACCCACTCCCCTGCTTCACCCTGATTCTTCATAATAATAGCACTCTCCACGGAAGCCTGGAAAATGTCTGTTTTAAGTGAAGTTATTGTCCCTTTAATGACCACAGGAATATCCACGGCATTTTATGTATTGGCTTGGGAAATCTCTTCTGCCCACCCTAAATAGCTGTCTGTCATAAATATATCTGCTCAGAGCGATATGCATTATATAAATAAAACCGTACGGGCAGAATGGTTGTCAATCAGAAGAAAGGCTCTACACCCACTATCCAGAGCGTATATACTTTGTAAGCATTGGTTTCCAACAGATAAATGTAATCAAGGTTTATATGCTCACAGAAGCCAACAGGATGGGATTGTTTCACTCGAAAGATCAGAAGAAAATTGTAACTAATGTTGTGGAAAATTACTTTGGTATTGCTTTCTCAGTACAGCATCACAATTAGGTAGCAATGTGAAGCACAGGGAAAGAATAAATGAATAGTAACAAATCAACACAAACAGCTACTGTCAGGAGTACTTTGCTCAGTGAAAGTAATGTAAGCATTACTTAAAGTTTTATGACTGTGGATTTTATACTGGTTTAAGTAGTACATCAAGGTCTCGCCATCGTGCTCGCTAGGACTACAACAATCAAGAGCAATTTCCGGAACGGACAGATAAAGCTGAAGTACCAAAGTATTTTTATTAATCTTGTTTCATAAGTTGTACTATCTTAAATTAAAGATGACTGAATGTACTAACAGTGAAAAATGCCCTTTTGGACAATGCAAAACTCTCCTATGGTGCTTCTCAGTGCAAAAGAAACATCACTGACTTTTCTGCAGCTTTCCTCAGAAGATTCTAACCCCTGCAAATGCACTTTGCTGCACAGTAACTACGTGGGAAATGCAAAACCAAAGGCTAATCCAATAAAGCTCTGCCATGCAAAATCTGTTGTCCTAAGCAGCTTAATGACACGTGCGTTTTTTCAATTCCATTGAGGCAGCAATCAGACAAGCAAATTATAGCAGTATCCACTCTCCATTAGAAAAGGACCCCTTTGAGGAGAAATGCTCTGATGAGGGGAAGGGAAGCATCCTTTTCAGCACACCAAAACGTCTCTTGTGATTGACAGATTTTCACAGGAGGCTGTCTGGCAATGAAATATGCCTACTCTCTTTGTAATGAAATGACCGACTGTTTTTTCCTATGTCCTTTATGCTTCCTAACATGTCTTAGTGATAACTGGTATCATTTTCAGAAGGAGTAGAGGTGAGGAGTTTCTGAGTCCACCATGAGCTGGAAGCACTTAATGCATGTGAAAATCAGCCAAACAGAAATAAGAGTAATTGTATGGAACGCCTTTTACTCAAAGGTGCAGTCTGATTCCTGTTAACGTAAATTGTAATTGAATGTGAGAATCAAGCAATTGATCACACACCTTTGGCAGTAACAGCATTGCTGGGATGTTCATTTTGTAGCTATGAAGAACCTTACTGACAGCTACTGAATATATCAAGGAGTGCAGCAAGGAGGGAGGAGAAGAGGACCTCAGTTCAAACTTGCCTTTATTTAAATGTGCTTGGGTGTCCCACTCGGCAGTTACATCCTCTATTATAATTTACAGTATATTGCACTCAGCAGTTCAAGAGGTACGTGACTGAGAAGAGAGCTCAGGAATTACCATTCTGCTTGGCTTCTGTCTTGTCATACATTCGGATAGAAGGATGTTAGTGCCTGGGGAGGGGAACTAAGTGACATACAGGAAGGAAACTTCAGAGATTGCAGGGAAGGTAAAAGTGACCAGTGAGGGCAGGAAAGGGGAGAAAGGGAACAGGCTACAAGTCTTTAGGAAAACCAGTGAAACCTGTTCAGAGAACAGGGTAGCTATTGTGCAGAAGCATACTTTAAGTCCTAGGGGACTGTCTGATCAGGAGTGCTACTTTGTCTTAGAAAAGGAATTTGACTCACCATCACAACAGATCCAGCTGGGGCACCTGGACCATTGCCTGCTTCTGCCTGGGGTTTCCAGCCCAGCAGGCTAACGCGAGGCTTTGGGTAATAACATTTAAAGGATAAAATAGGAAATGATCCTTTCCCTGTCATAAATCCTTGGGGGTTTGGGCCCTTGTGGTTACTGAAGGAGATATGATCTGATCCTATAAGGATCTATCTAAATTCCATAGGTTACGGTACAACCACACCGAATACGTGGCCAATAACAGTATGAAGGTAAATCTGTTCTCAGCATAAAACCATCCCACGTTTACTAAGAGGAAAGGCAGGCCCTGCACAGCGTGCATCTCGATAGTAGAGATATGTTGGTGATTCCTCTCTACTACACATTTTGTGCAATCACCATTTTGGGCATTAACCATATGAGCTGCTCCAGTGAGCTTGTATGGCTAACTCGGGATGTGTAATTTCTGATTTTTTCTTTATTTTCCTATTAAGATACAGACCTCATAGCAGTATTGATTCCAAATGAATATGCACAGTACTGTCAGTTCTAATCTGTAAATTATTTTGCATCTAAGTATACAAAAACGAATTAGAAAAGCACTGAAGTGACTGGTTAATTCTCTGCTTTCTGTGACACACTGATGGTTCATTATATCTACAGTTTCAGCTGAGTGTCTGCTTTCAGAATTGGTGTGCAATTGGACTAAGGAATAAACATGTTAAAGTATGGATTGGTTAGTGACATGGAAGTAAGCACTTAGTAAACCTGGGCAGAGAAATCAGCACATAATGTAAGGACTTCTGTTAAAGTGTAATGTAATTTTGTATTCGGGTTCAGCTGCTTTAAAAATGTTACTAATATTTTATCTTGAAAATATACACAGTCACCTCGACTGTGCAATGAAGTCGTCAGTTGAATAGACTTATAAAGCACGTATTCAGTCAGAGGAGAATTTCAGTGCATATATGAGCAAACACAATGACGGAACCTCTGCGCATTGGAGTATTATTAGGAGCTGAAGTAACTGTGCTGACATTTGTCTAGGCTCTAAACCAGCCTTCATTGCAGCCTTAGTCAAAGAAAAAGTGATTGTAAGGAAATGAAGGGAAGTCTTGTGCATTTTCACACTTCTTACATGCCCATTGTTTAAAAGGAAACCACTGCTTCAGCCTGTAGTTTTCAAGTTCTCACATGAATATGGGGTGGGTTTTTTTTGGCTTTTTAAAGTTAGTAACATGAGAATATGGCACACTTATGAATGGAAACTGAAATATTTAGTAGAAGTTATGCACATTGAAGGACTACATCTTCGAATATTTTAAGCTTCTTGCATGACTTATTTTATGCATCTCTTATCTTGCATCTCTATGAAACACTGAATACCATATGCAGGGAAGGGTGTATTCAGAGTTGAACTTTGACAGAATTTCTCAGTTCCAGATTTACAGTGGTATAACTGGCAGCAGAAGTCGATCTGCACTTTAGCAGACTATTAACTTCATCCAGCTGGACCCGGTACACCTTGGCAAAGATTCCTGCATAATCAGTCAATTGTTTCTTGGAACTGCTTTTTATGCAAACTCTTTTTTTCCTTCTTTTTGTGGTCAATTAACCTCAAAATAGTCTTTATTTAAAAAAAAAAAAAAGAATTACTTACCTGTGTTCAGGCAACCTCTGTGGAAAATGTAAACATGTTAAGGGTACAAGTATAAAAAACTGAACATGAAAGAGTCAACCAGAAACAGGAATGCTAACCTGGTGTCTGCTGATGAACTATTTCTTCTGGATCCTGCAGGTGAATGAAGACAACAAGCCCAGCTGCTCCAAACAGCAAGATGAAGGAGAACATACATGTCAGCCTCATAATTATTGTTCTCAGATCAATCCAATTTGGACCCAGGAAAAGAACTGCACGCAATCTCCAGAGCGCTCTTCACTCATAGTCTCGTCCTCTCATCTGGAAGTCTGGCGTAACATACCTACAAAAGGTAAAACAAAACCCTCTAAAACTTTACCCACACAACATATATTGTTTAAGGTACATTAGTTGATTGAAGTTCTTTTTTAGATCAGACAACTGATTTCGTTAGTATTTCTTCGGTAAGTAAATTGCAGTCATCCAGTCAATTTCAGCCCTACCAGTTTGTCTTTAATTATACGTCACTGTTTTTAACATGTTGAAAGTACAGTGTAGAATATCATCAGAAATATGACTTGGGAAAAGCGATCATGCCATGACTGTAATTTGCAGAGAAACCCTCTTAATAGTTTCTTTTGAGTGAATCGTATGTCACTTTTTATTTTGCACTGATTAAGCAATGTGAAAACCATGAAGTGAGATAATATGGGGATAAAAGATAACACACATAGTACCTTGCATGTCAAACATGCGGAGAGTGACCAAGAACTGGCAGCTGCCTACTACTTCAGCCTTGAGGAAAATAGTTGAACTGGAGTGGGGCACTGCAGGTTGCTACACAGCCCGTTGCAAAAGCTCCATGGGTGTATTGATTTCCAAAGAGAAATGCTGGTCACAGTGCTTGGGCCACCTTTCATGGGGCTGCACAAAGCACCAGCAGGCAGAGCGCAGGGAGCAAGCTGGCTGGCTGCAGGAACACTGGAGCTGCTGCCTCTCTTCCCCAGGGAACTCTGAACAGATTTCTGGGCTCGGTTCTGCAGTTCTCCTGGCTGGCTCTAACACTTGCAGTTACGTGCCATTTCAGGAAAACAGCAGCAGGACTAGTCAGTCCCAGATGGGCACCGTGTATATGATTCTAAACCTCTGACTGCACACAGTCCTAAGGCAAATACTTCATTTTAAGCACACAAATAGTCCCATTGGAACCAGTACCCATTCTGGTAAGAGTTAAGAAGTGAATAGATGGAAGAATGTGAGCAAAAAAAAAAAAAAACAACAAAACAATCATTAGCAGTGCCAACTGCTGTATTAATTAAAAGAAATACTTTTGCCACGCATGTGTGCTGGCCATACATTTTTTGGTGACATGTAGGAAGGTCCATTAAAGTACAGGCACTGAAACTGGTTCCCAGCAAACATAACCACATTTCTGATCAGCAGATTATTTACCACAAGGACCCCAGCTGGAGAACAGCAACAGATTGCAGGAGTCACTTTGCTTTTATTGTATTTCTAATTGGAAATGTGAGCTGGTGTAAAGGTTTCTGAAGGTGGTCTTTATTTACAAAAGAGGTTTTAGGTACAGAAAGCTTGTGTTACATTAGCCTGCAGGGAGGATGGGTTGTGGAAAGGTGATATTTCAAAGTAATTATTCCAGGAAAAGTCTTTAAAGATTTCTTGATGTGCCTGGAACATTTGGTGTTAGAGGCAACTTCTTTTGCTTTTCATGGTTTCCATAGCTGGTTTTTAATTCTCTGCAGGGTATTTGTTTTCTAAATGTCTAAAATGCACCAAAAAAAGAACACCACTTTTGCAGTTCCGGTGAAGTCATTTTTGAAACTGACTGATAAGGTTATTTAGTGGCAACTGTGTTTGTTTATTCAGTGTGTAGAGCAGCCAGAGGTAGGCTTGAGGCCAGGAACGTTGATGGATGCTTGTATCTTATATGAATGCTAAGCATCACTAAGTTCTGTCTATATATAGGCAAATGCAGCTTTACTTTCTGTTAAAAATGATGGCGGAGGTTAACTGTGTATTTTTAATTATTTTTCCCTCAAACGTTTATGCCTTTTTTAAAAGTAAAACCAAGAGAAACTGAAGCTACACTTTTCAGCACTAGCAAAGCTGAATCCATGTGGGTCCTTGTATAACTCCATCTATATGTGTTACGTGCATGTGGATGCATGGATGGGTTGCTTTTTTTTGTTTGTTTATTTTGGTTTTTTTTTCACACATATATTTCTTACAAACATATATACATTTTAAGGATCAAATACTAACTCTAAAGCTCCAGTGGAGCCAGATTAGGGAAGGATTAGCCTTCAGAGCAACTGTGTTATAATTCCAACCACTGCCGTTATATGCAAGCAATTAGGGAACATGAATAACTCTGCCTTGAGTTTACTGCAGAAGGTGTCCATACTAAATAGTCAGTGGTTTGGATAAATGGGTACTTAGGATCACATCACCTGTGACAAGGTGCTACAGCACCAAAATCAGAGCATCATTTTGTAAAACCACGCAGTCAGAGCTTTCTAGGAATTGTTTAGTTCCCTGATATAAACATTTACCTTTTCTAACCTACTTACGCTCTCTGCATGCCCGTGGGGAGGAGAATTCTACTACCCCAGTTTTACAGGAAAGGAAAGAGATAAATTTCTTGCCCAAGATTATACAGGAAGGCTGTAACAGAGCAGGGAATTGAAGTGTCTCCCAGCCCTGAGCTGGGGTCAGTGGTACTGTTCCTCTCTGCTGGGAATGTGAGCTGGCAAGAAATGCATGATCATAATTTGAAAGACAGCAGCTTAAAAATATCTATTCCCTAATAACTAAGTTTTTTTATTTGCGTAACGCTGAGTTTTAAGGTTGTTTTTTGAATGAATTACACCCTTGAGCAAATATGGGCTTCTAAAACAATTATTATTAGCTTAAAATGCTAAACCACTTTCACTTTATGATTTGTTGAAATGTTTTTGTTTGAAGTAAAGGCGGTATCAAGAACGAAGGTCCCTAGCCAGTTTTTAATTAGTGCAAGAAATGCTACGGTAGCAGTTTTTAACGGTTATGATGTTTATATTATTCCATATCCTATAGGACATCTGTGTTAAGGATCACATAGCCTTTTAGTTTAGACACCTCACGATGCAGCAGTAATGAAGGCTAGATGGAAGCATGTATTGACAGAAGGCCACATGTAATGATACAACTCTAAAGAAACACTACTGTCATTCCCTGGTCACTCATCTTTGCAAAGAGCGAATGTAGAGTGAGTCCAAGAAGGAAAGAGAGCCTCTTGCCCCTAACAAAATTAGTAC